>NC_081562.1:101140275-101334207 GCF_022355385.1 Mustela nigripes
GGGGGGGGAACCAAGGACAGTGTGGAAGGGAGATCCATTGACTCTTTTGCTTTCTTCTACTTCCAAGGTAAAAGGAGCCTGTCCTGCCGGCCTCCCATGGTCACGTTGGTGTGCCCCGCTGATAACCCAAGGGCTGAAGGGCTTGAGTGTGCCAAAACCTGCCAGAACTATGACCTGCAGTGTATGAGTTCGGGCTGTGTCTCTGGCTGCCTCTGCCCCCCAGGCATGGTAAGCCACCAGAGCCACCATGGAGCCTTGGAGGGTGGGAAGCCTTGCATTTTGCTGCTGGTAAAGCACGGGCCAGGTGGCTCTGGAGCAGAGAGAGGAAGAAACAGGAGTGAAGCAAGAATGGTAACGGGGGGGGGGGGGGGGGGGGGGGGGCTGTGACGGGGGGGGGGGTGGGGGACAGTCTTCTGTGGCTGACTCAGCCACCAGAGCCAGGAAGGGAGATGGTGGGAAAGTGTCTAGAGTCCATCCTGATGAGATCCGACAAAAACACAGGAATTCCGTGCACAGAAATGCCGCAGGAAGCACAGTGAGTATTTCCAGAAAATACTTACGTGTGGAAACTGGCATTTCCCTTGAAATTTTCCCAAGGGCGGCTGCATTCCCCGAATGAAGAGGAGAGGGCACACATATATTTGTATATCATTTGCATATATGTGTAGAACTTTCTGTTGCAAGAGATGATGTTGATGTTGCTGCCCCTTCACCAGCAAGAACAGGCCCCAGTCCCTTCCCCTCAGTGAGCCTGGTTTTCCTCACCTGGGAAGTGAGTTACGAGGTCTTGGCCAGCTCTTAACAGATACACAGCCTCTGGCCAGCAGTTCCCAGCATGCCTTGCGTGGTCCAAGGTCTGCTGATTTGCCTCTACCTGGTTCTAGACGGCTGCTGGCGGCAGGGGTCTGAGCGTGCCCAAGATCCTTGCCTTCCTCCCAAGTCTGCTGGTGGGTCAGTTTTGTACACATATATTATGGTCGGTCGTTCCCCTACCCACGGTGGAAGTTACCCACCGTCTGCTGGGGTCCAGAAGCAGGGACTTGCAGTAGCCTAACGCCGTGTCTCAGTGCCTGTACCATCCCCCTCACTTCATCTTACCATGAGGCATTTTATTATCTCACATCATCACCAGAAGGAGAAGGGTGAGCGGGTATAGTAAGATGCTTAGACCACATTCGTATCACTCTTCCTACAGTGTAGTGTTATAACTTTTATTTTTAGTTATTGTTCTTCATCTCTTCCTGTGTCTGATTTATAAAGTAAACTTTATCATAGGTATGTGTGCCTAGGGAAAAAAACAGTATATATGGGGCTTGGTCCTATCTGCAATTTTTAGCATCTACTGGGGGGTCTTGGAATGTATTCCTGTGGATGGGGGTGGGGGGACAACTGCATACATAGGTTATTCTTGTCACCCTGAAGGAGGTAACTTCTGGGTTTTTCTCTTTTAAAAGCCTCATTTCTCTTGGCTTTTCCTGACTCTGATTCCCCTGTACCCAAAGTAAGTAGCTGGGGCTGGGGCAGGAGTTGGAGAGGCCATATGGGAGAGGGTAGGATGGCTGTCCTATATGACTGTACAGGGTGTGAGTGATGCCCAGGCCTTGGCTTGAGGGGTGAGGTCCTCGGCCGCGGGGCTGCCAGTGTCCTGTGGAGGGAACCAGGACCCATCACCAGTGGCCCTCAGGCGGGTTGTGCATTGGGGGTGTGCAGGGCACGTGACTGATCTCTTTCCCTCCAGCTGTCCTCCAAGACAGAGAGACGAGCTGTTCACTCTGCCTGGGGTGTTCCCTCTGCCTTAGCCCCTGACGATTTTGTACTGTTTTTTCTAATTGGGGAGCTAGAGATTGGCCTGGGAGCACCCTTGACCTAGAAGGGCTTCTTTGCAGGAGGTGGCTATTCAAGGAGGTTAAATAAGGAGGGGAACCTCAGAGCTGCATAGCAGCAAGAAATAGGACAGGGAGAGGAAGCTTCTGCATTGCTCTTTTTATCCCAAGGGCCTCTTATTTGACTGTCCCTTCACTGTACCTGGAGAAGAAATTCTCCAGACATCAGAGAAGCCTCTGGGGGTCCCTAAGTGGCTCAGAGGGTTAAGCCTCTGCTTTCGGCTCAGGTCATGATCTCAAGGTCCTGGGATCGAACCCCGCATCGGGCTCTCTGTTCAGCAGGGAGCCTGCTTCCCCATCTTTCTCCGCCTGCCTCTCTGCCTACTTGTGATCTCTCTCTCTGTGTCAAATAAATAAAATATTAAAAAAACAACAACAACAAACAGAGAAGCCTCTGGCAAGAAAAGGGGCATCCCTTAGGGGCTTATGTCAGCATCAGAGACTCTTTTAAATCACACCCCCCCTTTTTTTCAATGAAGCAAATGAGACAGATCATCTCAGATAATAACCACAATAGTCTATCGTGGTCCCAAATCCCCAGTGGGGAGCTAGACCTCACACACAGCATATGGGCACACCAGGAGCTCCCTGGCATTCCCCAAGCATCTGGCACACACTCTGAGGACAGTCTTTAGGTATCTGTCTAACAGCGAGGTGACTCTAACCTCAACCGCAGGGGACTCAATGCTCAAAAGCTCAGAATGTGAGAGATTGGCTTATTTTCACAACTGCCTCATTAGGATGCCAACAGAGGTGCAAATCGTTGAGGCTAGATTCAGCAGAGCAGAAAAGTCCATGATTTACGAGGTGCGCAGTCAGCTGGCCGCTGCACCGGACACGTGTTCCTGGCCACAATGCAAAGACAAAGGAGCTGTTTGGGCCCATGTGATGGTGTAGACATCCTACCCAGGGGTGTTTCTCTGTGTGGCCTGTCCTCGGGGGGAGATGTAAGGATGTGGCACAGGACCGAGGTCAGGAGTCTGCATCCTACGCACTTGAGCAGGGGGCCGGGCTGGGGTGGGGGTAGGGGCAGGGAAGGAGCTCTTTGCTGGGGGGCAGATCTTGGAGTGCAGAAAGAGCACCTGAATAGGAACAGGGTAGAGGGCCTGAGTTCTCTGTTCCGGCTTCACTCACCCTGGGGTGAGCGTTTGTTCTTTCTTTGAGCCTCGATTGCCTTACCTGTGACATGGGCATATAATTCCTTTTCTGCCTTCCTCACACATGGGCTGTGGGCCCGAAGGGGTTGTAGAATCGTAGGGATAGCTTCTATTCTTTTTGTAAATAACCAAGTCTCAGTCACAGAGGCTCTGTCGACCTCCTCCTGTCCACAGGAGAGAGCCAAGAAGGGCCCGTTTCCTTAAATTTTTGTTCTGTCGTGGACTAAAGCTTTTGTAGCTACAATAGCAATGAATGATCAGAAAAAAGAAACAGTGAAAGCAAGGACATACAAAATATGTACAAAATGTGCGCCCCTCTCCCCATTTTTATTTGATTCAACAGATGTGATGTATTACTCAGGTCAATTGCTGTAGGATTTTCCCAGTGCCTTTCATTTGCATACTCATTATCACAGAGTGACACTGGCCAGGGGACCACGCTGTTGAAGACTGCCTCTCTCTGTCCATACAAGGTATGGCTCCGTGTCGACTGTAAGACCAGAAACTGTCTGAAAATGTTGGGAATGGATTGGGGGTCCCTCCTCTTTGCAGTCTGTGCCCGGCCTGGCATCTGCTTAGAGCTGGGGTTTCCTGGCCACTTTGTCTGCTCCTGACACTGGTGCAAAGGTCTCCTTGCACAGGACAAAGCCGGGAGGGATGCTTCTGATACATGGCCAGTGTCCTCCTAGGTAAATGGTTAGTGGAGAAGCTGAGTGGGAAGGGCACTGGAGTCCTGTCCTTCGAGGTGTGAACCCTGGCTCCTGACATTTACTTAATGGAGTGGCAAGTCACTTAAAATCCTTGAGTCTAATTTTTATCATCTGTAAAACTTGGTTAGAAGGGCAGTTGGGAGGACTGACGGTGACAGTGGTGGGGTCATGGAAGCTGCTTAGTAAGTGGTACTTTGATGACCTCTGTTAGAAGCTTGGGGAGGAAAACTATGAATCGTATTATAAACAGAGAGATGCTATAGGAAGTTATCACACACTGGGAGCAATTTTAAGACCTCAGTGTCCACATTCGGAGGCCCTTGAGATCAATCAAATAAGGGGGTTGCATTAGAAAAATTTCCATCTTTTTCTTTAGTTCAAAAATTGAGTGGATTTGCCTTTGTTGGAATATTACCCACTTTTACCACAAGGTGGCAGCAAAGCACAACCCACTGCCCAGCTCACTCATACAGCCGCCGGATTAATTCTCCTCAGGAGCAGGATCCAGTGGTGAAGTGAGGAGCCCTAAGGACTCGGGGTTTCTGCCCCTTCTACAACACGGGAGTCTGAGGAAAGACAGGAACCAGAACCACTCAAGGCTACATAGTTCTATCCTGGAAATCCTGGTTTCCTGATTCCCAGGCTGGGATCCTTCAGCCCTATTTGCCTCCCTCTCTCCTGCGAGGTTGTCTTGGGTAGTGTGGCACCCCAGCGTGGGGGACGCTGACTTACTCTCTGAAATCTAGAAGTGACACTTTCCTAGCTGGTACCTAATTCAGCTGCTACGAGGAAGCCCTTGGCAGCTAGGAAACGTGTTCATCTCTCTGGTCCTTTCATGCCTGTTTTTCTCACTGGCCCAGTATGATGACTAAAGAGACTCTGGCATTGCTTTTTTAAAATGTAAAGTCTGGGGCTCTGGGGCCCATTGGGGGTGGGCCTCACAGGTGGGCACTATAATCCTATGAGATGTAATTTTAAAAGGCCCCGAAAGCCTCTCTGTCTCAAAAATATCTTCTACTCTTTATATGACTGGTCACCTAATCGGGCCTACTGACATAAAGGGAGCATAAATTCATTTTGGCTTACAAGAGTTTTAGAAAAGCTTAATTTAAATTTAAATTCTCACAGGAAGTCATTCACACCTTAGTGTGAATTATTTAATCAGGTTCTTGCTTCAGTAACAAACACCTAGCTGTAATCAGCTACATTGACCTGGAAGTATTGATGGATAGGGGGAATGAACAAAGGATAGCTGCGAGGCAAAAAAGATTTTGGAGAATGGGTCAGTACTGTTCGGTGTTCGTGCATGGGGGCTGGGTGGGGCAAAGGGGAAGATGTGCCTTTTCAGAGAAGAGCAACAAAACCAATTTTTTTCTACTTCATAATTTTTCTTGGAGCTGCCCAATACCTCGTACCTTGTTCTTAGCATGAACCATTCTTCCTCAGGATGGCCCAAGTTGATGGATAGTGACAATGATTTCTGCCTGTTTTCTTCTCAAGTCTTGGAAGGGCATTTGTTAACTTTGTCTTATTATCGTTCTCGTGTTCCAAAGGGACAAACACTCGGCAGAGATGGTTTACTTTATTTTGAATGTGATTCTTAAGTGACTTTTCCCAGCTGGGGACTGCTGTCCTGACTTACCCTATGTGTCTGACCAGTCCTCATCTGGATCCTCTATCCTCTTCATCCCCTGTGTTGTGCCTTTATCTTTCAGTCTCCAGGGATTTTTTTTTTTTTTTTTTTTTTTTTTTTTTTTTAATGCTTTAGGACTCTCTGGGTGTTTTTGGCTGAACTAATGTTATTTGATCTTCTCTCCCAAGTCAGAGCCTGTACTGAGGTGAGGCCTGGAAACCCTCTTCTTTCCTTTTAAGGTTTTGCTTTGTCCCCTCTCTAGTAGCTCTCACTTGTGGATCTAACTCCATACCCCTGTTGTCTATAGAAGTCCTCCTCCAGTACAAAGGTCCTATTTTTTTTAAAAGATTTTATTCATTTTTTTCCACAAAGAGACACAGTGAGAGAGGGAACACAAGCAAGGTGAGTGGGAGAGGGAGGAGCAGACTCCTCTCACTGAGCAGGGAGCGCCAGGCGGGACCCTGGGATCATGACTTGAGCTGAAGGCTGACACTTAATGACCAAGCCACCCAGGGCGCCCCCCCCCCCACCCGCCAAGTTCCTATTTTAATACTGTAATCCATCCGTGGGTCAGGGCAAAGAGGAGCCTTGTAGTCTGTCAGTGAGAGTGCAGAAGGAGGAAATGGGAGCAGCAGTGGTGACTTTATCTCACGACCAAGCTGGCATTTAAGTTTCTGTACATTGGAAGGGGGCTGGACTCACCCATGGGCCGGGGGAGGGGCTACCTAAGCCCTGGGTGTGCAGCGCTTTTGTTAATGGGCTGAATATCCTAAAGAGAGGTAGAAACAGCCAGCATGCAGAACAGGAGGTGTGGGAGCCTCCACTCTGCCTGCTCGAAGGAGAAGGGGTAGTGCATATTCTGGTGAGGTGAGGTGAGGTAAGACAAGGCGAGGTGAGGTGGGGAGAGCTCTGTTTCCTGGAATCGGACTCTGTGCATCACGTTTGTCTCAATAATGTTTCCAATAGGGAGACTTACTGTCTGGTGTCCGTCGTCGGTAGATGTGGGGGCTGGAGAGTACTTCAAGTTTCTCCAGCCGGTGCAGCGGTCATTCTCAGAGTAGCCACTAGGTGGCAGGCCTCAGACTTAGGTCAAGGCTGATGAAGCTTGGGGGTGGGGGATGGATATGTGGGAATGAACCCTAATTGGGACAGCTTCTGAAGGCTGTGGCAGAAACAGAGGCTGCCTCCTCCCTGTGCCTCCCCTTCCCTGTGCCTCCCAAGCTGCCATCTTCTCTGCTGGGCGCCTAAGCTCACTGTCTTCCAAGAGCGGGACATGGTGGACCTGCTTCTTCCCCATTCTCTGCGTTCCCACCCTCCCCCTTAGGTGTTGAGGACTTAGGGTTGGATGAAGGTGGTGGTGAAGTAGTGGAGGTTGTTCTTCCCATCCCCTCCCAACACACACACACACACACACAGCTTATGGTTCCTGACATGAAAGCCCTTTGTTCAGGCCCAGGCTGCCCTGTTGCCAGAGCCTTGTGGGAACTCGGGCTTGTCTGCAGAGTGACTGGAGCACATGGATCCTGACATATAGACCAGGAGCTCCTCACCCCTTAGGTAGCTCTGGCACAGAAGTGCCATGGTCCCTTCACCTGAGGGTGACCCAGGGCTCTTTGAGATCACCTGCCATTAGGCCACTCCAGAGCAGACAGCCACAGCTGCCCCATCACCCGAAGGGGCTGGGACAGAAGCATGTCTGCACACTGGGGTCAGAGGGTTTGGACAGCTCTTCTGGGACCCACTGGAGCCAGTGGTCTTAGTTCTTTTGTCCTCCTGAGGAGTATGTGACACGCTCACATAGTTCTTTCTTAATGGGCAGAAGGCAGGGAAGCAGAGCATCTCCCCGTGGAGGGTGTCAGAATCCTGGGGGACTGGGTGAGGAGTGGGCTTGTGGGGCTCCAACAAGCCCCCAGACTCTGGCTTTGGCCCATTCCTGCCTGTGACCAATATGCAGCCTTCATTTCCAGTGCATTAAATGCATTTGAATTTTATTAAATATATCGTCCATCTTTTCTGTTGGAAACATAATACAGGCTCACTGATGAACATTTGGGGAAAAAAAATTAAAACCAAAGACGAAAATAAAATTCCTCTATTCCTCTATCTCAGCCTTCCATTCGGATGGAACTCCTGTATTTCCTTCTAGTCTTTTTTGACATCCATATATGTATATATATTGAGTGTGTGTATAGTTTTGATAGATATATGGCATATATATATTTATAATTGGGACCATATGTATGCAAAGTTTTCCTTGTTTTAAAAATGAACAGCCTCAGTGTCTCTCACAGCATTTAAAAGTCTTCCAAAGCGCCCTTCCAAGAGCTGCAGAGGATGCCAGTACCTGGAGATTCTTTAATAGATATTGTTAAATGCTTGGTTGTTTCCATTTTTTGCAATGATAAATGTTTCTACATTAACCTTTATCCATAAGTCTGTTTCCTGTGGAGAAATCCTCTGTGTGGAATTACTGGGTCTATGATATGCACATTCCAGGGGCTTTGGCCACAGGTTACCACACAGTCTTCACCATGGTCCCAGCAGGGTATGAGGGGAGAGGGTGGGTGGAGTGTCTCCAGCTGAGGAGGGAGGAGGCATCTGTGTGGATAGGGGCACATGTTTGCTGAGTCCCAGCTGGAGCGTGGCCTGTGGCCGAGGCTGTCTTCCCAGCACTCATTATGGCCCCCAAGACATTTGGATTCCTTTCTCTTAGGTCCGGCATGAGAACAAGTGTGTGGCTCTGGAAAGGTGTCCCTGCTTCCATCAAGGCAGAGAGTACGCCCCAGGAGAAACCGTGAAAATTGACTGCAACACTTGGTAAGGCCTGGGAGAGGCTTTCCTGGGTGGGGACTGGAGCCCTTGGGGTGGGGTTAGTGAGAGTGGGGATGTGGGGGCCGACACGGCAACAGGGTCTTTGGCACTTGCCTCTGACACCCTGTGGGAACATGGTTATTCTTTTCCATTTCTCTGTGCCTCTTTTTTCTCTATCTGTAAAGTGGGGGAGAATCTTTATTCTCCCCTGTGCTCACCCTACACAGACAGTCTCCTGGAGAGTAGCGTTCCCAAGAAGGACCGTGGCCCTTATGGGTCATTGCACGTGTGGCCAAGCTGCCAAAAGGCATGGGCTTTGGAGGTTCCCTCTCTGGCCTCATAATGTCCCCTCAGCATACTGTAAATGTCCTTGTAATGGCATGGTTCACCAAGGACCTTCTGAGTGTAGCTGGTTTTCTTCTTTCCTCTCTGTGGCTACCCTTCACTGGCCCTTTGCTCTGCTCACTCACCATGCTGTGACGTCTGGGCTGTGCACAGCTTCAGGGGAAGGCCTGTGTGGACAGAGGCAGCCAGGGCTGGGACCTGGAAGGAGCTTAGCTGTCTCTTGGGTCAGAGCTTGCCACCTCTGATGCACAGAGTTGGCTTCCTGATGTCAGCTCTGGTTACTGGGTGGTGGGGGGATGGGGCACTGTGATAGTAGGCAAATCACTGTAGATTTAAATATAGCTATGTACACACAAAACCTCTCCTGGCAGAAGTTGATGGTCAATCACTATTTTCCCAGCTCAGAACTTTCCTGCTGTTGTGTCTCATTCTCCCCATTCACCTGAGAGGGCCCTCAACCTCAGTGTACCTCTTCTGTAGAGACCCCATGGCCACTCTCAGGCATCTTCCAGGGAGGCTGAACTTTGGCAAATCCACAGCAGGCGGTCCTCAGAGCGTCTCTCCCTGGCTGCCCCAACCCCGTGGGTGAACTGTTTGCTTCTTTGCCTCCCTTTCCCCTTGTAACAGGAGAGCAGCATGGCTTCCCTCGCTCCTCCTCGGCCCTGTGCTCTAAAAATGTGACTGCTGATGACTGTGAACTGCCTTCCCACACCCACACCTCCCAGGTGTGGCTTCTAGAGGCTTCCTGGAGGGTAGGGGTAGCACCCCAGAGTGATCTGCATTCCTTCACTGATTCTCACTCCCCAATGCCCAGAAGAGCCCCTCACACCACAGCATCCAGCTGGTCATCCTGGCCATTACTCTTCCTAGTGTCTGTCGGGACCGGAAGTGGAACTGCACGGACCACGTGTGCGACGCCACCTGCTCTGCCATTGGCATGGCACACTACCTCACCTTTGACGGGCTCAAATACCTGTTCCCTGGGGAGTGCCAGTACGTTCTGGTGCAGGTGAGAGTGAGGGAGGGCAGGGGTGCTCTCTGTCTTTGGGGGGCGCTGGGAGGTGCTGACTGCCCTTTGGGGGTTTCTGGGTCAGATTCTGCTGTTCTCTCTGTGGAAACAGCTCTGGGGCTAGTTTCTACTGCAGCAATTTTCCAGCCCCTAGAAGAGGGGCCTGAAACTCAGAGCAATGGTCCATTTTCCTTCAGCTGACCCGGAGATTTACAAGAACAGGGCAGAAACTCCTTTGTTGACTGGGATGGGTGTGGGGGCAAGCCTACCCCCGGCCCAAGTTAGCACCTACATGAATAGCTAAAGCATTGGTTCCTTTTGGCAGACAGCCTCAGTCAGGACATACAGGGGAGAGGGGAGCTCAGGCTAGACTCAGCTCCCTCACCCTCCCTGCTGGTAAGTGGCCCAGGACTGGGGGACAGTTGGAATAATCTCTGGAGTTGGCTTCCCACCCTATGATCCTGTTGTCCAACATTTCCATTTTAAACCTAGTCCAGTTCAGAAGGGGGGGCACAGAAAAGTCGTACTGCCCAGAAAATCCTAGCCGGTGAGTAAGGGGACCCGCCCCTCCATCTCCCTCTCCCCGCCATGTGGATTACTGTAAACTTCTCTTACTGGTTGACACCAAAGTGAGTAAGCAAGGAGATAGGAGTGTTTTTCTTATGAGGGATGAGACAACTTGATGCTGCGAAGCTTTAAACAAATGTGGTCTTTCTGTCTCCATTCTTGGGAAGAAGGGTAAGGGCTTGGCGTGGTCTCAAGGGAAGACCACAGACCCATAGGAGTCTCAGCCCTAGAGAGAGAGGCTGTGGGGCCCCATAAACCAGGTAGTGAGCGTGCCTGAGCATGCTTGTCTGCAGAACATACTGGGAGTGGGGCGGAACCGGCAGCAGAGCAGAGCATGCTGGGAGTGGGGCAGAACTGGCAACAACACAGAGCATGCTGGGAGTGGGGTGAAATCAGCAGCAGCATAACGCATGCTGGGAGTGGGGCAGAACTGGCAGCATCGTGAGCAGCTGTGGGTGGGCAGGGCATGCTGGGAGCGAGCATTGGCACCAGCTAACCAAGCTTCCATCTCCCATGCCCCAGTGTGGCCCCAGAAAGGCAGGCAGCATGCTGGGGAGACAGACAGGACATGCTCATTGTGACATGATTTTACTGACACTTATGAACCTGGGGTGTATCCCTGTCTAGAGCTGTGCTACAGATTATATCTGGCAGCCTGTCTTTCAGTTATCTGCCTCCCAATGTTAGTAGCAAAAGATGAGGTGACACCAGCTCTAGGGCTCAACCACCCAGCCGATTTCAAACGTGAGCACCCAGACAGCACTCACTGGTTCAGTGCTATGAGAGGCAGCTGGTCAGATCTGCTCCCAGCTTTTCCCCTGCCCAGACAAAGCTTTCCCAAGTGGGCCAGTTTTGGAGTCCCTTTCAAAATGTGTTGCTTCGTGGGTTGCTTCTTTTCCTTCACAGCCAGTCCTGTTGTCCCCTTCTGATACTTTGTCCTGGATCTTCCCCTTTCTCCCTTCTTCCTTTGGGACATGTTGTCAAGACTTGATTCTTTTTGAGCCAAATTTCAGCTGCTTCCAAGAGCCATGAATAAAGCACCTGCACCTTTGTTCCCTCATTTACCTTTCATAATCCCATTAACACAGACCCATTTAACTTAACAATCCCACCATTGGCCGATTCTGTCTTTTAGAGGGACAGAGTGTATGTGTGTGTGTATGGGGGAGGGGGCGTCAGAGAGGTAAGTGACTTGCTCTATGTATCCAATAAGTGGCAGCACAAAGGCTCACACCTTTTTCTGGGTCTGGGACCCCCTTTCCCTCCTATCATACCACAGCAATAACCACCATGGGGCAGTATTTGCCAGAAATGTCCCCTCTTTCCTTAATTTTTATGCAGTTGACCAGCAGGGACCAGCAGTCACTCATCCTCTATCCCCAACCAGAGGGGGTATAGCTCAGTGCCATGGAGCTGTGTCAGATGACCTTTGGTTACATTTCTGGGCTGACAGTCCAGAGGGATTCAGCTGGAATCAAGAGCCACAAAGTGCCTTGTGGTCAAACTGTCCCAGTTAGCTGGGTAAGACTAAGCACTAGCCAGTTCTGGGTAGGGGCCTTTAGGCTGATGTGTTCAGCAAAGCATACCACAGGCCTTTCCCCTCTCCCCTTCTCCCTCCTTCGCTCCCTTGTGGACGTTGACTCTGGTTCGTATGTCATGGTTGAAGATAACACACCTGTCCCTTCTCCCCCACCCGCATCTCATCCTCTTTCCCTGTCTCTCAATTTCATTCTGTTTCTCTGTCTCACACACACACGTGCATCGCACACACACACCTGTGCATGGACATGGTAATATCTTTTAACATGTATCCTTCAACTGTCTGAGATGATGAGATACCCATCTTCCAATTCGGGGAGAGAGAGCGGAGATAATATTCCTCTCCTGGGACCCCCTTTCCCCAGGACTACTGTGACGGCAACCTTGGGACCTTCCGGATCCTGGTGGGGAACGAGGGGTGCAGCTACCCTTCAGTGAAATGCAAGAAGCGGGTCACCATCCTGGTGGAAGGAGGAGAGATTGAACTGTTTGACGGGGAGGTGAGTGCCAGCCTTCCCCCCTCCACCCGCATAACCCCGCTGTTCTCCCATCAGCCAATTAAGAGCAGGCATCAAGCATTGTTTAGAGCTTGTGTGGTGGGATATATTGTACGGCTGTTAGAGGGCATGAGGTAGAGCTGTATCATCTGACCTTGACGTGATCTGTGAGAACAAGTTGCAGATGATTGTGGATGACACAATCCCATTTTAATAAAGGGCAGAGGTGTGTGTGGAGAAGAACGTGTAACTGCCAAAGCACAGTGCTTACCTCTGGAGTGTGGAGTGGGGACTGGAGGGCAGGAGGCCTTTCCCTTTCATGTATGCATCTGTAGATGAAATATAGAGATATGAATACACAAACAGCACGCATACACACCAACACACACATATGCATGCATGCGTGCACATGACACAGATACGTCACACACATATACATATATGCACCACACGTGGTATGTATATATCCACACGTGCACATATATAACACACACATTTATACATGCATGTGCATACATAACATATATGTAGCAAGGGATCCACCATACATATGCATATGCACATGCACTTATGACATGTATACATGTGTCATATACCACACACACATGTACATAATATAGACACATGCCACATATGTGCGTGGACACATATTTATCATCTCTACATATCTGTACACATCTATATATCTATCATCTACATGTACATCAGCTATACATGTATATACAACATGCATATATATATACACATGTAATATATACACATGTAGTATATGCACATAACATACACATATATAATACACATACATATTTACATATCCATCATATACTAACATATATGCACAAATATAAACATTATATGTAACACTCATAAACATCTATTTTGGGAAGTAATGGTGTTTTGGGGGATTTTGACTTTATGTTTTTTAGTTTTTTTTAGATAAAATCTTTCTAAAAGAGCTCAAAAGAGAAGTAATCAGATTCAGTCCTTGTGTACTAAGAGTTTATGAAGTGGTTCTCAGAAGGGTACAGGAGACCCACCTAGAATTCTGTTTAAGATAGTGACCCTAGAGTCTACTAAGATTTTAAGTCATTGGGTCTGGGTGGGACCCCGGAATCTGCATGTGGAATGCCAGGGAGACTGGGCACCACCATTCTGCTTCTGCTGGTCTGGAAAGGGAAGTGTCTTGTACTGGGGAGACCAGGCTCTGGGTTCAGACCTGTCCTGGTACCTTCATTTTGTTCCGTGGCCTCAGCCCGCATCCCTGTCTTCCTGCAAATATGCACCACCGATCTTAGGGGACCTAGGGGCAAATTCCCCATTATTACTGTAGGTCAGCAGTGTCAACTCAGTTTCAGAGGACAGATGACAATGGTGATGTCCGATAGGAGGTGTGCACTTATGATTAGCTCTGCGTGTGGTATGTCACTAAGGAGAGAATGCTTGCAAAGGGACCACGGGCCCTTAGCAATGACTTCAGTTTTACCAATCAGTCAGCCAAACATGCTGAAATGGGCTCTGAGTGTTCAGCACTGGTGACAAGTGTGCTAAGTCAAGGGCTCAGGTCAGAGTCCTTCTGGAAATGGAAATCCATGATTCTGGCCACTAGTGCTGAGCTCCTCAGTGTCCCTTTTCTGTAAGTGGTGGCTCCTGATGGCAGGGACTCTGGGGAGCAGGGTGGGGAGAAGGAAAGGGAAGAGTCTACTGTTCATTTATATAAATGGATAGAATTTTATGTAAATTGCTTAGAAATGCTTCAAATCATGTTCATGTTAAAACCAATTTAGGGGACCACATGCATTTAATGATCAAGTATCAAAAAATTCTTTTTTATTTTTATTTTTTGGCACAGTGATGGCTATTTTCCACTAGTTGGCTTCATTGTATTTTTAATCTCCTAATTATAATTTTGCTGCATTCTATGCTGTCATCGGCTAGTCATAAGATTATTGGCCAGTGATAGGGAAGACGGACCCAGAAGTGTCCAGGCAGGGTGCTGGCCTGGAAGGGAAGGGACATGCTCTGACCGGGTGGGGTGAACAATTTGTGGTTCGGGGGGGCTGCAGCAGCAGGCTGGGGTGTGGGGTAGAGGGAGGAGCACATCCCCCCTGCCTGCTCTCCACTCTCTGTTCTCTCTCACCTTCAGGTGAATGTGAAGAAGCCCATGAAGGATGAGACCCACTTTGAAGTAGTGGAGTCTGGTCATTATGTCATCCTGCTGCTGGGCAAGGCACTCTCCGTGGTCTGGGACCGCCGCCTGAGCATCTCCGTGAGCCTGAAGCGGACATACCAGGTCAAGGGGTCTTCTCTGTTTCCTCTTCGTCTTGTCTGTGACTTACTGTTTGCACCTTCCTCAGCCCACTGGCTTGCCTACCATCACGGGAGAGAGTGGGTGACCCTC
The DNA here is from genome assembly GCF_022355385.1 of Mustela nigripes. NCBI lineage: Eukaryota > Metazoa > Chordata > Mammalia > Carnivora > Mustelidae > Mustela > Mustela nigripes. Next base: position 101,154,825 of record NC_081562.1, read on the forward strand.
ATAGCCCAGTCTCCCTCCTGACACATGTAAGACTGTGGATTCCATGTGTGGGGTCAGCTTTGGCTGTTTCTTGAGTCAGCCGCATGTAGGAAGGATGGTGGGGGGGCCTCCGCCTCTCCCAACCCAGCAAAGAGTTCCTTGACTGGCCATGCTAGGCAGGCAGTTTCTATCCACAGAAGAAGGAAGTGAAAGATCAGACAACAGATTTTCTTAAGTTTTCTTAACTTAAAGAGGCAAACCGATCATGCACACTATTAGGAAAACCCTAGGAAATATTCTGGCGTGTGGCCTTGCCGTGGAACCATCTACCAGCCCAGTGTGAGAGCTATTTGTAGAACTGCTGATATGCTGCTTTTGTGAAAACGATGGTATTTGTGGCCAGGTTCTGACAGTGTGTTGGGACCTTGTTTTTCTGATGAGCGTGGGACAAGTGCTCTGCATACTCTGGTAGCTGATTTAGTCTTGGGGCCTCTCTGACTGCACCGTTCATTTCAGCCGTCCTGAGGTGAGGCTACGTGGCCCTTATTTCTTGTTGTCGCCTATTCTCTTTCTGGAAAGCATTAACAATTCACACATTCATTTATTCACCAAATCCTTACTAAACTCTCATTGCGTCAAGCATTATTCTGGACACTGTGGATACAGTAGGGAAGAAACCACATGTATATCATACAAACATACACACATACATATATAATATATATTGTTACTATTTGGTGTAATATATATTATTATAGATACACATATATGTAACTATATATGTATCTACACATCCATACCTGTGTGTGTGTGTGTGTGTGTGTGTGTCTGTATGTGTGTGTGTGTATGTTTTACGCCTTGTGTTGGTTTCCTATTGCTGCTGTAACAAACTACCACAAACTTAGTGGCTTAAAACAGCAGCATAAATTTATTACCTTAAGGTTCTGGAGGTCAAAAATATAAAACAGATAGGCAGGGCTGCTTTCTCCTGGAGGCTTTAGGAGAGAAACCATTTCCATGCCTTGTCTAGCTTCTAGGGGCCACCCACATTCCTTGGTTTGTGGTCCCATCCTCCATGTTCAAAACCAAGAACACAGCCTCTTCCAGTCTCCCTCTATGTTCCTGTCATCTCACCCTCCTCACTCTGATGCCTTTGCCGCCCCCTTGTAAGACCCTGTGATTATCCCGAGCCTACCTACATTGTCCAGGACCCCCTCTCCATCCCAAGGTCCTTAACCCAAATACATCTACGAAGTTCCTTTTGCCATGTGTGGATTAGGGCATGAACATCTTTGTGGGGGGGGTGTGGTGTTGCCTCTTACAACCCTGGTGGAGATCATATTCTAGTAGGGCTATTATTTTAGCTTGGTTGGTCCGATGAGACCTGAAGGTGACATGAAGAGTCTTCAGGGAAGGGAGGGAGTCATGTAAATATCCAGACAAGAGAGTTCAGGCAGGTGGAATAGCATATGCAAAGGCCCTCCGATGGATGGAGTTTGGAGCATTTAAGCAAGGAGGCCAGTGTGGCTGGAGAGGAGGGACTGGAGTGAGTGGTAGTTTACAAGGACAGGGGCTGTACACTGGAGCCATGAGGCCTTTGTCCAACTGTGAGAACATTCTGCTTACCTGTTCCCCAGTAAGTTCACCCTTGTACCAAACCAAATTCTTCATACTGAAGTGAACTAGAGCAAGTCACATCTCTCTGTGGCAGTCACATCTCTCCTGGCACAGAGAGATGTGACTCTAAATATGTGGCTCTAAATATGTTTCAAGAGCATCACACTTGTTTCTTTTCCAGGCCAGATAGTTCCAGTTCTTTACATAGTCCTTATGCGGTGGTTTCCATTCATTCAGTAACGACTTGTTTGGGACCTGTAGCTGGGCACGTGTGTGCCTGTGGTACGCATGAGGGGTGAACATGGAGACAGATGAGATATGATATGGACTCTGGTGGCATTCAGTATACAGCAGAATTCTGGCCAGCCTGTTCTGGACAGACATTCAGTTGCTCAGATAATGGGCTTGCTTGTCCGCAGTAAAATAGGACCAGAACATTCCCTCTTGGGACCTGCACACTCTCATTGACATAATGTTGAAGCAGCTCCCTCTGCTCGGCCTGTTGCTGGGGAGAGAGATGAACTCTGTTTAGATCTAAGATGGGCTGTGTGAGGAAGCCTGGGAGAGACCACGGTGGGGACGCGGCTTTGTCCATCGCCCTGGTCTGCTCCTGGGTCTCTGTCCTCATCCCTCTCCCTGCCGCTGTTTCCTCTGATGAGCCTGCCTCCTCTGCTGCCCCGAGGAGCCCTCCTTTCCCCAAATCAGAGAGTTTGCCCTGAGGTTTAGGGTGCTCATGACCTCCTCTTGTCTGTCAGGAGCGGGTGTGTGGTCTGTGTGGGAATTTTGATGGCATCCAGAACAATGACTTCACCAGCAGCAGCCTCCAGGTGGAAGAGGACCCCGTGGACTTTGGAAATTCTTGGAAAGTGAACCCGCAGTGTGCCGACACCAGCAAAGTATGTCTGGGCTCTCCGCATGGCCTGGACCCCAGAGGCCTGCTTCCCAGAACGTCACCCTACCCCCAGTACTCTCATGGAGGCTGGGGGGGTTGTGGTAGGGTGTGGGGCGGTTTGAATGGCTGGGGTGGCAGGGCTGGCCAGGAGGGTCTCAGGGATCCTTCTGGGTTGATGGTTGGGGGTCTGTCTGTGTCCTCTTGCCCTGCCCATCAGGTGCCCCAGGACTCGCCTCCTGCTGTCTGCCATAACAACCTCATGAAGCAGGCGATGGTGGACTCCTCCTGCAGGATCCTCACCAGTGATATTTTCCAGGACTGCAACAGGCTGGTGAGGGCTGGTGGGGAATAGAGGCAAGAGAGCCCTGAGGGTTCGTCCCATGGCTTGGGCCCTTGGAGCATGAGCTTTGCCCTGTGGACGCAACCTCGGAGGCTTAGAAGGGACCTGTATCACGTCAGCTCTCTGGTCCCTTTCTTGGCTTCAGCCTGGGAGACAGAAAGCATGGTGGCTGGTGTAGGAGGAGAGTGACGCCCTGTGAATCATTTCTTCTTCTGCGCAAAGTGTAGCTCTTCTGGGCACCTGTCAGTGTTTCTCCTTGGGCCTTCATCTTAGGGCTTGTCCCCCCCCCCCGCCGCCCTCCCCCCCCCCGCAGGATCTTGTCTCCCGCATGAGAGCCAGGATTTCATCCTCCTGTTCCTGCTGCGTGTCCGGCCTGAGGAGGAACTCTTCTCAGGGCCGATACTCAGGGATTTTTGAGGCCTTGTTGAGACTTCTTTTCGGGTCTTTATCTCAAAGGGTGACAAGCAGTTCCCCCAAGTTGAATTCGTGTTCTGTCTCTGTGTGGGTGCCTGTGTGGGTCCGTGTGTGGTTACGTATGTACGTGCACACAGCCACATACATGCACGCTGCTCTGTGGCACCAACGTGGGAACATCTGGCCGAATTCCTGTACTCAGTGCTCCTTCTCCTGTCCTCTGATTTGTGGTCCCTGAGGATATGGCAAAGCTGGTTTGGGGGGATCCCTGGGCATCTGAGCTGGAGGAATGCCGAGAGCCTGGCAGCCAGGGAAATCGGGATTGTTGGAATGTCTTGGGAACAGTGACCCACTTAGTGTCGTTCCAGTCACAACTACCTTGGAGAAGGCCAGTGTGGGCAGCAGTGTGGGGGGTGGGGGCGAGGAAGGGGGAAGCGGTTTCTGTGGCTGAGGGTGGGTGGGGGGTGGGTAGGCTTGGGGGCAGAGTCCGGGGAGCCCAGGCCGGCCTGGCTGTCCGGGGAGTAGCCCCGCAGCACCGCAGTGAGGCAATGTAAGCAATCTGATGCGTCTCCTCCTTCGCTTTGCTGAATGGAGGCAAAGGAGGAAGGTGCCAGCTTGTACGTCTTTGTTTCGTGTAGAAACACGCAAATATCCATGAGGTTGGGAGTGGGTTATGGGAATGGCTGACAGGCTGAGCAGGTATGTGGAAAGATGGATCAAAAAGAATGTTCTGAAAAATTCTAAGGCACATTCCATTCTATGAAAGGCCAGCAGCACTCCTGTATCCAACTCTGCTTATTGGAGTCCAGATTAGAACTTGGGAATTATGCCTCTGTACCTACTCCCTGTTTGGGCCCCTGTCCAGCATGTCTCCTTCCAGCCAGAGGCCCCCATTGCCTGACTCTGGCCCCCAGAACATTCTCTCCCAGACCAAGAGCCCGAGTTCCTAAGTTCTGCCCAGGCCGAGGCCCACCCCAAGGTTCCCTTGCAGGTGGACCCTGAGCCATACCTGGACGTTTGCATCTACGACTCCTGCTCTTGCGAGTCCATTGGGGACTGCGCCTGCTTCTGTGACACCATTGCTGCTTACGCCCTTGTGTGTGCCCAGCACGGCAAGGTGGTGGCCTGGAGGACAGCCACATTGTGTCGTGAGTCCTGATGTCCCTCACGATCTTGGACACCCACCCTCCCCACTCATGAGTCTAGACCTTAAAGTGGGGTGTGGGAGGACTCCTTCGTGGGAGAGAAGACAGAGCTCCCGTATGGGGACCGATGGCCGAGGGCTGAGGGGAGTGAGCACATCAAGTGAGTCAGGAGGGACAGGGGGCAGCGACTGAAGACATTAATATCTAGAGAAATTCCAGAAGAGGGAGAAGATGGAGCAGTGATGAAGAGAAGCGGGAAGTCAATGTATTAATTACATTCCGTATCTTTTAATTAGATGCCAACGTGAGCAGGCAACGCACACATTTCTATAGAGTCTTCCTCGGGTGGGGGCAGCTAATTGTTTTTATATTGAAAACTGATTGAGAACGTTTGGTTCCTAGTTGGGTGCTTTATTTATCTTTTTAAAGATTCTTTAATTTGATTCTTTTAAAAGAATATTTATTTGAGAGAAGGAGAGTGAGCACGAGCAGGGGGAAGGAGGGAGAAGGGGAAGCAGACTCCCCACTGAGCAGGAAGCCCAATGCAGGACTCAATACCAGGACCCTGGGGCATTATTTTATCCCAAAGCAGATGCTTAACCAACTGAGCCACCCAGACACCCCTGATTAGGTGCTTAAAACATCAACAGCCTCAAATATTAGTGACTGCCCTGGCTGCTTAGTTCCCCACCATCACCATTGCCTCCCCCAGGGCCATGGACCCCACGGGTCTCTCCACCGTCTCTTTGGGGGACTTGGGTGCAGGCCTGGCTTCTCAGGTTGCACAGACTAAGGTTGTGTTCTGTTTCCACAGCCCAGAACTGTGAGGAGAGGAACCTCCACGAGAATGGGTATGAGTGCGAGTGGCGTTATAACAGCTGTGCCCCTGCCTGTCCCATCACGTGTCAGCACCCTGAGCCACTGGCATGCCCTGTGCAGTGTGTTGAAGGCTGCCATGCACACTGCCCTCCAGGTAAGGCACCTGCCCCGTGGTCGGGACTGGCGGGAAGGCTGGGCTGGGCTGTCAGGAAGGGTTCCTCCCCCGGGGGTCCTCCTCTGCCCTGCCCAGCGCTGCCCTGTCCCTGTCCCTGCCACCCTGGGCTCTGCTTCTAGGTGCCCTTTCAATCAAGCCAGGCCAGCCATGGTTTTGTCAGGCTGAGATCCTGCACGGGGCTTGTGCACCCCTATTTATAGGTTTTTCACCGAGAGCATGTTCTGATAGAATGTTCTGCAAGGATGGGAAAGTTCTGCTGCACTGTGGCTGCTGTGTCTGAAAAATTGAATTTTCAGTTTTGTTTAATGTCAGCTCACATTTTAATTTAACTAGTGGCCTGTGGCAACTACTTTAGGGGGTAGCACAGATGTGGAGTAATTAGCTATATTCTTTGCTGGCATGAAATGGCCCTTGGAGAGAAGATTTCATTTGTCTTGAGGCTTGGGTGTGGTGAGAGAGGTTGAAGGAATACCCCTTCCTGGTCTGGCAGAGAGATGAATCAAGGCCCAAAGAAGGAAAGTTCCTCCCTCGGTGGTGAGATGCCCCTTGAGGGAGGAAGGCAGAGCGAGCCTCCAGGACCGGTCCCTGTAGTTAAAACCGAGTCTTCCTTGTGTGAAAGGCGAGAGTTTTGGCTGCTAACAAGGGATGTGTCATGCAGGGAAAATCCTAGATGAGCTTTTGCAGACCTGCATCGACCCTGAAGACTGTCCTGTGTGTGAGGTGGCTGGTCGTCGCTTGGCCCCGGGAAAGAAGATTACCTTGAACCCGGATGACCCTGAGCACTGCCAGATTTGGTAATACAGATCCTCTGGTATTGGAAGGAAAGAGTCTTACTGTCTTCTCTGGGTCCTGCTCAGAGGTGGTTGTGTGGGGATGAACTCTGCTATGTGAATTGAGAAGTTGAATGCTGAGTTTATTTTGTTTCTAGAGTCTGCTTCTCTTTCTTTAAGGACAGGTCCCATTGCTTTGCAAGAAAACACCTCTTAAGAGGCTGGGGTTTTGGGCCTCTTCTCACTTAAGAAAGGTGGTCCTTATTGCTCCTGGAGGTCACATCTAGCCCAAATACAGGTGCCTCTGGGAGTCAAATTTTTTTTTTTTTTTTTTTTTTTTTTTACTCAGAGCCCCAACTGCTCCATGTGACTTAAACCCCTTGGGGCCACAGCTGAGGTCCCCGAATGGGGCTTTCGTGTTTGGGAGGGAAGACACTCATCATGGCACCCCAGGCTCCCACTTGGATTGCCTCTGAGCACTGGCCTTTAGGGAAGTGAGAAGAAGTCCTTAGGGCAGGCTGTGAGCTTTCTGGAGCTCTGCTCCCAAGTTGGGAGCATGTATTCAGACCTCGAGGTATTTAATACCACACCCTGACACTGATGGAACCTTATGGGAACTTGAACTCGAGAACTTAAATTTTCTGGCGAAGGGCTGTGGCCACAGCTGCCAGAATCAGACCCCACCACCGCCATCTGTACAAACAATGGGGAACACTGCCTGGGGTAAATTTTCTAGCAGACACAGGAACCTAGAAAGTCTGTCACTCACACATTGTTGACCAGGGATTGAAGCAATAAATCGTGTGGGCCACAGGGAAGTAGGAATTAACTTCCTGGTAAGATCCTGCCAGCCTACCTTCCCCATGTTGAAACAGAGGCTGTAAGGAATAAAGAAGGGGGTGAACCCAACACTGGTTTGGGGTTCTGAGCCACACAGGCATGAGAGCTTAGAGCCCTCTCCCAACCTCCTTCTGCTGGCCTGTGGGGAGGGGCAGCTGCCAGGGAGCAGACTTTGGCTTCATACAGCTGTGGGTAGTAATTCCAAAGCAGGCTGGGGACATCACCTGGGAGGCAAGCCATGGGGACCCTTCTCAGGGCTCAGGGCACTGTGGCCTCTCAACTTTACTGTGGGTGCTGAAGGCAAGTTGCTTTGAAGGCAGAGTGTACAAGTAGGAGAAGGTCTTTGTGGGTCTGTGGGTTTCTCTCATAGGGCAACTTGGTTTTCACCATGGTCTGGCATACTTTGCCATTTCTAGGACACTGGTGAGGAGTGACCAGAAGGGACTGGAAGCTTGGCCTGGTAGTGTCAGAATTTATGTGAGGGCAAAGGCTCTGCCACAGGCTTGGGGTATGTGCTTGGGGCTGGGCGCAGGGTCTAGGTGCTCCCTAGCACATGACAGGTGCTCACCATGTGGTTGTTGGAGGAATGAAAGAATGAGCCACTGTTTTCCCCCTAATATCTAGACCTTCATGAATACAATTTCCATCTTTATTCTGGGATAAAGTTGGGATTTTGAATCTTTGTTCATCTTCTGAAAATGTTTTCACTCCACTTTTTCCTGTTTTTCTTAAGGCACAATGTATTAAACATGGTACGAAATTAATTCAGCTTAAATTCTGGTACAATAAATACCGTAAAGCATTTATCTTCAATAGGACATTCACATGCCCTGGCCAGCATCAACATTTTAGAGCAGTATTTGTTTTTGGAGACCCTTGCAAGAGAGTTCGGATTACAATTAAATATTTATCCTGCTAGAGGTATAGGTTGAGAAGACATTGACTTTGGATGGCTGTGAGGATGGCCTAGAAGCAAGAAGGGTTCTTTCTTGGGTATGACAAGGGATTAGAGCTTTGGCTTCTAGAATAAAGGGAGGTCTTTGCTGTATGTGCACAGGTGCTCTTTGGGGACCTTTGTTAAAAAATGTTGGGTCCCTTGGGTGGGGAGTGGTCCATGGGAGCCCAGTTCAGGTAGGCCAGGCAGGTTGTTCTACAGGAAGGCTTGGAAGGGTTCTAGATAAGGTCAAGAAGTGCCCAGAGGTTCTCCCTCAGCCATATCTGGTCTTCTCTCTCCACCGCAGTCATTGCAAGGGCGTCAACCTCACCTGTGAGGCCTGCAGGGAGCCTGGAGGCCTCGTGGTGCCCCCCACGGAAGGCCCCATTGGCTCTCCCACCCCGTATGTGGAGGACACCCCCGAGCCGCCCCTCCACGACTTCTACTGCAGCCGGCTTCTGGACCTGGTTTTCCTGCTAGATGGCTCCTCCAAGCTGTCTGAGGGCGAGTTCCAAGTGCTGAAGGTCTTTGTGGTGGGCATGATGGAGCGTCTGCACATCTCCCAGAAGCGCATCCGCGTGGCCGTGGTGGAGTACCACGACGGCTCCCACGCCTACCTCGAGCTCCAGGACCGGAAGCGGCCCTCAGAGCTGCGGCGCATTGCCAGCCAAGTGAGGTATGTGGGCAGCGAGGTGGCCTCCACCAGCGAGGTCCTCAAGTACACGCTGTTCCAGATCTTCGGCAAGATCGACCGCCCCGAAGCATCCCGCATCGCCCTGCTCCTCATGGCCAGCCAGGAGCCCCCGAAGCTGGCCCGCAATCTGGTCCGCTATGTGCAGGGCCTGAAGAAGAAGAAAGTCATCGTGATCCCCGTGGGCATCGGGCCCCATGTCAACCTCAAGCAGATCCGCAACATCGAGAAGCAGGCCCCCGAGAACAAGGCCTTCGTGCTCAGTGGTGTGGACGAGCTGGAGCAGCGGAGGGACGAGATTATCAGCTACCTGTGTGACCTGGCCCCTGAAGCACCCCGCCCTACCCAGCAGCCCCCTGTGTTGCCAGTCACTGTGGGTCCGGAGCTCTTGGGGGCGCCATCGTCGGGACCCAGAAGGAACTCCATGGTTCTGGATGTGGTGTTCATCCTGGAAGGCTCAGACAAAATTGGAGAGGCCAACTTCAACAAGAGCAGGGACTTCATGGAGGAGGTGATCCGGCGGATGGACGTGAGCCAGGACGGTGTCCATGTCACGGTGCTGCAGTACTCCTACGCCGTGGCCGTGGAGTACACCTTCAGCAAGGCCCAGTCCAAGGGTGAGGTCCTGCAGCACGTGCGGGAGATCCGATTCCGGGGCGGCAACAGGACCAACACCGGGCTGGCCCTGCAGTACCTGTCTGAGCACAGCTTCTCCGTCAACCAGGGGGACCGGGAGCAGGTCCCTAACCTGGTCTACATGGTCACGGGAAACCCCGCCTCTGATGAGATCAAGCGGATGCCTGGAGACATCCAGGTGGTGCCCATCGGAGTGGGCCCTCACGCCAACCCGCAGGAGCTGGAGAGGATTAGCTGGCCCAGTGCCCCCATCCTCATTCAGGACTTTGAAAGGCTCCCCCGAGAGGCCCCTAATTTGGTGCTGCAGAGGTGCTGCTCCGGAGAGGGGCCGCAGCCCCCCATCCCTGTCCCCAGCCCAGGTAGGTGGGCACCTTGCCCTATGTGCGGGCTGCCGAGGGCGGGCGGAGCTGCAGTTCTTGGGTTCTGACCCTGCTTCCCTGCTCTGTGCCTTCAGTCAAACCTGGCCTGTAGAGTGCCTTGTTTCCTCACCTGCCAGCCAGGGGGATGCATCAGTGATCCTTTTGTGGGGGTGGAGGGACATATTTTCTTACTGAGTGTGATTGTAAATTCAAAGGTTACACGAGGCTGTTGTTACAATGTAAACAATGTCAAGGATACAGAATGAAAGATAAAAGTCTTGCTTTATCATGCAGCCTCATCCATACCCAGCCCACTCCTTGCTTTGGAGGTAACCAGTTACATGGGGTGACTCTCAGCTTTGACCACGTGGGGCGGATAAAAGCACTCCTAGTAGCTGGTTATCTTTGGGGCAAGACCAGGAAGTTAGGTGACAGGTTTGAGTTTCAAATTCTGGAACCCTTAGTTTGAAATTCAACTCTTGCCACTTACCAGCTGGTTAATTTGGAACAACTTACTGTTGGTAATAATTTTGGGGTCGCTTTGAGTGAGCATCTATGTGTAATACTCTGCTCATGTGTAAAATGGAGATAACAACAGTGCTTGTAAAATGCTTAGAACAGTACCCAGCACATAGACAAGGGCTCAAAAGCTGATTACCACCAGAGCTATGTGACTGCCTTCGTATCTAAAGCTAATGTCTAATTGGGTCCCAGTTCTTGAGCATAGGAGTGTTCAAGACATTCTTTGGGGTGTTTGAGACTATCCCAGAATAATTAACTTCTTTTTTTCCCCCCAAAGAGCTTTATTGTTTTTTTCTAATTGAAGTGTAATTAACACACAGTATTATATTAGTTTCAAGTGTACCACATAGTGACTCAATAATTCTAGACATTTCTCAGTGCTCATCACGATGAGTGTGCTTTTAATCCCCCGAGAGCACAGAAGTTCGTCCCCCAGCCCTCGGCGGCCACTCCGTCTCCTTTAGCCATCCATCTCCCTGCTGTGCCGCTCTGGTATTTTGCTCAGTTCTAGAAGAGTTGCAGTCTCCAGTTACCGAGGGAGCCGATGTCTCTCGCTTTCATCTCTAGGTATATAAACTGCCTTTGAGTGGACTTGGAGTCTTTCCAATGTGTCCAGACCTGGGGCACGCGTGGGCCTCTCTCGCTCCTCCCCGGCCTGTGTTCTCACTGTGCGGGACCAACAGAGACACCCTCTCCTTCATGGTTCCGCACAGTGGGCAGCATCCTGCTCACCCTTGGATGTACTGGGTGCTGCGGGGGGCCTGGTGCCAGCCCCCCTGCTGGCCCCTGTGTATTCCCCCTCTGCTCTCTTGGCAGACTGCAGCCAGCCCCTGGACGTGGCCCTCCTCCTGGACGGCTCCTCCAGCTTTCCCACTTCTTACTTTGAGGAGATGAAGAGTTTCGCCAAGGCTTTCATTTCCAGAGCTAATATAGGTGAGTGATGTCCCGGGTGGTGCATCCTGGGGGTCCCCACCCGATCCAGAGTGTGATTCCCACATTGTCTTTCCCGACAGGGCCCCAGCTCACGCAGGTCTCAGTGCTGCAGTATGGGAGCACCACCACTGCTGCCGTGCCGTGGAACGTGGCCTACGAGAAAGCCCATCTCCTGAGCCACGTGGACGTCATGCAACGGGAAGGAGGCCTCAGCCACATCGGTAATCTGCCACAGTGGCCAGGAACTCCATCCGGTCTTAACTCCTGGCATCTGGGACCGAGTGACCTTGGCCGGTCCCTTGGCTCATTGGGCTAGTTTCCTTTCCGGGAAAGCACGCAGGCCTTGCTGCTCTTCCGCATCTCCGCGTGTGTATCCCTTCCTCTGAATTGTTTCCTTCTGACCACCTAAGGAACTGCCATGAGATGGGCTGCCTGACATTCCTGCAGTCGGGACTAACTTGGCGTGGTCTGTTTTCCACCGGCAGGGGGTGCTTTGGACTATGCTGTGCGGTACATCACCTCTGAAGTGCATGGTGCCCGGCCCGGAGCCTCGAAGGCGGTGGTCATCGTTGTCACCGACGTCTCCGCAGATTCGGTGGAGGCTGCAGCCGATGCCGCCACATCCAACCGTAAGTGTCTGGTGTTCAATGCCGAGACTCTCCTGGACCCCTAGAGCACCAAGAGTGGGCCCGGGGGTGGGGGTGCTTCCGGGTGCTTCCGGATGGTTATGAGTGCTACAGAGCCCCCCGTGGCCTGGTTTCAAACAGCAGGAAGTGGCCCAATCCCCGTGTTCCTTGGAAACCTGACAGTAATAAATATGCATCTGTCCTTCATTGATCTTTATGCTTTCTACTGTGACCCATAATTTCTCCACATTTTCCCTGTGCATCCAGGGCTGGGTCAGACTGCCACACCTTTCCTTTCTGAGGTGGTGTCCTTGCTCTGTCCCCACTCTCACCATGTCTGAGGCCAGAGTAACTCATTATGGGGCCGTGGGAACCATCAACCTTAACAGGCATGGGCGGGGTGCTGGTTGGACAAGAGAAAGGAAGCAGCTTCAGGAAAGGGACAGGTGTGGGCATGACCCAGCCTTGGTGCAGCCATGCGAACCTGTGCTGTGAGTGGCTATGGAACATGAGCCAGGGCAGGTGACATCATGCCCAGGGAGGCCCAGGTGAGTGGAATCATGTTAAGTCCTCGCGCATCCTTCAAAACCCTGCTCTGGAGTTGTCTTTGCTCTGATGTCTTCCTAAGAGAGTTCTTTACTCTCTTTTCTGTGTCTCATCTGAACAACTAGCAGGAGCAAGTCACACTGTGTTTGTTGGTTGCATAGCTGTTTCTCACCAAACCTGGGGGTCTTGGAAGGCCAGAGCAACAGCTTGCTTATTTTCCTGTATCTGTGTATGGTGCACAAAAAAGGAGGCCATCTAATGTTTGTTGAATGAATGAAGGGGAGTTTATAAAATTGATTATTTTAGGGAAAAGAACTCTAAAAGGAAAAGGATATACATTTGGGTGATACAATGAGCTGATAAGAATGGAAAAGTTGCTGGTAGAAAATCAGCTCAAACCTTAAGCCAACTGCAAATACCTAGAACTTTCTGGAGAACTGAATTGGGGAATTTCAGGATAGAGACACCACTTCTCTAGTATCATGAATCCCAAGAAAGACTTTCGTCTGGAAGGGAAACAGTTGGAGTCTGGGAGAAAAAGACATGCTCTAGGGAAAGTCATTTAACTGTTCAGAGCCTCAGTTTTTCTTCAGTCAATGGGCACGTACATACTCTGGGCTCAGGCCTGTGACGTTTTCTCATCTCTTCTTACACGCATGCCCTGGCTGGTCTCATTCAGTGTCATGCGTCTAAAGCCATTCATACACCACTGACCTCAATATTCCTGTCTCCCATCTGGATCTCTTGCCTCAACTCCATCTTGATGTTCTAAAGAGAAACTCATCATAAACCAAATTCACATCTGAATCTCCTTCCATAGGTTTTCCCATCTTAGACAATGGCAGCTCTGTCCTTTAGCTGCTCAGACGAAAACCTCAGCATCTGGGATTCCTCCTTCTCTCTGAGACCCCTGTCCGATCCATTTACAAACTATAGCTCTGCCTTCAGAATAGATTGAGAATCCCACCCTGCCAGACCACGCCCACCACTGCCCCCTCTGTCTTCCACCTGGACTGTTGTAAGAGCTTTCTGATGGAACCCCAGCTGCTGCCCCCTGTAGTTCATCATCAACATAGCAGCTATAGGGACCCTTTAAAAATGGGTCATCCCAGGGGCTCTTGGGTGGCTCAGTCGGTTAAGGGCCCAACTTTTGATTTCAGCACAGGTCATGATCTCAGGGTTGTGGGATCGAGCCCCATGTCTGGCGCCATGCTCAGTGCAGAGTCTGCTTGAGATTCTCTCTCTCCCTCTCCTACCCCTCTCCTGCCCCTCCCCCCTCTAAAATAAACAAATCTTGAAAAAACTTGGTCAGCCCATGTCACTCCTCAGCTCCATAGTCTTGGCTGGCTTCTCATTTCATTCAGAGAACATGTTATGTCCTTATGTGTCGTATGAAGCTTTGCATGGTCTGTGCCCCACTCCCTCTCTTACTCGCTCTGCTCCCACCACCCCAGAACATGCACTCATACTTGCGCTCACTCTTCCCTCTGCTTGGGATATTCTCGAGGCTCCTTCAGTCCTTACTTCAGGTCTGGTCTCTTCACCAAATGCTTCTCCAGCCACCTTGCGAGAAACAGTAATTCCCACTCCTACCCCTGGGCACTCCCATTCTCATATCCCATTTTGTTTTTCTCCTAAGCACTCATACGTATCTGAAACACGGGGTACTTACTTATTTTTGGGTTTGGCGTCTGTCTCTGCCCAGTGTGAGGTCCATAAAGACAGGGACTTCATCTGCTCAGCTCACTGCATCCCCATTGTTTAGAATCGTGCCTGACAGAGTGGCGTCATTAATGTTGGTTGACTGACTGAATGTCTTGTTCCCAGGGTCAGTTTATGTGACCCATCTGGAAAACACAAGGCTCTGTACAGATGTTGGGTACAGCTGTCCATTTGGGTCCCAGCTGACCAAAGCAGATTGACACAGACCCTTTCTCGTTCCTCTGCTAACCCCAGGAGTGACTGTGTTTCCCATTGGAATTGGGGATCGGTATGATGAGGCCCAGCTTAGGAGGCTGGCAGGCCCAAACGCTGGCTCCAATGTGCTGAGGCTCCAGCGAATCGAAGACCTTTCCACCATGGCCACCCTGGGAAATTCCTTCTTCCACAAGCTATGCTCTGGTGAGTCTCCTCATGCTTTTCTTACCCCCTCGTAACACAAAAACAAAACCCATTCTAAAGACCTGAGGTTGGCCAGGTAGGCTCTGGCCTTGATCAAGACTGCTACATAGACCAGGACCTTTAAGTCCCTGCTCATGGAAAGTTCATACGACAAATGCCCAAGGGCTACCAGAAAGTTTTCTGGGCATAGCCCTCCTCCCGTCCTAACTGTCCATCAAGACTTCAGCAGAGACAGCCCATGCTTACTGGCGCAGTGATCTTAGACAAAGAAGTGTAAGACAAAAGCAGGGAAACCCAGCACCCCACAGACCAGGGTCTTCTTCCCCACTCTCTATATTCACCCTCAGCACGCGTATACAGGGCCTTAGGGAAAGCGCAAAGTAAAATCTAATATCAAAGTACCATAGTTTATACTGACTTAGTTAGATTTTTTTTTCATATGTGATTTTTTTTTTCTTTTGCCTGTTTTTATTTATTTTCCTAAAGTAGCTAGATGTGAGTTAATACCTACTACAGAGTTATTGCCCTTTTCTGCTGGAAGATACCTCTCCTGGCAGGACTCTTAAAGATCTCTTTCAGATTTGGGAGGATCTTACCTCATTTCCTCCCTTTTTCCCTCACTAGGCCCTGATCTACATATGAAATGGGAAAAGGAGATACTGACCATGAGAGGCTTCATGCACTGTAGGGATTTCTGTGTTCTTGATATTGTTAGCACCATAATTATTAAGAACCACAAAGTATGTAGGGGAAAAACCGCAGGGCCAGCCGGTGGACCAGCATCCCATGGTTAAACCCACTAAATCCTTTGCGGAGTGAAGCCCACTTCATGGACGAGCCCAGGATGAGCATAATGGGTGGAAATTCAGATCTTATTTGTGTCTGTTTCAGGGTTCGTTAGAGTTTGCGTGGATGAGGATGGGAATGAGAAGAGGGTGAGTTCTTTTCAGCTGACTAAAGAAAGATCGGGAATGAGTATTTGGGGTGCTTTTGCCCCCTTGTTCCTCTATCTTGGTTCCATTCTTCCTCTTACCATTATGTCCTGCTTGTTTGGTGTGTGTGTGTGGACGGGTGGTTTCCACCTTTAAATCTTGTGTTCTGCATCCTTGCTGTTTGGGCCCATGTCCACATCCTAGTCTCTGTGTCCTCAGAGAGGGTCAGTTGCCCAGTTGATGGGCTTAGGGCTGGACTGGCTCAGCCAATGCCTTCCTGAATCTGCTTCTCTCTTCTGCAGCCTGGGGATGTCTGGACCTTGCCAGACCAGTGCCACACAGTGACTTGCCTGCCAGATGGCCAGACCTTGCTGAAGAGTCATCGGGTCAACTGTGACCGGGGGCCGAGACCCTCATGCCCCAATGGCCAGCCCCCTCTCAGGGTAGAGGAGACCTGTGGCTGCCGCTGGACCTGCCCCTGTAAGTCCATTGCTTCAACCAGCCTGGACGGTGTTATAAGGGCTGTGCTTTTAGCATGGCTGTGCAGAAATGGAGACCAGAAGCCCTTTCCCTCCTAACTACATGCAGCGTGTGCCCTTCACCTGTGTTCCCTCCCCCTTGTGTCCTTGGACGTATTTTTCATTCAGTCCCAGGGATCACTGTTCTCCTTCTGTATCTTTGAAAAGCATTCCCCCAGATCAGGCATAACCGGAAGGAAGAACTGATTTTCTGAGGTCAGTGCTCAGCCTGGCTATTTGCAAGTCAGCCTTTAGGAGTCTTTGCTGGAGAAGTATAGCAGGGAGAGTAACACCCCCAGAAAACTCTCTGCTCACACCTAGAGCTTTATGGGAGCTGGGTGCTGTGGTACATCATCACAGTGGCCTGGTGTAAGAGGAGGACAGGAGACCTGTGGAGGACATTCATCCACAGTGATGGGTTAGTGCTCTGCCTCGTGGTTGGGAGAAATGGTTGCATTTGGTGGTACCCACTCAGTATAATTACTGTGTTGAACAGACACAACCAGTGGGATAAAAGCAAAACTGTACATTATACCCTACCCTCCCTTGACAGTTTATTTAGGGGTGAAATGATCTCCTGGGACTGGTTGAGAATGCTATCAGACCTCATGTCATTTATGTTTGTTCGTAAACAGTTCTATAGTTCCTTTATGTTATAAAACAAACTCTCAATTTGGTAATTGGGTGCCCTCTCCCGTGTAAGAACCAGAGCCTTAAACTTGAATTAGAGTTAAAACAGCTCCCTAACCCCAGGACAGGGGCGTGTCCTGCTTGTGGGATGCAAACCCATCTCTGGGAGGGGCCTCTTGAAAGTCCTTTTCATAAGGCTCGGTTATCCCATTTGTCCCTAGTGGGGCACCTGGGGGTGTGAGGCTCACAACGCAATAGGAGCTTTGTGCAAACAAATTTCTTAAATTCAGTCCCTCAGTACCCCTCTGGACTCCTTTTAAACCCTTGACTTTTTATTTATTTATTTATTCTTTATGTTCTCTTTTGTCAGTAGTGGTAAAACTTGATTTAGGCTCTTTTTTTTTTTTTAGGGATTAAAAAATTTAAATTGAAACCATTTAAAATAGACACATTTAAAACTTTTTACTTTGAATAGTTTCAGATTTACAAAAAAAAAAAAAAAAGTTTGCACGAACGGGACAAAGAATTCCTATATATCCTTACCCAGATTGTAGTATATCATACATAGTCACAAGGTAATGATCACGGTCAGGAATTAGCCTCTGTAAAATACATCCATAAAAGCCTTAGTTTTTGTCAGTTGTCCCACTGATGTCCTTTGTTTAGTTGCAGGATTCAACCCAGAATCACACGGCGTTAGGTTGTCATATCTCCTTAAATCTGTAGCAGATCCTTAGTATTTCTTTGATATTTATGACCTTAACCGTTTTTGAGAAGTTCTGGCTAGTAATTTTGTAGAATGTCCCTCAATCTGAGTTAGAGCCAGGTTATACATGTTGTCAAGAATACCCCAGAAGACATATTGTGGTTTTTTTTGGTTTATCAAGAGGAGGCACATGGTATCAGTTTGCTTTGTTACAGGTGATGTTAAGTTTGATCGCTTGGTTTAGGTGGTATTTACCATATTTTCCACTGTAAAGTTACTGTTTTCCTCCTTGCAATTACTAATGATCATATACAGAGACATTTTGGAATTATGGAACTATGCTTTTACCCACTGAGTGTACTAGGCATAGGTGATCCCTACCTGACACAATTTTTTTTGTGGTATTTGCCAAATAGGGATTTTTGATTTCCATCATTCCTTCCACATTTACTAGTTGGAATTCTACTGGAAGGAAGAACTTTTCCTTCTCTGTCATGTATTAATTCAGTTAACTATTTGTCAATATGGACTCATTGGTTTTTACTTTATTTTAGGGGGTGGGATCAATTCCTAGCATTATTTATTTTCTTCATCAGCTGGTCCTAGATTTGGCTACTGGGAGTACTTTCTGTTGGGATGCATGTCCTTTCGATATCCCCAGGTCCCTCTCTCACACAGCGAAGGGCCTGGCTCTCATTAACCACAATATATTTCTATGTTGGCTTAATCCCAGAATACACATAAAGTAGTTGCAGAATTGCTAACCAATGCCCGGGTAGAAAACAAATCTACCTACTAACTCTGATATTCACACACAATTCTTTTTGTCTTTTGTCTTTGAGTACATAGTCCATTTCCCCCCAAAGTTATTTAGGTGAGTTTCTCCCCTCCCTACAGCTCCCTACAGTTATGTTATTCATGATCATGAGTTTAATTTGCTTCCGTTTCTTCTGTTTTGGTTTTCCCTCATCCCCGTCCTTGCTGATTTTATTCATTTGTTTGTTTTCAGTACGTGAATTACTAACATGGGTCCAAATGTGAGAATGTACGGAGAGGTTAACTCAGATGTCACCCCACTGCTCCCTTTCCTATGTCCTTTTTGCTCACTTCCGCCTATGTTCGCACAGCCACCAATCTCTTTCATGCCAGGTTTATCCTTTTTCACAAATGAGCTTTGCCTTTTTTGCTTAAAAACATAGCCCAGAAATCCTCTCTATGAGCTCAAAGACCGCAGTGCAGTGGGGACAGGAGGGGATCACAGAAGTGGAGTAATTTATCCCAGTGACGGGGTGGGAGCTGAATTCAGTCCTGGGTTTCTCTGGCTCGCAAGTACCTACTTGTCTGTAACATTTCATGTGACGGTGGGCAGAGCCGCTCTCGCTGACTTAATGCATGGGAGCTAACACCATTTCTTTGCCTGTCACTTGTTACATCCTGATGGAGCTGGGGCTGATCTCCTTAAGGCTGGTCGTTCTTCACAGCTGGAGTCTTGGGGCCACTTGCAGTGTGGGTGTCGGGGGCCCAATGGCATTCAGTACTGCTGCTTGGAAGGGACCATCTGCTTCAGGATGCAGGAGATTTTGAGTGGAAGAGCTCCTGGCAGGTGACTCAGCTCTGACAGCTGGTGCATCCAGCTCCTTCCTTTGTTGGTGGCCATGCTGCTTGACTTGTAGGCCACTCGTGCAGGTAGAGGTTGCCTAGACCTTGTGTGAGTGAAGGACATGAGCATCTTCTTGCTGACCCCCTAAGTCTGCCTCTCACTTCTTGGGCTTTTATTTAACCACCACCGTAGCTGTGGCCATGGTTCTCCAGCTTCATTTCGGTCCAAGATTAACTTTCAAATCACGCATGGTGGTGGTGGTGCCTTCCCTGGGAGCATTTTTATGGAATGGTCTTAGGCAGATGCAAGATGACTGGTATTCCCAGGTGGTGTTTTAATAGGAACCTTGAGAATTTGCTGACCATGTGAATGAATGAGTGGCAAATGAGGAAGTGCTGAGACCCAATCATTTGTTTTGGCTTCAGAAATTTTCCTCTTGTGTGATCTCTTAAAGGATCAAGTCAACATGGCCTCTTGTACCGTTAGAAACTTGGCAGCCAAGAGGACACATGTGTCTTTAGGTGAACTTTCTTTACAATGAGCTCATAAGCTCATGATACACTTAGCTCCTCATGATTTCAACAAGTCCTAACAACCCTGAAACTTAACTTTGTTTCCTGGGCCAAGGCATCCCTGTAGAGGACATCATTCACTTCGCACGCTGAAGTTTTTTGGAAGTATGGTTCTATAATTTTCCATTTTTTTAAAAATGTGATACTTGTCCTTATAAATGTTTTCTAGAAAAATATTTACAGACCAAGGATTACTTACCTAAGATACTCTCTTAGAATTGTTTTCGTATTCCATAAAAAGGAGGAAATTAGACTGCAGGACCTCAAGGGGCCCATTCAGCTCTCAGCTCTGTTAACTGTGTGCAGCTTGGTAACACCTGCCTTTGCCTCTTTGCACGTATGGGAGTTTGGGGGAACGTCACACCCATCCTTTGCTCTCCTGTCCAGGTGTGTGCATGGGCAGCTCTACCCAGCACATTGTGACCTTTGATGGGCAGAATTTCAAGCTGACTGGCAGCTGTTCGTACGTCTTGTTTCAAAACAAGGAGCAGGACCTGGAGGTGATTCTGCATAATGGGGCCTGCAGCCTTGGGGTGAGGCAGACCTGCATGAAATCCATCGAGGTGAAGCACAATGGCCTCTCCGTTGAGCTCCACAGTGATATGCAGGTGAGAGGTGCTTTCTCTGGGTCCCATGCAAGGCAGTGGCAGAAACTTGAAGAAGCCTCTGCTGGTGGTTGCTTTTAGCTGGTGTGTCTTTTAGGGACTCCACCTTCTGCCTCCCCAGTAGAGCACCCTCTTCTTAGGAGGGGCTCATTCCCATCTCCCTGGTGGCACAATTTCACATTGTTCTGGCCCAGATGTGGAAGAAAGGATCAATTTTAGGTAGCTTTAAATTACAAGAACAGAGCTGGTTTCCGGTTGCTGGTAGAAGATTGGGGTTGGCTGTTTACCCAGCAGGCACTATGAACCCCATGCCTAGGGCCTGTGAGCTTCCCGAAGGAGAATATTTTGAGCCTCAGTTAGGGCCTTTGAAAATATTTAGGGCCTAAACAAAATGTATGGCTCCAGAATTCAAAAAGAAAACTGAAAAACTGGTAAAAATAAATGTTTGACTAAATATTCACAAAAGGTTACATGATGCAAACTTATTTATTTGTTCGTTTAGAAATCGTAAGTATTTCATCAGATGAAAACAACTGGTAGGTTAGCTCCTCTCATTCTGTAAGAATTCCTGAATACACACACTAATTATTGAAAAATCATAGCCAGGCCTTTACTAAATGAGCCACTCACAGCCCCAGATTTTAAAATTAAAAACAACAACAACAAAAAAAGGCTTCCAAAATTTTTAACATGAAAAATTATGTTCCTTGTGGTACATGACTGCCTTTTAAAAAATATGTTTGATGTATAGTGGGGCCTCCAAAGAGCTAGTGACCCAAAACACATACATACATACATACATACATACATACATATATGGACTTACCATAGTTCCGTGAGATGCTCCTGGAGACACTGTCGCTGAGTTAGCAAAAGGCAGCTTTCTCAAGGCTGGCTTTATCCCCTGGGCTTTCGGGTTCCAGGAGCATGGCCATTTGTATAGGATTCTGATAATCTGTTCTGCTAAGCTGTGCAAAACCCTTTTATCTTAGAAGAGTTACTGGCAAATATCAGAGTTTGTGGATGACATTGGAGTTGAGTGTGGCAGAAGCATAGGGAGTGTCAGGAGCCTCAGGAAGAAGCTAAGAGCGAAATTCTAGGATCCCTTACTGCTACGACTACTGATAAGTCACTTCCTTCTTTGGCAGCTGACAGTGAATGGGAGACTGGTCCCCGTCCCATACGTGGGTGGGGATATGGAAGTCAATGTCTACGGCACCATCATGTATGAGATCAGATTCAACCATCTTGGCCACATCTTCACGTTCACTCCACGAAACAATGAATTCCAGCTGCAGCTGAGCCCCAAAACCTTTGCTTCAAAGACGTATGGTCTCTGTGGTGAGAACATTCTCCTTTGTTCTGGTCTCAGGTTTCTTGGCTGCTTGTATTTCTGGGTCCAGTTGATTGTAAGGTTCAGATACTGGTGAACATGGAGAATGACCAGGTCTCCAGCTTCAATACATGGGCACCCAGGGCGACCAAACTTGCCTTTCCTATCTGTCTAGGGATCTGTGATGAGAACGGTGCCAATGACTTTGTGCTCAGGGATGGCACAGTCACCACGGATTGGAGAGCGCTCGTCCAGGAATGGACCTTGCAGCAGCCGGGGAAGACATGTCAGCCGATCTCCTGGGAGCCGTGTCCCGTCTCCAGCAGCTCCCACTGCCAGGTCCTTCTCTCAGAATTGTTTGCTGAGTGCCACAAGGTCCTGGCTCCAGCCACCTTTTATGCCATGTGCCAGCAGGACAGTTGTCACCAGGAGCAAGTGTGTGAGGCCATCGCCTTGTATGCCCACCTCTGTCGGACCAAAGGGGTCTGTGTCGACTGGAGGAGGACCAGTTCCTGTGGTGAGTCTCCATAGGTGTCCTGTAAAGTTGTGAAGACAATCTGATTTGGGCTTGCTCAACCCTCTCTGGGCCTTCTCTTTCTGGGGGATAAAGACTGAAATCCCTGCTTTTCCCATTACCTGGTACCCCTTTTAAGATCAAATAAGACAGTAGACATCTCAGTAATTTGAGTGTAGAATGTCTGTGTAAATGGAAACGTTTTTATAGTTCAGACAAATGTGACTTCAATGTATTGGACATAGATAGGTATCAGCAAAGTGCAGAATGACTAGTTGCTTGGAATTCCCCCAGGGTAGCAGAGATTCACAGAGTGAACCACAGCTGAGCAGGATGTTGAAGTGTGAGTGAAATTTTGTCACTTAAATACCAAGAGGCATCTTAATTACAAAGACCACGGGATTGCTAGTGGAGGAACCTTCCCAAGGTCAGCTCCCTAACTTGGAGTTGGCATTTATTTATCATTTAGCATGTGGGGGATACCACAACAAATCAGATGTGCCTCCTGCCTCAAGGGGCACTGGAATGAAAAGAACACTAACTTCGGCACCTCCGGTTACTGGATATAATCCCTGACTTTCTCTGGAGGGCGACCAATATATGCAAGCCTCTTGGACTCTCAGAGTTTATTACATAGAGCAGTCGCAGCTCGAACCAGTGGCTGCAGGACTTGGGCACCTAGTCCCAGCTCAGGGGGTGATCAGCTGTTCTCTCTCTGGACCTTGCTTTCTGCTTCTCAGAATGAGATACCCCCTAGGTTCATTCCAGCTCTCCTGTTCTGAGTCTCTTAGCTGGTAGTGCCCCGTTTCAGTCTGCCTGCAGATCAAGGGGCAAATGATCGTTCCTGAGTTAGCCATAGTCCTTCTCTACTTACTCATTTCTTTGTCTACCCCTGGCTACTCATGGTGCGTTTACAGGAAAATGCTTGGTGCTCTAAATCCTTAGACACTCCTGCCCCCTGCCTTGGAGCGGTGAGAAGTGGTTGAGCGGGGCTGGAGTGGGACAAATGAATCAATCATCTTGTACGTTTCCTCCAGGCAACTCTTCATAGCTGTGCATTCCTTATTTAATTTAGGAGTCGTTTTAAAGGACTCACCATACCTGTATTTAAAAGAAAGACCCATAAAACTTTCTAAGGATACATCATCCATTAGGATTAACTTTGGCTCAAATAACAGAGAAGTAAAAATTCTCTCTCACAGGTGTGATCAGAGGGTGCCTCCAGCTGTTTCTGGGTTTCAAACTGGATTTGAGCTTTTTCTCTGTCCTCACTTGGGTGTGCTTTTTTCTCCTGGTTTAAGATGGAGCTCTAGCTGTCAAACCCAGGTTCCAAATGGCAGCATGGGGGAAGAAAGGAAAAGGGACAAAGGACAAGCACAGCTGCCTTTTTATTTAAAAGAAAGAAAGAAAGAAACAACCAACCAACCAAACAAACAAACAAACATATCCCTGGAAACTGCTATTGGAGTTTACATCTGCGCTTACAGTTCATTGGGCAGAACTGTAGTCATGTGATTACACTTAGCTGCAAGGGAAACTGGGAAATGTAGTCCATATTCTGTAGTCAGGTGCCTCACTTCCAGGTATACTTTTATGGAAAACGGAGGAAATAAAAATGGGTAGTCAACTTCTTTGAAGCGGCTGTGTCTCTGTTTCTCTGTGGTTGGTGTGGGCTGAGTGTGACCTTGTTCTCTGTCTGTAGACATGTCATGCCCACCATCCCTGGTGTACAACCACTGTGAGCGTGGCTGCCCCCGGCTCTGCGAGGGCAACACAAGCTCCTGTGGGGACCATCCCTCGGAAGGCTGCTTCTGCCCCCAGAACCAAGTCATGCTGGAAGGTAGTTGTGTCCCCGAGGAAGCCTGTACCCAGTGCATCAGTGAGGATGGAGTCCGGCACCAGGTAAGAGCCTTGGCCTTTCACCTCCTCACTTGCTCCCATGGGCTGCTTCTCTCTTGGGGAGGTAGGGTGAAGTGTTCACCAGTCAGTGGCCCCTCCGACTGTGGCAGCAAGGGTCAACTCTGAAGGGGATCACTGAAGAATAGGGAAACAGTATTTCATAATGGCTTTGGAACCAGACATGTCTTGGTTTGAATCCCAGATGTGTCCTGTATTAGCCGTGTAAGCAAACACCAAAGTATTAATAACATGTTACTATTACTACTATTATTATCATCATTATATTCATGTCAGTAGAAGGCTATAGGAACCCAGAGGGGATGGGAAAAGAATATTTATATTAATAGTGATGTCTACTGTGATTACGATCTATTATGTACCTTGCACTGTACTAAGCCCTATATATTCATTATCTCAATATTTTTTGAAGGTTTGTTTTGTAAGATATTAACAATCACCTATGGTCAAGAGAGTTTAAAGAACACTAGCTAAACAGGTTTCTTTACTGCAGCATTCTTTAAAGCTTTTAATGTGCTAAGTACAGTACAAGTATTTAAGAGGGTTTTTGCCTCTCAGCCTTATCTGACCATGGCACTTGTATGTGTGTGGGAGTGAGTAAACATGGGTGTATATGTGTGTGTGTGTGTGTGTGTGTGTGTGTGTGTAGCATTCCCTTGGACAAGAGTACCACAGAACACATTGGGATGCCTTTCATCATCTTGTAAATACTTACAAAATCTTTGAGAGAGAACCAAGGCTCAGAGAACTTCTTTGCCCACGGACATAGTTTATAAGTGATGGAGTTGGGAACTGGACTCAGTATTCAAAGCTCTGTCGGACTCCCAAGTATGCTCTTTTGATCTATGAAAATGCCGTTTACTTGGTCTTCTTTGGCTGATTTTTTGGGCGTCATGGGGTCATCAGTTCTTGTAATCCTCTAAGGTTATTAAGTACATTTTGAAAGAATACTTACCAGACTCTCCCCCATCTTGGCCGATGACGGCAGTCATAGTGTCAAAGTTGACAACGTGGACATTGGTAGTAGATGGACAGTCTGTGTCTGTGTACACGTGGCTGTGTGCAGGAGTCCTGTCCTTCCTCTCAGACAGGGATACTGCAGAGCATGATACTTGGCTTCTAGCAAAAGAGACTCTATTCTATGATCAGATGCTGCACCCCAGACCTAGCGTCTCCATCATCACCAGGGAGGACTTTTATCACTAAGTGAACCAGGTGAGGTGACTTACCATTATTTAACACAACTAGGAAAACTCCTGTTAATTAGCTGACCAATCTAGAGAATGATGAAAACAGTAATTCCTGTAACAACACTGTTTGTCCCAGACATTATCAGCCACGAAATGCACCATTTCCTTTGACTCTCTCCAAAACTCCATAGGGTCATTATTACAGACGCCACTGATTGGGCGAGGAGACTGAGGCTCAGATAAGGCTGGGGTTCCTACCCACGACCCCAGGGCATCCCATAGTGTCCTTGCCCTGCCTTCGATCCCATTGGAACCACGAGCTAAACTTTGAGCTGTGTGTTCATGGACGCACAGGCGTTCATCCAGTTTTGTTTTGGGACTTTATCCTCGTGGGCCCCATTTGCTCTCACTGTGCAGCAGATGAATTAGGAGGGAAGACCAGTCCCACTCTACCTCTGTATTTCAACTTGCCAAATGAAGTAACTGCGTGTCCCATAATACTCTCCCAAACGAGTAATTAAAACCTTACATTGCTCTCCCTGACCCGCACACTCCTAGAGTCCCTCCCACTGGCCTCGAAAGGTAGGTACTCTTCACATGGGGTACCAGGACCCAGTGGTCCTTTCAGCCAGGATTTGCTGGTGGTGGCAAGGCACTCTCAGAGGGAGGCAGAAATGGTTTCTGCCCTCTTCTTAGGCATTCTGCAATGAGAAGGAAGCTGAAGTTTGTAAAGCGTTTCTAGCTCCCTGAGTGTCATTTGGCTGCAGGGTGCTGAGAGCTGGAAGCTTGTGAATTTTATCTTCCTGTCTCCACCCACCCCCTCTCACCTTCCATCCAACACACTGGAATATGTGTTCGAGTTGGGTAGAGAATGCTTCCAAGTAGCGCAATATTTTGGACATAGAAGCAGTCTTAGAAATGTATTTCAGAACCAAGTGACAGTAAAATTAGTTAATCAAAAACTATGAAGGGAACAGAGCCAGTTTCAGTTGATTGCAGAAAATGTAGTTTAAATGGATGAAAACAAATATCTGATCAGCCACCTGCGATTTCAGCTTTTCCATTCAAAGCAGAGAAAGAATGAAAATCTAACACGGAGAACAGTTCCATTAAATGAAATGTCTTTAAGCGAAAAAGAAAGCCTAGACAGCTTTTCTTCAGGGAAATAATCCAGGGTGTAAGTCTCTGGTGGTAACGTTGGAAGGGCAAAATATTTACCAGTTTCCTTAGCTCTTGTTGATTTTACAGAACGCAGTATAAACACGTGAGCCTTTGCGGCTGGCTCAGAGGGGAGCCAGGCCGAGCAGCGAGCAAGTGGCTGTCCCTCTCTGGGTTGGGGGCTGCGCAGGGGGCAGCAAGGACCGCCTCCATCACTCAGGGACAGAGCGCCTCTAGCCTGCGCTTCCTCCTCCGTGGTCTCTGCTGTGCCCTGGTGGCCCAGTACTTACATTTTCCTGCATCTTCCCCAGATCTTTGGCTGGGGTGGGTGGTGCATGGTCACTGGCTGGGTCTCTTCTCTGACCTGGGGTTTTGAAGACTTCAGTTTTCCCTTACCATATTCTCTGCAGGCCGTTCTTTGTCATCTTTACTGAATTTAGAACTGCAGTCAGTTCTCATTCCTGTTCTGTCCTGGGAGTAGTCCCTCCTGGCCTTGGTACCCAGGAGGTGAGGCAGGACAGGCGGCTGGAGTTGACCTGTCCTGGTGCAGGAGTGCTACCTGCTGGTGTGTTCGCTGCATAACAGGACAGGTGATACCAGGGCGGAGCTGGCCGCAGGTGCTTTTTTATCCGGAAAGGGCTTTCTCAGGGACCATAGAGGCTGTCCCCTGCCTCGGGCACTCCTCATTAAAGCCTCATGGGGAAATAAAAAATCCCTGGAAGAGGAGGCTTAACACCTGATTTTGGCCATC
This sequence comes from Mustela nigripes, assembly GCF_022355385.1. Lineage (NCBI taxonomy): Eukaryota > Metazoa > Chordata > Mammalia > Carnivora > Mustelidae > Mustela > Mustela nigripes. The sequence continues at coordinate 101,181,610 of NC_081562.1, forward strand.
TGATGTTGTCTCTTGTTCACTCTCAGGATTGTGGGGAAATTGTATTATTTTTTTCTTGAATTTAGATATCTGAAGTTCTCATTTAAAAAGAGGGAAGAAAAACCCAAACAGGGAAAAAAATATGATCTTCTCCTTTCTCATCTCATCACTTTTGTCATTTAAAGGTCTAAATATAGATCTTTGATTGGTCATTTTCTTGGAATTACCGTCCGTGCAAAAGGCAGGAAAGAGGCAGAACAGAGCGAAGCCTGGGGAGATGCGAGATGTCCCCCTCCTCCTTCCACTCCAGGCCTCAGAGGCCAGTGCCTGGGCCCTCCCTGGACATTCCCAGCCCCTAGGAGAGCACTGGGCTCTGGTGCTGGCTCCTGCCTTCTCTGTCCTGCTCATAGTCACCAAGGTTGTCCTTATTCAGCATTCTTCTCTCTGAGGCAGGGTCCTGCTTACAAAGTGTCAGGGTGAGTATCGCCTACCTTGTGAACCCCCACCCCCCGAAGTGGACAGGGAAGAACTCTGGAATCTTCTAGATATCCACAAGGACCTTCCACCCTCTGCTCCCACTCAGAATGCCTTCTCCTTCCCTCTGCCTGGCTCCTTCCCACCCAGCACAGTGTGCCTTGTGAGACCTTTGTGGAGCACCCCAGCTTCTGTGAACATCTCTTCTGCCCTGCTGTGGCTCTTGTATTTCTCGTTTTTAAAAACTATAGCTTTATTGAGGTATAGTTTACTTACAGTAAACAGCTCCTATTTAAAGTGTACAATTTGATGAGTTTTGACATACGGACATTCCCATAAAGCCATCATCACAATCAAGACAATGAACATTTCCATTAGTCCCCAAAGTTTCCTTGGGCCTCTTTGGAAGGCATCTGTTGCCCCCATCTCCCATTCCCAGGCAACCACTGCTCTGCTTTCTGTCACTAGAGATACGTTTACATTTTCTGGAACTTTCTATAAATGGAATCATGCAGTGTGTACTCTTTTTTCCCCCGTCTTCTTTCACTCAGTTTGATACTTCTGAGATCCCTTTGTCTTGCATGTTGCCATAGTTTGTTCTCATGGCTGAGTAATGTGCCAGGCTGTGACTGTATCACAATTCATTTCTTTCATTCAACTTTTCATCGATGGGTCTTATTTCCCCAGCTTGAGCATCAGTCCTTTGAGGGCTGAGATGGGGCTTTCGGCCCCTCCACCCCTCCCATGGCCCCGACAGTGTGACCTGCCCATTGGGGGCAGTGTGATTGCCGACGAAGGCAGCTGGAGTGCAGAAAGCATGAGGTGTCTGGGGCCAAAATGCTAGGTTCAATCCTGGGGGGTACCTCCTGGTCACATTTCTTGTCTGGGTCTCCATGCATCATTTTTAAGTGTAGATAATGACAGTACTTCCCTGGTATGGTTACTGTAAGGAGTATGATGAGAATAAAGGTGAAGTCCTTAGACAAAGAACTTGAACATATTTAATGTTAGTTATTGCTGGGAGGCAATAGAGCATGGTGTTGAAGAGAGGGCTTGTGGGTTCATATCGTAGCTCCGCTGCTCTGATGGTATGACCCTAAGCAGAGGCCTCAACTTTCCCATTTGACAAGTGGGGTAATACAGATGTCCTCACTAGTGGACTGCAGTGTGATTTAAATGAGTCATTTATATAAAACCCATAGAACAGGGGTGCCTGTGTGGCTCAGTCTATTAAGCAGCTGCCTTCAGCTCAGGTCATGATCCTGGAGTCGCAGGATGGGAGTCCCACATTGGTCTCCTTGCTCAGCAGGGAGCCTGCTTCTCCTCTCCCCTGCCCCTCCCCACCAGCTCACACACACACTCTCTCTCTTTTAAGTAAATAAAATCTTAAAAAAAAAGAAACCATAGAACAGTGGTACAGAGCATATGCTCTTCAGACATTGGCTGGTATTACATACTGAGTGAGGGGAAGGTATCAAGGTCAAAGGATTTAACCATAGAGGAAGACAGCAGCTTGGGGGAAGAGTGTTTTCCTTGAAGTCCTCTGATCTTCCTTCTCAGCTGACTGATTGCTGAACCTGGAAACATGCAATAAATAAGACCTTCTTCTTCTTCTTCTTTTTTAAGATTTTATCTATTTATTTGACAGACAGAGATCATAAGTAGGCAGAGAGGCAGGCAGAGAGAGAGGAGGAAGCAGGCTTCCCACTGAGCAGAGAGCCCGATGCGGGGCTTGATTCCAGGACCCTGGGATCATGACCTGAGCCGAAGGCAGAGGCTTTAACCCACTGAGCCACCCAGGCGCCCCTAACTAAGAGCTTCTTGATCTGGGAATTTTTTAGCCTTTGAGCTACTGCTTAAGAATGTGTTTATTCTCAGAGTGCCTAGGTGGCTCAGTGGGTTAAAGCCTCTGCCTTCGGTTCAGGTCATGGTCTTGGGGCCCTGGGATCCAGCCCTGCATCGGGCTCTCTGCTCTGCAGGGAGCCTGCTTCCTCCTCTCTCTCTGCCTGCCTCTCTGCCTACTTGTGATCTCTGTCTGTCAAATAAATAAATAAAAATCTTTAAAAAAAAAAAAAAAAAGAATGTGTTCATTCTTAAACACATTTTGGGGTGGGGGATTTATTTTATCTACTTTTATTTAAATTTAATTAATTAACATATAATGTATTATTAGTTTCAGAGGTAGAGGTCAGTGTTTCATCAGTCTTATATAACACCTGGGGCTTATTATATCCCAAGCCCTCCTTAATGTCCCTCACCCAGTTACCCCATCCCTCCACCCTTCTCCCCTCTAGTTATCCTCAGTTTGTTTTCTATGAATTAGAGTCTCTTATGGCTTGTCTCCCTCTCTGATTTCATCTTGTTTTATTTTTCCTCTCTTCCCCTATGATCCTGTTTTGTTTCTTAAATTGCACATATGAGTAATATCATATGATAGTTGTCTTTCTTTGATTGACTTATTTCACTCAGCATAATACCCTCTAGTCCCATCCATGTTGGTGTATATGGCAAGATTTCATTTTTCTTGATGGCTGAGTAATATACCACTGTATATATACACCACTTCTTTATGCATTCATCTGTTGATGGACATCTAGGTTCTTTCCATAGTCTGGCTATTGTGGACATTGCTGCTATAAACATTTGGGTGCATGTGCCCCTTCAGATCACTACACTTGTATCTTTAGGGTAAATACCCAGTAGTATGTTTGCTGAGTCGTAGGGTAGCTCTATTTTCAACTTTTTGAGGAACCTCCATGCTGTTTTCCAGAGTGGCTGCACCAGCTTACATCCCCACCAACACCACAAGAAGGTTCTCTTTTCTCAGGGACAGGCCATTTAAATGTGAATTTAATTTTAACTCTGAATTTGACTCTCTGGCTGAGCATAGAGGGATGCCTGGTCCTGGCTCGGTGGTCCTTGCCTGCACTGGTCACAGTCTGCACGGCCGAGGTGGGCCTGGTGCCCTCCGTTTGCAGGGGAGGAAACTGGCCTGGGGGGAGTGAAGCCCCCACAGTGGAGTTCAGGCCTCCCTGACTTCACAGCCCTGTGCAGCGGGGCTGCCTGCAACTCTGGGAAAGCTTTGCCAACCATCATCTGCCCTCCAGTGTCCTAGTCCCGACAGTGCGACGAGTCTGAGAGTCTCGCTGTCCACCCCTCACACCTCTTCCTGTCTCATCCATGTCTTATCAATTCCAGGGAGAAATGGAATCTGTTTCTCCAGCTGCATCCTGGCTTAGGAACCGGCCAGCTGTGTGGCATGGGAATGCTCACCTTCTCGCCCTGCTTCCTTTCAGCACCCCTGGTGCTTCTCCAGCTTTTTCCTCTCAGAATCTCACACTGCCTTTCAGCTTGTGCTCAACTGTGTGGTTGTGACAGGCACGGCTCGGGCCCTGACCTATGAGGGGAGACCGAGCCGGAAGTGGGGGGGACCGACTTCCATGACCTCTGAGGCTTTGTGCCCCCAGTGTCCTGGGCCTTCTCTGACACTTATTTTCCTTCAGTTCCTGGAAACCTGGGTCCCAGCTCACCAGCCATGCCACATCTGCATGTGCCTCAGTGGGCGGAAGGTCAATTGTACGTCGCAGCCCTGCCCCACAGCCAGAGGTGAGCGCCCCCATCCCTGCTGCTCCTGGAGGAAGGACCACCCCCTGGAGCCCTGGGCCACCCCGTCTGCATACCTGGTGGGCCAGATACAAACGTCTGTTTCCTCCACCCCTCCTGCCCACCCTTTCTTCCCTCACTGGACTCGGGGTCCCCTTTTCTGTACCTGGAGTAGATACTCTGAGAGATTAATCCTGTCCTCTTCACCCCATCCCTACCTTGGCCTTCAGACTCAGAGTCTCCTGGAAGGCACGTTCGAGGGGGCCACCAGGACACCCCGAGGAGACTCATTTGTCAGAGGCCCCTTGGCCCGATCCCTGGTGGGCCTCACAGGCAGGGCCCGTGCTGGTTTTCCGCAGCATTCCGAAGGCTGCAGGCTGCAGCATCACTGATCTCTCTGACTTCCGTGGTCTTCTCCCTCAGCTCCCGTGTGCGGCCCGTGTGAAGTGGCCCGTCTCCGCCAGAACGCAGAGCAGTGCTGCCCGGAGTATGAGTGTGGTAGGTGTCCCGCCCTGGGCACCTCCCCCAGGGTGCAGGCCCCAGCCCCAGGCGACCCATGCAGCAGGTACTACAAGGCACCTGTGGGCTCAGGCACAGGGTGAGCCAAAGGAAGCGGGTAAGGGCTGACTGGCTTTTCCCAAAAAATGGCAAGAGTAACCTCTACAAAGTAGGATTTGCTTCCTAGGAAAAATTCTGCAGTGGATTATGAAATGTAAGGTTTGAAAGCATTAAAGAAAAAAAAAAAAAGAATGGGGTAATCTCTGGTGGGGGAGGCAGTGCAGAGATTTATTGAAGAAACAGTCATGCCAACCCGTATGCCTTTTCAATAAAATCCTGAGGGTAAAAGCTCTAGAGAAGGGCACACACAGGGCACCTTGATTTCAGCCAGTGACTCGTCAAAGGGTTTCATTAGAGGCTTGCAAACTCCACGGTGAGTAATGGGCTGAACAAACAGTATAATGAGATGAATCCAGAGCTGATGGAATCATGGTTAACATGACAGGAACTCTCCAGGGCCCCGCCGCTGTCCTGTCCAGCGTGCTTATTAATTGGACGATGAGGACATAGAGCACAGGGGCATCAAATTTGCAACCACGCCGATCTTTGAGGGAGAGCAAATAGATCGAGGGACCGTCGGGGGGTCTAAAAAAGAATGAACTCATCTGAGAAATTTATTTATGCTGATGAAATTTATAAGTCCCAAAGAGAAAGCTTGCGTGGAGGGAGATATGGCTTGAGATAAACTTGTGGAAAATAGGGCTCAGAATGTTAACGGTGGAGGGAACTGGGGAAGCCTTTAGTTCAAGCCCTCATTTTGAAGATGTGATTAAGCTTCTATGATGGGCTAGACACTCCGTCTCCATTATTTCATGACATCTGGGAACTGGTCCTAGAAGGTAGCCTTCCTCACCATGCAGAAGATGAGACTGAGACCCAGAAGGTTCAGGTGACATGGCTGACATCTGGAAGTCCCAGCCGTGTGGAGAGTGATCAACATGGGCTTATCACATGACTTGGATCTATCTGTCCGTCTACCTCCATGTCACCTCTCCCCTTCTCTCCTCCACCTCCAGCTCCATCCCATCACCATCATGCACCTAACAGTGGAGGTCTGGAATGTAGGGTGCCACAGGCAATAGTGGCCTTGCTGACCTCTGAGTGGGTGTCTCTCTTTCCCGGTCTCAGTGTGCGACCTGCTGAGCTGTGACCTGCCCCTAGTTCCTCCCTGTGAAGGTGGCCTCCAGATGACCCTGACCAATCCTGGAGAGTGCAGGCCCAACTTCACCTGCGGTAAGGCCTCTGTGGATGAGGAGGGTGTGGCATGGCCGCTGTCTTCTGGCCTGGGGAAGGTGTCCTGTATTCTAGTTCATTGAAATCTGGGCTTTGGGCACACCTGGATCAGAGGAGGTCAGATCGCACCTGAATTGAACTTTCCAAGCCACATGCTGCTGCAGCCTACCAGGCATGGACATAGCTGTACACACCTCCCTCTGGAGCTGTGTTGAGAGACCGTCGGACCTGAGATGGAGAAGCATCCAGGCCCAACCTGAACTTACTCCCATCCTCCCACACACCATTGAGGGAGGCCTAACCTTTGGGTTGTCCTCATCACTAGATCTTATTCCCAAGCAAATCTGTCAGTTTTCTCCCCCTTTGAAGAAACAGTCATGCCAAGCCATATGCCTTTTGTGTACCTACTGGGTCATCAACTTGTGTCATGTGAGCATAAGGTGGGGCTAAAGCAAGACATGGCAAGGAACACAATGCCATGTGTCTCCTTTGAGAATACCCACTTGATGTCGAGTGGGGTTCCTGTCCTGTTGGTCTGGAGTCTCACTTGAGCTCCTAGATGTGAGACCTGGACAGAGGCAAAGGACACAGGGAGGGGATGGACATTTATAAAAAGATGCTGTGGGTTTGTTTGTTTGTTTTTTTAAGATTTTATTTATTTATTTGACAGACAGAGATCACAAGTAGGCAGAGAGGCAGGCAGAGAGAGAGAGAGGAGGAAGCAGACTCCCTGCTGAGCAGAGAGCCCGACACGGGGCTCGATTCCGGGACCCTGGGATCATGACCTGAGCCAAAAACAGAGGCTTTAACCCACTGAGCCACCCGGGCGCCCTGACACTGTGGGTTTGACATGGTTGCTAGCATTCTTTGTTCAACATTGTTGGAAGATCTAAAACTACAGGGCATCATTCTAGGTACTGAGCCAGGGCTAGAATCACAGAAGCTACTAGCCTGTGAGAACGCATGGTGTGCCCAGGCCTGTCTGGGTCTTAGAGATTCTATGTCTGCTGTCTCTGAGATTCTATAGCTGGAAGGACCCTCCTTTAAGAGCGGAGACCCAAGTGGCCTTCACTTCTCCTCCATTAGAATTCCTAGCTTCACATTTCTCCTTTTGATTAATGTTCTTATTTCTCCTGTAGACTACTTTTTGGTATGATTGAAAATCCCACAGCCCCCAAGCCAGGCTCATGGACATTTCGGATTTTACAGTCTGGGGTCTGGAGTTTCCTGGGATCTTATGTCCAGGCTGAATACTTATGAACCCCGGCTGAGCGTACCGTCCAGTGTGGCAGGACGGGGACGTTACCTCATTCTGCCCCTCAGCCTGCAGGAAGGACGAGTGCAGAAGGGAGTCCCCGCCCTCCTGCCCCCCGCACCGGACACCGACCCTTCGGAAGACCCAGTGCTGTGATGAGTACGAGTGCGCCTGCAGCTGTGTCAACTCCACCGTGAGCTGCCCGCTGGGGTACCTGACCTCGGCCGTCACCAACGACTGTGGCTGCACCACGACCACCTGCTTCCCTGACAAGGTAGGGGCTGCTTCGTTCTGGCTGGGAAGATGGCCAAACATTGGGTCCTCACAAACTCTGCCTACCCAACCATCCCCTTCTGCCCAAACTGAGGGCTTTAATGGTGGCGAGCAGTCAGCATTCCATCACAGCCTGAATGGACATTTAATTATCTCAGGAGGTATTTAGAGAGAACCTACCATGTTCTCAGCATGGCTAGGTGCTAAGGTTAAAGCAACCTATAACCCATGGCCCCTACCATTACAAAGCTTATTTTGTAGGTTAGCTAAGGAACTAATATAATTGCATGAATTATTAGTTAATAGTTTATTCATTTATTAATTGCTATCAACTCATCTAGGCCACCGTCCATCTATCCACCTATCCTTTCTTCCATCCATCTATCCATCCATCTGTCCATCCATCCATCTATCCATCCAATATTCATTGAGCAACAACTATGTTCTAGCAGAGCTGGTGCTATGTTAGGTGTTATGGGAGAAATGTAAGAGCAGATGACCTATGATCTCAGTAGTATATAGAAGATTACTGTTTATAAATCGAATATCATAAACAAAAGACAGTACCACTAGTAAATGCAAGTAGTGGTCTTTTGGGGGAGAGATGCACCAAGATGAGCTATCACGAGCCACAACTGCTGCAGGAAGACCTGGGCCCTCTTGCAGCTGCTGGATTATTGACGGTGAGCCTGAGAATGAATGCCAGGGAGAAGCCGTGGTTCTCCCTCCCTGGATACTTGCTGCTTATGGGCTGTCATTGCCTCCAGACCTTTTTGGTGAATAGAGCTTGGAAATGTATTTCTAAAGAGGATAAAACTCATGCATTCATAGTGATATTTCAGATTCAAATCCAATTATAAGGTTTTAGTTAACTTCTTTGATTTATACTCATACCACTTCTCTTCTAAGTTGCAGATACTGGTTTCCTAACATAATTGACATCATTAGTTATTTGCTTCATACTATAAAATGCCTAGAAGAGTCTCAAAAATAACAATGCCAATACTGTTGCTAACAATTTAAGACAACTGAAAGAGGTTGATGATTTCTTTGCAGTTTTTTTGCCTAGGAATAGAACCCATTAGGGATATATGGTCAAAATCTTCGCTTTTTAAAAGTTATTTGAAATAATTATTTTCCTTGTGGGATCTTGCCACAGCTTTGCTATCCAGTTAATCAGATATTTCAGTTTGTTTCCATTTTTAGGGCTTGCTTTTGCTTCCTTTTTGATTTACTATTTTGTTGCATGAAACATACCATGTCATAGTAGCATAATTACTGATAACATTGTAACAGAGAGCCTCGTACACCTGTCATTTTATATCTGGGGCAATGTGTCTTTTGAGGTAGGTTCCTGGAAGTGAGATTCTGGGTGGTTAACATTTTCTAGCAGGTTCTTAATAGAAGAACCAGGGGTCTGATTCAACTTCATTATGCAGCAGCTGGAAGACCGAGCCGGTAAAGTGTAACGACTTATGAATACTTGTACTGCTATGGTGTGTGTGAGTGAGGGTCTCTACTTGTTCATAGCTTCTGAGGGCAGATTTGGGATTATGTCAAAACTGTCATTTAGGGTCCTAATCAAACAGTGCCTCATTCCTACAGAATAAAGTCCGAGTATTATGTTCAGCCTGGCTTTACATATTCTAATCTCAATCAACCTTTGTAACTTCATTTCCCCTATCCCTTTTGTAGCCTGTAGTTCTTCCAAGTAGGATCCCTTGTCGCCCAAGCATATTCCATTCTCTGTGCCCCAGCTTCTTTCCTTGTCCTGCTCCTTGTCATCTGCGGGCGTCAAGGGAGCACCTCTTCATAGCCCAGCCCTCACCTTCAGCCTACTCCTAATAGGACAGAGGGCTGTGTGTGGATGGGGGCTAAGTCCAAGGACTTCAGTGGGTGAGGATTAGGGAACAGTTTTCTGTGCGACATAGGAGGGAGTTAAATGCAATTAAGGCAGCGATGAAACTGGATTGAGGCAGCCACGTGAGTTATTTCTGAGCCTGTGGTCCAACACAGACTCACTAGAGGCCACTAGCATACACCCTCGATGGCTCTCGAGGGCTGGTGGGCGGGAAAGGGCAGAGGGCAAAACCTCCTCCATAAATATCCCTCCAGGTGAGTGGAGAGCATGTCGGTTTTACATACTGCTGTGTTCTCAGCACCTGCAGCAGCTTCCCACACATAGGATGTGCTTCCTGATCTCTTGCTGAAATGGACAGAATGAGTTCGCTCATGGCAACCTTGTGTCTGCAGGTGTGCGTCCACCGAGGTACCGTCTACCCTGTGGGCCAGTTCTGGGAGGAGGGCTGTGACGTGTGCACCTGCACCGACTTGGAGGACTCTGTGATGGGCCTGCGCGTGGCCCAGTGCTCCCAGAAGCCCTGTGAGGACAACTGTCGGTCGGTAAGGGGCGGAGAGGACCTGGGCACTGCCTAGAGCCGTCAGGGCAGGAAGTTGGGGGGTGGTGTCCCAAGAAGGAGCAAGAAATCCCCTTTAGTAACTTCTGGTTCCTGGTCAGAGGTGAGGGGAAGGAGGGGGCTGGGGCTGGGGATGAGTGAAAGAAGGCAGGAGGAACGGATTGCTATGCCATCCTTCTGTGAGTCCATCCTCGGCTAATGGCCATGTCTCTGTTGTATGGTCTTGAGTTGAGAGCGCTGTGGAATTGGTTTGAGCAGAAATTGGATTTAATGCCTACAGAGGAGGACCTGATATTTTCCCATGTCTTTCCCCTCAGACATCACCTCAGCCTGCCCCTACAACAGACGCACAGTCTGATTGTTCTGAAGTACCCCCAGTTTCAATGTCCTACAGCATATCTACACAGATGGGTAATTTTTACAGACTGCATGTCTAATTTGTGGGACAGGAAACATGGTCCCTGCTGCCCCAATTCAGTTTTTAATTCTTCCAGCGGTGGCCTGACCCCTAAGACTGCTGTGTGCTCTGGGGCACTCTATTCTTGCTCATTTCAGACTGACGACACCCTAGACACAAGGGAGCAATGATGTGCAGGAAGAATTGTGGTTCAAATTCTGGTGGTATTATTACTATTCTGACAGTGTTATCAGGAGATGAGGATGGTAAGAGGAGAGTAGCTGGGACAGACAAGGGCATACGTCTTGTGCTTGTCTTCGTAACAGCAGTGGAGCTAATGCCCTTGATGCTGGCTTGGAAGTGGGGGCTTTGATGGTGGAAGGGAGGGCCTGAGAGCAAATCCCAAAGTTGGAGAGTCTGCTCAGCTCGTCTGCTCTCCACCTGCCTTGCTGGTACTGAGGAGGGATGCAATTGCGAGGCGCCCTTAGGAGAGGGTGATGTGGTATCCAGGTGTGTCCCCTGGGGACACTGAGTTTGGGAAACCTCTCAGTCTCCATCCCTTCCCATAGGCCATGGAAGGTGATGGAAATAACTTGCCATCAAGCAAGAGAGTGCTCTTACAGGCCATTTCTATAAAACCAGCACCCAGTGCATACATGTATATAAATAACTTAAAGATTTTATTTATTCAAGAGAGAAAGTGTAAGGCGGAGGAGGGGCAATCAGAGAGAGAGAGTGGGGGAGAATCTCAGGCTGACTCCATGCTGAGCACGGAGCCTGACACGGGGCTCCATCTCACGACCCTGCGATCATGACTGGAGCCAAAATCAACCATCGGACATTCAACCAACTGAGCCACCCAGGCACCCCAGCCCTCAATGTATTTTGCTATCAGTAGGGAGTTTTGACTGCAAAGAACAGACTCCAGTAAAGCTAGCTAAAATGAAAAGGGGATTTATGGAAAACACAAGGAAGCTTTCAGAAATGAAATACAAGAGATATGAGTGGGTGCCGTGGTCATACAGCCTTTCTCTTCATTCGTCCCGTGAGCCCCTGTCTCTGCTTCTCTCTGCCCATCTGTTCCAGCTCCTCCCTGCAGGCCGACTGCCTCTGGAAGTTTTGCTTTCTCGTAAATTTCCTTTGCATGTGACTTTATTGAATCTGGCTTCAATTCAACATGGCTTTGCAGATCCAGGGTTCATCCCTGTCTAAACTGACTTATTCGGTCTTTGTGTTCTACAGAGTAACTTCTCAGGAAGAAAACTGATGCGCTCAGCTCAGTCTGTGGATTGGGTCCTCTGTCCAGTCCCCACTCTGGCCTGGTCAGCTGTTAGGGAGGGTGCAGGTCACGTGGTATAAGCCTGGCTATCGGAAGGCTGCGGTGCTGGAGGCAGTTTCACAAAGAAGACGGGTGCAGAGGTCAGGGGAGGGACCTCTGCACCCGTCCCGTGTCCTGATCTCTTGACTGTACGATTGCTCGAGGGAATTGTCTGAGAGACAAGCCTGTCTTAGAGACTGAATGCTCACACCTTCCAGGGAGAAGGCGGCCTCGGCCTCGTGGTTTAGTTCAAGCTGAGGGGATGTGGGAGGCCGTGCAATGTGTTGAGGTGAGGTGGGGCATTCGGTGAACTGAGAGGGCCTCAGACTTCATTCTTCCAGGAGGGTAGCATCAGCTCGGGTCCAACTCTAGAGGTATTTGAGCTCACTTGCCTGAATTCATTTGCTGTCTAGGTTGTGACACCAAGCAAACAAAGGACAGCCTTACCCACAAAGAATACCATTACTGTCACCCTCTGATTGTTCTTTTCTTTTTTTAAAAAAATTAAAAAAAAAAAAAAAAGATTTTATTCACCCATCTGACAGGCAGAGATCAAAGGTGGGCGGGGGGGAAGGCGGGGCGGGGGGGGGGGGGGACAGGGAAGCAGGCTCCCTGCCAAGCAGAGAGCTCCACGTGGAGCTCGATCCCAGGAGTCCAGGACCACGACCCGAGCCAGAGGCAGAGGCCCCAACCCACTGAGCCACCCAGGCGCCCCTGATTGTTCTTTTCTGAAGACACAGTCTGCAGAAATAGGCTTTCCCTGACCACCTCCATAGTTCTCAGCTCTTCATGTCAGAAAAATATAAACCTACCAAGGGGCATTTCAGGCTCCCCATAGAATTTGTAGCAGGGGGTGCCTATGGGCATATGGCCTTGCTTCCATGTGGACAGCAAGAGGAATTCCCACTCCTTTGTATAAATCTTGGAAGAGCTTTTCTTTGAAGGCTTCTGACTGCCGATTCCCTACCCTTAGACTCCAGAATCAGACTAACTCATGGAAACTTAGGAACCATTCTGAGGGATTGAATATTAGGCATTGTATTTTATTTATCCTCATGATTCTCTTCCAGAAGGAAGAAGAGGCAAGGCTACTCTTCCCACTGGCTAGATAAGAAGCAGAGGACTAGCACAGGTCATGAAGTTGCCCATAAGTTCTACAGTTCACTGGAAGCTAGTGGTCATGGGAGTGTCCTGACTCCTGGCCCAGGGCCCATTCTGATAGACCAGTATACTGGCAACACCAGCAAGCATTGCAAGCGCTGGTCTGAAGAAGCCATGGGACAAGGACAAGGGACCAGATCTCCATGCCTCCCACCTCCATGTCAGCTATGGCAATTGTGCTGCTAAAGGCATTAGGGATTTTTTATCAGGAGCATCTGTCTTAGCTAGGGGAATAATAGTTAGACTTAGTTCCATTCTTCTCTTCCCTTTGCTTCCTTCCTGTCTGTCTGTCTTTCTTTCTCTTTCCTTTTCTCTTTCTTTTTTATTTTTATTTTTTGGTAAAGATTTATTTATTTGAGAGGGAGAGAGCAGGAGTGGGAGGGGCAGAGGGAGAAGAAGGGAGAATTCCAAGCAGACTCTCCACTGAGTATGGAGCCTGGAGCCTGATGTGGGGCTCGAGCCCACCACCCCAAGATCATGACCTGAGCCAAGAGTCGGATGCTCAACCAACTGTGCCACCCAGGCGTCTCTACTTAGTTCCATTCTTAACTGGGGAACGAATGAAAACAGGGTGGAGAAGAGTAAAGAGAAGGTGTGAGATATAGATTTTGAACAGTTGTAAGCTAGAGGATTTGGAGAAATATGGGAAAAGAAGGAGAGGTGACATGTAGGATGAACCCTGGGAATACACAGCAAGAAGATGGGACTATTGGAGGCTTGGAGGGAATCTTAGAAAGATGGCGACCAAGAAATTTGGTGGCATGCCTAGGAGTACCTGAGCGCGAGAAGTTGGTGGGGTTTTGAGAACAAGGCTTCTGGTCTGGAGTTAGCCAACATATGGACAACATGTTTGCCTGTGATAGTGGGAGTGGGATGGGGCAGCAGCAAACAGGAAGATTATGCAAATCCAGGTGACTCAGCACTCTGAGAGAGGCACACAAGAGTGACTCTAGGTCCCAGAAGGCATTAATGACTCTCTTCTGTGCTCCCCTGAGGCTTTCATTAATGGCACTTTGTGGATTCCGCTTGTAGTGAAGGGTGCCTAGATTGTACCATCCTCATTTGTTGGCTCCTCCAAAGTACCTAGTACGTCATAGATACACAATAAATGATTAGACTCTCAGCTGATAGAAGACTGGGGACAGCTCAGTGGGCACTGTCGTGACGCAGGTGGGGATGTGAGTAGGTCCCATGCAGATGGTATGAGGTTGAGCAGGGTCTCTGGAGTGCTTGTCTTCCCCGAGGGAGAGGTTTCAGTGTTGTGCGCATCTCCTCACTCGGCCTTGCTCATGAGTGTGCTTCTGCAGCAGAGCAGGCTTGCAGTCATTCCTTCTCTCTCAAGGACAGAGCTCCAAGATGAAGCTTGGTCCTGGGACCAAGGGCTCCAGGGCTTTCCAGGGCTCCTGGGACAAACACACATAGCAATGTTTCACTCATTCTTTGCATATTGCTTCATAGTTTCCGTGGAGGATTTCAGTCCAAGTCCCTAAAGCTTTGGCCAGATGGAGGACCTCCAAGAAGCAAGATGGGTGGGCCTACTTGCAGGACCGTGGTCTCCCCAACACACTTTCTGGAAAAGATCAATCTGTGTACTTTCTTATCTTACTGTGTCCATAAACCACTAGGTCATATCAAGCAATGACCAGGGGAAACTCTGTATGTTGGTGAGAGGTCAAGGTGTTCATCTTGTATAATCGTTATCCCTGTGAGGACGGAGACTAGAGCCCAGGCATCCTGACTGATTTTCCTTAGTCAGTGAGGAGACCTAGGGTTGTCCTAATCTCTGTTCTGTGCATTTTTCCAGGGCTTCACTTACGTCATCCATGAAGGCGAGTGCTGTGGAAAGTGTCTGCCTTCTGCCTGTGAGGTGGTCATTGGTTCACGGCGCGGGGACTCCCTATCTCAGTGGAAGAATGTAGGTCTGGGGCCCGGGCTGGGGAGGAAGGAGGATGTTGACCTAACCAGCTTGGTTGGCCACCCTGTGGTCCGCTGCTGACTTTGATTTTACCCCCCACCCCCTGCAACCTTTCGGTCTTCCCACAGAGAGTTGTATCTGGCTGTGGTTTGAGCAAGATGTTCTTTGGGATGACTATGCCCTTGATAGGAACAGTTGAGATTGCCTCCGACTTCCCATTTGGTTGATGTGAGGAGAGGCCCAGTTCCTTCCCTAAGAGTTCTGTGAACTCCTGGGGGATTTGTGTCCTCCTATTTACCTTTGAATCTGAGGTCTGCTTTCCCTGAGTGCTCAGTGTGGGACACCCTCACCATCCTGCATCTGTGGTAGGCCCACCACCGCCCCAAAACTCCACAGGCTCTGAGTACTGTTCTGCAGTTGGCCGGGCCACTCATCCACAGACCTGGAAGCCCAGGGGACAGATTGCTGGGCTGTGGGGGCCAGGTGCCAACATCCCTAGTCTCTCGCTATTTGCCTGTAGGAGTAAGTGGAAAGTAGCACCTGGCTGGGAAATGCGTGGAGTTCCTTCCCCATCCCTTCTGTGTCCGTCCTTGCTGCCGCTTCTCAATCGGAGTACCCTAGAGCCTCTGAGCTCAGCTCACTGCCAGTGCCCAGTGTTGGGGTGGGTAGTGTCCCAGGCTTCCCTAAGGTGGTGAAGACTCTGTCCATAGAAGGCATAGTCCTGAGTGAGGCTCTTGGCCAGGGAGACTTTGACCCAGACTCAGTGAAGGACTTGGGATGTGCCCCACTCGTTCCCTCTGTGGGCCTTACCCTGTGGGTGGGACTTAGGCATTAAGCTGGAGCTCATCCCCAGATCCCAGATCAGCTCCCCGAGAGAAGAGCACACCCCTCTCGGACTCTTGGCCTCAGCCTTGCTCAACTCTGGGGCTCTTCCTGCAGGTTGGCTCTCACTGGGCCTCCCCTGACAACCCCTGTCTCATCAACGAGTGTGTCCGCGTGAAGGAAGAGGTCTTTGTGCAACAGAGGAATGTCTCCTGCCCCCAGCTGGAAGTCCCCACCTGCCCCGTGGGTTTCCAGCTGAGCTGTAAGACCTCAGAGTGTTGTCCCACCTGTCGCTGCGGTAAGACAACTCAGGGAGGTGGGGAGGATCAAAGTCCTCCTATCCATTCCTAATACTTTTGTGGGAAAGCAAATAAGAGGAGAAAAATATTACGGTTTCCTGAAGGTCATCACTGTGCTCAGTGGTGGCTTTCTACCATGGGACCTCCGTTTGCTCATGTGAGTTAGGGAGTGGTGGACTCGCTTACTCCAGACTTCTCAGTCATTCATTGTAATGCCTCTGCTGGGAAAAGCTGCTCCAACTTCCCACCCCAACCCTGCCAACAAACAAACAAAATAGTGACTCTCTTCACCACCTGCTCTGAATCCTTTGGGACTTTAAGTTTCCAGAGTAGAATTTCCTTCTTTCAGAAGCCAAAGTGCCCTCTCACTCACTCCTTAAGTGTGTACCGTTTAAAAAGGGCTGTCCTGGGGCGCCTGGGTGGCTCAGTGGGTTAAGCCGCTGCCTTTGGCTCAGGTCATGATCTCAGGTCATGATCTCAGGGTTCTGGGATCGAGTCCCGCATCAGGCTCTCTGCTCAGCAGGGAGCCTGCTTCCTCCTCCTCTCTCTCTCTCTCTCTCTCTGCCTGCCTCTCTGCCTGCCTCTCTGCCTACTTGTGATCTCTCTCTGTCAAATAAATAAATAAAATCTTTAAAAAAAAAAAAAAAGGGCTGTCCCCTTGAGGACTTGAAGGAAAAGGATCTTCTCACTGTGGGCTGGGTGGTAGGAGAGGCCGCCTGCCCTTCCTTCGTAGGCCTGGCGGGGAGCAAGGCCACTGTGGCTCTGGCACTAGGACCCCCCAGCGCAACGGACTGCAGATGTAGGAGAGGGGCCCAGACTGAGAGGAGAAAACCCCGAGGGGATCAGCTCTGCACTTTTCTCTCCTCCCAGAGCCCCTGGAAGCCTGCATGCTCAATGGCACCATCATTGGGGTAAGCCTTCTTTTCCAGGGTGAGTTGTGGGGGAGGCATGGGGGTACTGTGGGAAGGGTAGGCAGCTCAGTCATTCTGAAGCGTAAATGAAAGGAAGCAGGGAGCCCTATCCTCCACTTTCCACTGCCTCCCAGCATCTTGGTGCCCAGGCTCCCCCCATCTTGCTAACTCTCTAGGGCCTCACCTTCCAGCCCCCACTCAGGCTCACAAGCAGCTCTTCTGAGTGTAGAGAAGGCCTCTGATGGCATGACATACATTTCAATCTATCCCCCTCTCCCACTGTTCAGCCTCCCTTTTGGGCATAAAAGCTCTGGCTTACTATTCCTATCCTTGAGGTGGGAGGGCAGGGAAGGAGCAGCCTACTGGACACAGGAGAAGTACGAGGGTGATGACTCATCTTGGCTGTGGGCCATGGGGCCCCCTTTCCTAAGGCAGATGGCTGAGGTGAGTGGGAGGGTTGGGGGGTTAGCCTGGGCAGTCTGACGCTGGTGCCTCTGGTTTCAGCCCGGGAAAAGTCTGATGGTTGATGTGTGCACGACTTGCCACTGCACAGTCCAGGTGGGGTTCATCTCCGGATTCAAGCTGGAGTGCAGGAAGACCACCTGTAAGCCCTGCTCCCCGGTAAGAGGGTTTGTCAGGGACCCAGAGTCCCTGGCGACCCAGAAACTTGGGGGACCCAAGCACTGGGACCTCACTGGGTCTGTGAATAAAGGTTTTGCTATTTTCTGATTGTGGGCAATATTTCACAAGTATAATGGAGAGTCTTGTTTTGTAAATTTAAAGAAAAAAGATAATATTTGCAAGGCCTGGGGAACCATATGTACACTTCTTTTCACACAACATTTTAAGGAGCATCACTACCATTCTTTGAAAACAGTAAAAATTAATTAGTTAATGAATATTGATCAGACACTCACTGTGTGCAAAATTCTACACACTCTTTCTTGGAACCGATGTACCTCAGCTTATACTTTCCTCACTGGGCACTGAGGTGGTTTAAAACCTTTCACCCTGTTTCCGCCAGGTCACAATGTCACAATGACTCTGTTCGCTCTGAGGGTGGATTCAGAGAAGTGGAATCATCATTCTAGTTGTGTAGATAAAAACCGGCATTTCACTGCTTTAATGATGACTCAGCCCCACCTCCAGAGCTGGACTGACACTTCCTCCTCAACGTGCCGTCTGTGTTGGGGGCTCCTGCTTTTTTTTGGAAAACACAATTGGACGGATGAGCCTCTTGTCAGCCAGAGGCACAGAATACAGTAATAGCTCTTCCATTCGGTGCCAACGGAGGGCTTTCCCTCTCAGCTTCGTCAGGGAGCAGGCAGGCTGTGGGGCGGCGTCTGGGAGGAGTCCTTCATGTGAGTAGGAGCAGAGCCAGCCAGAGGGGGACTTCAGGAGGACAGGGACAAAGAACACTTGAGCGGGTCCTTTATATGGAGCATTCCACATCTGTGTGCTTCAAGGCACTTGGCTCAGACTCATGCTCAAAGAAGGGACGTAATAAAATATCTGCGGAGTGAATGGGTCTATAGGAGACACAGCTATTTCTGACAGAATGATTCCAAGAGAACATTCCTGCTCAATCAGAACGAAGCCAACTAAACACATGCTTTTAAAAAAAAAATCCCAGTTGTTGCTCTAGGATTTTGGGTGGTGTATGTACACATAACAGCTCCCCTAGAATACATATCAGCTTGAATAGGGAATTAAATAATGCTGTGTGGAGTTTGCGACAGACCTTACACCTTGGACGTCCACTGAAATACAGTCAGTGAAGCAAGAAGTCCCCACCAAGGAGCACGTTCTAGAGGGCAAGCGGCTAACTCTCTAACAGCGCCCTCTATTGGCCAGAAGGTGGCACAGTCCGCTCCTCTGCATCCACAGAAACCCAGCTTTAGAATCAATCCAGGCTAGCACTAGGTTTCAGCAGTTTTTTAAATCCACGCCTCCGCCTTTTTTTTTTTTTTTTTAACTCTTCCTCCTTCCCTCCAAAATTCTGATATTCCCCCATAGCAGTGTCCTCACTTCCTTCCTCTTGAGAACTGCTAGATCCGTCTCCCTTTCATGTTATTATTGCTCAACTTTTGCTGAAAACTGCCTCAGTCGTCCCCATCCCCCAAGGATGCTGCCTCAGTTCAGCATCCTTAACTGGTCTCTGCTGTGAAGGTGAGAGAGGTCTCCTGCAAGTGAGGCGCTGTGGTGAATTAAGTTTAGGTAGGTCGGCTTGAACTGCCTACACCAGACTGAAGTGTTGTCATCACCATGTGAGTCCTTCATTTCCTCCCAGTGGAGACTGTGCTTATACGTATCTAAAAGGAGTCTGTAGAAGGTGATTTGTGCTGGTGGGTAGTAGACATGAAGCCTGACTGGTGAACTCTCAAGGAAGGCATGAGGAAGAGAGGTCTCCGACATAGAATGCGAGAAGGCACCTGGAGGGACCTGACCACGAGCTGACATTGAGTAGAGAGTTGAATATAGAGGACTTTCCAGGAAGGGGAATGGGGGCTGCACTGGCAGCTGGAAGTAAGAGAAGAGGACAGCAGAGGGAAGCAAGACTGGAAGGCTTTGAGCAGCTAATGCAATTTCTGGAAAGGGCCATGAGACACAGGCAGGACAGTGTTCGGGGAATGACTGGTCAGGGGCAGGACTGACTGGCTGCTCAGCCCTACAGAAGTGAGCTCACGCTGCTAGGAACTTGGCTGGCAGGCAGAGGAAGTGGCTGCTCCTGATTGGATGTTAGGGGGAAAGCCCATTCAGCAGTGCCTTACTCTACGTATGGGTGCATGTGCGCATGCGTATGTCTGCATAAGGAGCACATCGTGGTGCCAGGAGTGACTGGGAAGCCTCTCAGGGCCAGACAAGCCCTGTTACCTGGTGCAGCTGCATTCTGGCCCTCTAAGGCAGGGGACCTGCGGAGGGAATGTTTTCTTTGTTTACTCCTGTAAGTGGCTCCTGCCAGGTGCCCCTCCCCCCCTTTCTTTCTCCCTTGTTCCCAACTCCAAAATCATTGGCCCTCTCCTATTACCTTCTACCCTCTCTTCCTTTACTTCCTGCTGTTTTTCCTATCATAACTCCGCCTTTCCTCTATTTTTGGCTTCATTGTGCCCTCTGCTTTTCTGGAGTGTGGGTTTTGTCCCCATTGTAAGGACCTATTTTATATTTTAGCAAGAGGCTTTCATTGAGGTTAAACAAAAACCTTGTTGTTTAACCCTTAAACTGTCGCTGCTCCCCTTCCCCCAGGGGATTCACTTAAAAACAAGTCCTGGGGGGCGCCTGGGTGGCTCAGCGGGTTAAAGCCTCTGCCTTTGGCTCTGGTCATGATCTCAGGGTCCTGTGATCGAGCCCCTGCATCGGGCTCTCTGCTCAGCAGGGAGCCTGCTTCCTCCTCTCTCTGCCTGCCTCTCTGCCTACTTGTGATATGTCTGTCCGATAAATAAATAAAATTAAAAACAACAACAACAAACAAACAAGTCCTGGAAACCAGCTCCAGGTAACAAAGCCCAGATACAAGGGTGGGTCAGGCCAGGTGGAGACATCCGATCAGTGGGGGGCATGCATACTGTCTCCCTAGCTACCGAGGAGTATGGGCCCCCGCCCTTTGGAAGCCTTTTTGGCGCCAATCCTAATCAAGGTGTAATAGGTTGGTTCAAATGTCTACTAGGGTAAATTGTAACTCAATTGGTCATCTAGCATCACTGTGGAGTTTCCTGTGTGTGTTAAAATCTCATTGGCCACCTGTGCGTGGGCAGGCCCCAATGCATGGCCTTTGCCCTTAAAAGCTGGTCTGTGAAACAGAGAAGGGTCGCCCTCTCTTTTAAGAGGTGCGGCCCCTAACATTTGGTTAGATTATTGACGCTTGGCGCGAAATAAAGCTTTGCTTGACCTTCGCTTTATATCAGTCTCGCTCCTTTAATCACGGACCCATTATTGGGGCATAACACCCATGACCCTGTCCCTTCACTTAGCGGTCCCCTCCTCCCTTTGTCCCCTGCCCACTCACTTTTCCTGTAAAGATTTTTCCAT
Source organism: Mustela nigripes (assembly GCF_022355385.1). Classification (NCBI taxonomy): domain Eukaryota; kingdom Metazoa; phylum Chordata; class Mammalia; order Carnivora; family Mustelidae; genus Mustela; species Mustela nigripes. The sequence continues at coordinate 101,202,251 of NC_081562.1, forward strand.
TTTCCTCTCCTTGGGCCTGCGGAGCAGAGCCTGTTTCCTAGTCTCTTCTTCTAACACTCACTGAAAAGAAAAGCACCCAAATCCACGCTCCCACAAAATCCTGCCCTATTTAATCCCTGTTTAATCTCCTCCTTCTGCCTGGAACCACGCACACTCACGTACACTGTTTATTCCCTCCCTTTCTTCCTGTCGCCTTTACCTCAGTCGTATACCTTCCAGGAATTGTACGTTTTTGAAAACACAGTTAAAACTCCCCAGTGAAAGACAACCCGATGCCTCAGACTCCAGTGGTGTCCTTCCCAGCATGGAGAGTGTGGCCTGGACCCAGGAGCCCCGATTCTGTGCTGACTCCACACTCACGGGCTTTCTGCACAGCCTACTCCCTGACAACACATTGTGTTCAGAAGCTTGGTTTATGAGTAGCAAATTGTTTACATTTGTTCTGCACAAGCTTACGGACTCCTAACCTTGTCTGCTGATTAGAAGCATTCAGCCCATATGCGATGAACAAGGGAGCAATACAGAAAGGCCCGCATTTTCTGTCTGAGGGCTCCAAACTAACTGGCTAGAGCTTCGTGTTAGGAAAACCTCAGGACCTAGATGAATCTTCAAGTGGTGATTACTAAATGGGCAAAATGAGAAAAAGAGTGATGCTGTAGCTGGCTTCTCATATAATTCAATTTATTCTTTAAAAATGTTGTGAGATTATGTCCCCCCCCACTTTTTTTTTTGGAGTGGTGGGTAGCATGAGAAGAGCTTAAGTTTTGAAGCAGTGATGAAACAGCTGATGGTAGCTTTTGGTTTTTATTTTGTTAACATTGCTGAAAATACACTTATTTGCAAGAGTCGGTTGCCCTGTATTGTCTCCCAAATTAGGGGGCATTTTTGCAAGACAGTGAGGTCCTATTTTACTGGAAGCTGGAAGCTCCTGCTTTTTCCAGCTCAGATGTAAATGAAGGATTGTCACTTAAAGCCACTGTCATGGAGTTCCCAGCTCAGCCAATCTTAGAGATTGTAGGAAGCCTACTTAGAGAGCCAAGTGCTGGGTACAAAAACAATGGCACAGACTTAGTTTGGAATTTACATGCCTCTCAGGGAGAACAAATGAAAATTTCAGATTGTGTTGAGTGTTTTTTTTTTTTTAAGACTTTATTTATTTATTTGTCAGAGAGAGAGAGAGCACAAGCAGGGGGAGCAACAGGCAGAGGGAGAGGCAGACTTCCTGCTGAGCAAGGAGCGCCATGCAGTACTTGATCCCATGACCTGAGCTGAAGGCAGATGCTTAACCAACTGAACCACCTAGGCATCCCTGGATTGTGTTAAGTCTTATAAGAGTATGTTTGTGTGTGTGTGTGTGTGTGTGTTGTATCTTGCAAGACCTCTCTGAATAATGATATTTGAAATGATTACTGAAGGATGAGAAAAGCTAGTTATCCAAAGCATGGAGAAGAGCATTCCAGGTAGAGGGATAACATACATAAAGACTCTTAGGTGAGGAGGTTGGGATATTCATGATCCTAGAAGATGCAAAGGCATAGATTGTCAAAAGCAAGGGGATAGTGATAGAAGACAAGGTCAGAAAATTAGGAAAAAACCATACAGGGCCTTGTAGAATGTGTTAAGAAGATTGGATTTTATTCTGCATGTAATGGGAAGCCAAAGAAAGTCTTATTTTTGAAATTTTTGTAAAAGTATTATTTTTTAAAAATCAGGATAGTTCACCTACAATAAAATGCATAGATATTAAATACGTAGTTTGATGAGATTTGATAAATGGATAAGTCTGTGTAACCACTAAAATAGTAATGTGAAGAAAGGCACCTAAAAGGCCAATGGGGGAGAGAAAGTAAAATTCTAAACAAATAACTTGATTAAACCAAAAGAATATAGAAAAACATTAACAATAGAACAGATAACAGAGAAGAAAACAAATAAAATGAATAACAGAATGGGAGATATAAACCCAAACATATCAATAATTACATTAAATATAAATGGGAAAACAAAATCCCAATAAAAAATGGAACTTGTCAGGCTTGGATAAGAAAGCAAGACCCAGTTAGTATGCTGTTTACAAGAGACACACTTTCAATTCTATTTATTTATTATTTTTTTAAAGTAAGCTCTATGCCTAAGGTGGGGCTTGAACTCAGGACGCCCGGATCAAGAGTCACACATTCCACCCACTATGCCAGCCAGGGGCCTCAAGATTTATTTTCACTTTAAAGAGATGGAGAGATTGAACATAAAAGGATGAGAAAAGATAATGCCAGTCAATGCTAAGAATTAAAAAGTTGCGATGGATAATCTACAAGATAGACTGTAAGATGAGGAATGTTACCACAAATAAAGAAGGTTATTTCATAAAATGCCATAAAAGACTACTATTTCATAAAAGACTACATAAAAGAAGGTTATTTTATAAAAGACTATTCTGAAGACACAGGAATCCTAAATGTGTATGCATCCGGTAGCAAAGTTTCCAGTATGTGAAGCACAAATTGACAGAACTAGACATAGACTTATCCACAACCATATTGCATAATTTTAATATTTTTTCTCAGTAGTTGATAGAACAAGTAGGAAAAATATCAATAAAGATATAGAAGATTTGGAAAACTATACCCACTCACTTGACCTAATTGAGAATAATAGACTGTTATACTCCCAAAGTGCAGAACACACGTTCTTCTCAATGCACATTGAGAAAATTTTCACCTATCTGGACCAAATTCTGGGCCAGTAAAAGGTCAATATATGTAAAAATTTTGAATTTAGAATACATTCTGTGACCACAATTAGATTGAAATTCGTAATAAGAAGGTATTTGGTAACATGCCCCACCATTTGGAAATTAAATAAAATATGTTAATTCATGAATCAGAGAAGAAATCATAAGTGAGGATAGAAAATATTTTTCCATAAATAATTCCAGTTACTCCAGAAGTTACAATATGCATCCTTGACTTCTCATGATCTATCCTGGTTTGATAAAAAACACTTCATGAATGATGTACTTACCCCCCTATACTTTGTGCTATTGTTGTCACGTCACTTACTTCTACATGAGAAATGAATTCACAAGATGTTCTTTTTGCCATCCAGTGTCTTTCAACAATTGTTGAAAATATTTTGTCAAGAGTTTATAATCATTGTCTATAGCGGGTCAGTCCAATATAAGCTGTACTGCCATTACTACAACAAGAAATCCATGAATGTCTTTTAAGCAGAGGAGTGACATGACTAGACTTATAAGAAAGTCTTTCTGACAGATGTGTAGAGACCTATAGGGTCAGTACAGGGGCAAGAATGGAGGTAGAAAGACAAATTAAGACTGATACCAGAGTCTAGAGGTATATGATGATTGCTTGGACTAGGTGATGACAGAGGACACTGGTCATGACAAGTGGAGGTTGAGTCAGAGAGAAGTTTTGGCAAGATTTGATGATGGGAGTGGGGGAATGCAAAAAAGAAAGAAGTCAAGAATGACTCCTAGATTTCTGGTTTTGAGCAACTGGGTAATGAAGCTATTTACCAAGGTAAGGTAGGACAGGAGAAGGATGAAATTTGGGAGAAATATCAAGTTGCATTTTGTAAATAAGTCTCGAGAAGATAAGATAAACAGTTGTTGAATTAAACAATTGAATTTGTAAGTCTGGAGCTCAAGGGAGGGGTCTAATTTAATAGGTCTGGCTGCTAGAACATGAACAAGGTGTACATAGGTAGAGGCAAGGAATGCCATCTAGGGGACTGAGAACTGACAAAGGTCAGCCAAGAGTTGAATGTTAACTTTCTGAGCTCTGGGTGCAACTGCTGGATGGGAGAGACGAGAAGCTAGAAAAGTAAGCCTACTTATGATGGGGTGTTCTGGGGGGTTAACCAAGGCTGATTTTTCTCCTGGATACAGGGTTACAAGGAAGAGAAGAACCAAGGCGAATGCTGTGGGAAATGTCTGCCTACAGCTTGTACCATTCAGCTGAGAGGAGGACAGATCATGACACTGAAGGTGGGAGCAAGTTGAACTCATGTCACCACCTGATTTCCCATTTTGGCATTTCTTCTTCAAGAAATAAAGACTAAGTTTGGGTCAATATTAGCTTCCCACCTATTTCTGATTTTATAGAGAAAAGATGGAGAGCCTGTAGAAGGTACAGAATTTTCTCTGTGATTTAGTAATTTTTTCACTCTCCTTGACCAGAGCGTAGTTGGCATAAGGCCTATGGTTTAGAGTTGGTTGATCTTTAAGATTTCTTCCAGCCTCCATTGCCTATAAGACTGACGGGCAATCAGAATGACAGTAAGTCTGATCTACAAGAGTGTAAATTAGTTGTTAGGGCTGGGTGGTGGAACCTGGATCATCTCTGATTCAGTTATTGATTTGCTAGTTTACCCTTACTATGTCTTAATTTTTTAAACTTCTAGGTGGTCAGAAGGGTTTGGGGAATTCTCCGCATTTATGCAGCCCTATTCACAATAAATGAGCTGGGACTCCACTTGTACTGTGTGCTCTGGGTGTGGAGACCATAGATGGTCTCAGTCTTGTACCATAGTCCTCCAGATTGTTTCAGCAACTTCAAGGAGTCATGATTTGAAGTGTCTTTTCAGACCAAAAACCATCTTCAGATTTGCTCTACCCATTTCCCCTCTTTGTTTTCAGCGTGATGAGACGCTCCAGGATGGCTGTGATAATCACTTCTGCAAGGTCAATGAGAGAGGAGAGTACATCTGGGAGAAGAGGGTCATGGGCTGCCCGCCCTTCGATGAACGCAAGTGTCTGGCCGAGGGAGTGAGTAGTTAAAGCTCAGGCCCTAATTTCCTCTTGACAGCTCCATCTTTGACTCTAAGAACAGAGTCCTCTGAATGGTATGGTCTTCCCTGACATGATGTCCCAGTGTCCAAGGGAGACCCCAGACCTAGTTCAACAACCTATGAGGTTTCAATTTCGAAGCGTAGTGGAAAGACTATATAAGCACTATATGGTGCTTTCAATAGATACTTTCCCCTTCGGGGACACTGAATCTATGATCCTCGAATGGGAGGGTGAGAGATCAGATGATTTCTAGTCCCTCCTGAGAATGATGGTCCTGGTGATGCAACTGGGAGAGAATCTAGAATAATCAGAATTGTTCCAGCCTGGTCAGGTAGGGTGGTCAGTCTGCTCTCAGTTGTGATGTCAGTGCACATTTTATGTCTGGGGACTGAAGCTCGGGGCTGCGAGGCCAGAGCCAGGAACTGGCCTGGAATGACCTGGAAGCTGTCTGTTGTGTCCTAGTTGTGCCTAATCTGGGATTTTACTCTTTTCTTAGGGGAGAATCATGAAAATTCCAGGCACCTGCTGTAACACATGTAAGTATATTACCAATAGCTTGTCCCTTGAAATCTGTCAGACCTAGTGCAAGGACTGTTTTTTTTTTTGGAGGAAGCTTGTTCTGGAAAGATCGTTCTTAACCACTGGCCAATCACTAGGTTCAGTTCTTCAGGGAACCGCCCCTGCCTTGAATGTTCTTAAACAGCCCAGTCCTCAGATCGCCACTCAAATCCCTGTGAAGCAGTCTCTTCCCCTTTTCCAAAACTCCTTACTCTTTCTATCCTCCTACCTGCTTTTTCCCTCCCAGAGGCAAGGGTGGCTCATAGACCCATCCTGAGACAATATCTTCTTTTTCCGGCCAGAGCTCCTTGAAGAAAGGCACCCTTGATCCATAATCTTGACAGAGCAGACACTCAAGACAAATGTATTCTTTGAGGGTCAGACAGCCACCTCCCAGAGAAAGAGAAGCCATCGGCTAGCTGACATGAGCTCCCACCACAGGTTGTGAGGCCTGCAGACGCAGAGACCACGGAGTCTTCTCAAGAGTTCAGAAGACTGGTCTACATTGATTAACCTCCCTTCTTCACTCTCAGGCCCCTCATGGCCTTGCAGTTATGTTCTGCCAGTGGGTCCTCGTAGTTCACCGTAGGCTGCCAGTGCCCATCAGACTGTAATCTCACCACACATTCCCGTGTTCATGAGACAAGTAACTTTCCAAATCCTAGTGCTAGTGCTGTGGTCTCTGAATATAGACTGTTTTTTTGTTTTTGGTTTGGTGCTTTGTGTTTTTTTGTTTTATGTGGGGTTCGTGGGCCCATGTTTGGTATTGGGTAAAGAAAGGAGGAGTGAAAGCATGAATACCTTCGGTCCTCAATCATTCATTCATTCTCTTCCTGATGGCTCACTCTGACAGTCCCTGCAGTTGCTGTAAGAAGGTTGCAGATCGAGGAAACACGCTCCGAAAGCTACTCTTTCTGTGATTCCTAGCTGCATGAGTTTCAGAATGCTGAAGTCTGGAAACCATCAGGGAGCATGAATTCTCTCTGGGCACATTTTGCGCATGGAATTTGGTCAAGAGACAGTTATTTGCCAACCTAGCAGGGAGGCAGCGAGGGGGCCTGTGTTTGTCAGTACTCTTGGGAGGGTGGAGATGCTTCGTGAGGGGAGGAAGCCAGGCTCGGGGATTTAAATCTACAGTGAAAGAATATAGCCTGTTGGCCTAAATATATTTTCCTTATTCATTTTTTAAATGTGGTTGGCAGACTTTCACTGTAAAATGAAGTTAGTTGGAAATTGGGAGGCAGGCTAATATGTAGTTAGGGTTGATTTAGTTTGGGAGCCATTCAAGAATGGAAGAGCTCCAGTATTCAGATGGGGAATGGCGAGCTGGTAGTAAAGCTAAGAATTATCAGTGGGCCAAGCAGAGGTTCAGATCTGAATGCCACTAATCCTGGCCATGCCAGAGACCGGAAACAGCTATTCCCAAAGGAAAGACTCCATAAGGGGTCCTAGGGATGCTCTTAATCCCCTGCGTGGTCATGACATTTGCCCTTCCTCTTTTACAAAGGCAAAGATAGATGTTAGTTATATTTATTGGCTCCTTCCTTGCCCATTAGCTTCCGGATATAGTTTTAAGCATAAGAAGATTGCTCCAGTCATTATGGTTTTTAGAGTCTACAATTACATAAAAGCGAATCTCGTCCATCTGTATCACCAACACACAGTGATCGGCCAGGCTCCTCCTGCCATTCAGATTGTACCACTAAGTGAATTAAACCCAGCTGTAACTATTACCTCTGAATGGGAGGGCCAGGAGATGCAGAGGTGAACCAGGATAACTAGCTCCCCCCTTTGCAGCCCACTTCAGTGCTTTGGTTCCTGTGAAACTGACCTTTTTCCAGTGAAGTGAGGGCGATGGGCCAGAGAGCTTTATATCGAACCTCAGCCAGGCCCCACACCCCGTCTCTCACCTGTCCTGTAGGTGAGGAGCTCGAATGCAAAGACATCACAGCCAGGCTGCGGTATGTCAAGGTGGGAGACTGTAAGTCTGTCGAGGAGGTGGACATTCATTACTGCGAGGTAAGGGGGTCCTGGCTTCAGTGAGGCCGAGGTGGGGAAGGGTAGAATTGTGTTTCCTCATCAGACATGCATAGAAATTGCAGCTAGTAGGATTTGGATGTAATAGGACCATAAGGATGGGGGCACGTCAGACTTTCCTGAGATCTGCCTTTGCAAATTGCCTAGCAGGCCCCTCCAGTGTTGCAATGCCACCCATTACCCGACCTTGTTCCGTCACAGGGTAAATGTGCCAGCAAAGCCTTGTACTCCATCGACACGGAGGATGTGCAGGACCAGTGCTCTTGCTGCTCACCCATGCGGACAGAGCCCATGCTGGTGCCCCTGCACTGCACCAATGGCTCCGTGGTTCACCACCAGATCCTCAACGCCATGCAGTGCCAGTGTTCCCCCAGGAAGTGCAGCAATTGAGGTCGCCCCAGACCCTGCCATCGCCTGCCTCACCTGAGACTGGACCAGCCAGTGTGCTGCTCTTGCTCCTTCTCCTACTCCTCCTCCTCGTCGTCGTCGTCGTCCTCCTCCTCCTTGTGCTCTGCTCTGGAGCCCTCCAGTGTCCACAATAAAGGCTAATCTCTCACCTTGCAAAACGCTGGTGGTTCACTGCCTCTTCCAGGCTGAGATGGCAGGGGTGGGGGGGTGGGGGGGATTGGGGGGGTGGGGTGGGCAGGGCCCAATCTCCGCAACTTGTTCTGGGGGAGAAAGCACAGGCTCCATCCAAAAAAGTGCTCCAGCCCTAGGCATGGCCAGCCTCTGGGAAAAAATGGTGTCCGCCTCCATGGGGTGGGGAGAGGATTGTCTGGGGCAGGACTTCTCAGAACCCAGCCACAAATCTCCAAAGGGATTTGCTCAGAACACTAGGTTCTCCAAGCTCTGGATCCAGGGGCTTCTGAACAGAGCAGAGGGGTGGGCCCTGGAGCCAGGCTCCTGCCAAGGCAGACGTGGTCATTGCCAGTGTGGCTGACCTTGGGCTGAAGGAACTTGAGCAGGTGTGCAGGGGTTTCTCCAAGCCCTTGGCTCCCTAAGTTACCACATATCCTCTAATACACCGAGGACTGAGGGACTGGAAATGGGGAGCTGGCAGGTACAGGAAAAGGGGCCCATCCAGCAAAATCTCAGTCCTGGGGGATGAGCCCCAGACTTGTGGGAAAGCCTGGGTTCTACGTGTGGCCCTCATTCTACGGTGTGGCTCCCAATAAAACCATTAGAGGTTCTCAGCCTTAGTTTCCTCATCTGGAGAATAGGAACATTAGTCTGAGTCATAGGGTTGAGAGTGTCAAATACAACTGAAAGTCTGGGGCAAACTGTCAATTGCTCTTTAATAACATAAGAAGCAGCAAGAATAAAAATGAGGGGAAATCAAGGCTCCAAGTGGGAGAATAAGTGTCTTGTCAGTGGCAGAGCATTAGGGACTGACTATATCCTGAGGGGAGGAAGAGCTGAGTTTCTTTTGGGCTGTATGCTGGATGCTCTGGCCCTGTCGACTCCAGACATCTTTTAGTGGAAGGACAGAGATAATGCCAGACTTCACCTAGTCCCCAAATCACTAACTGGTAATGTCACTCTTTCTTTCTTTCTTTTTTTTTTTTTAAGAGATTTTTATTTATTTATTTGACAGACAGAGATCACAAGTGGGCAGAGAGAGAGAGAGAGAGAGGAGGAAGCAGGTTCCCTGCTGAGCAGAGAGCCTGATGTGGGGCTCGATCCCAAGACCCTGGGATTATGACCTGAGCTGAAGGCAGAGGCTTTAACCCACTGAGCCACCCAGGCGCCCCCAGTAATGTCACTCTTAAGGAGAGATTGTCCTTCCTTAAACTTTATGTGAAGAGTTTATATGTATAAGCTGGCAAGATGGCAGAGACTCTAGCTGTGGAAAGAAGACCCATGAGAATGAGGGGAATACCCTGGGTTTTTAACAGGAATTTGATGGAGAATTGATTTTCATTCCAGATCCTTTTAACCCAGGAAAGCCTCTACTCACTGGAAGGGCTGGCTGGTGGGGCTGGAAAGGATTGATATATCATCCAATCCAGTGCCCTCACCCCCACCTTTACAGAGAATAAAAACAGCTCAGAGGACTTGCCAAAGGCCACACAGCTCCTGGGTGGCAGGGCATATTCAGAACCCAGGTGCCTGACACCAAGGTAAGAACTCCCAGGTCACTCCACTGGAACCACGCTGTCCCTGTTGCTTACAGGGCAGGTCCTTGCTGTCGTGGAAACCAGTGACTGCTGCGTTTCTAGGACTCACCCCCTTCCGATGCTGTGCGTAATCACACGGAGGGGACATACGCTACAGGCAAATAGCATGGATTGTGTTGAGCAGCTTTGGTGGTGGCTTAGTCAGCAGAGGAAAGGAAGAATGGATATAAGTTTTATATAACTGCTCAATAATTCACAGGTTGTCATCTGTCCGTCCACCATCTCCGGGCCTCCAACTCTGAGTAGCCTCTGAGGTCTCTGTAGGAAACCAGATCTGGGGGCAGGGAATTACCTATCTCTCTTCTTACTGGTGGCCTAACACTCTACCTGGTGCTGAGGTGTTACTGGAGGCCTCAGCCCCAGAGAAACTCAGCAGGGAGGCTACCTCTCCAGCATAAGGTGTCAACTTTCCAACCGCCTATGCCTCTGTAGTCTGAATTTCTCCTCAGATTTACTGATGGGACAATTCACAGCCAAGAAAAAAGCCAAATCAGAAGCACTTTATGTTTTGATTTTTTAAAAATGGCAAGGAGCAGGGAAAGGAGGTTGCAGACTGAGAAAGCCCCAGTGGGGGTGTGTGTGTGTCTCGAGGGCTTTCCCTTCCTCCAGGGGTTTAACAGGACAGGGTCTGCCTCTGGTCTCAGGGACTCCTCCTGCTTGTTCTCAGAGCAGGTGACACAGAGTCCCCCCAAGGTGAGCGTTTCAGGGAGAATCTCAAGGAGAGCGTATACAGGGGCTAAGGGATTAGAAAGTGCGGGAGGAAGAGAAGAAAGGGAATGGATCAAGGAACCAGGGTAGAACGGCTTCCAGGGTTCTTGGCCTTGAAAAGACAGGGAGGAGGGTCGCTGGGAGCAAATGGGGAGAAGGCCCTCGTTTGGGAGGGAAAGAAGCAGAAGAGCAAAGCCGTTGCCACACGGACGCTGAGCAGGCTGGCTGCTTGGGGATCCCGGCACAGCTCTTAGAGGCGAATTGCTTGACCTTTCACACTGTGGTCTCATCTGTCAGATGGGCTCGGCGGCAGCAACTGCCTCACAGGTACAGCTCACAGGTACAATCCCCCAGGTACAGCTCTGGGAAGGACATGGAAGTCCTGAATAAACATTAGCCCCCATCCCTCCTCGGCCCGAATAAAGCTCTGGACTGGGATCTCACACTTCTGGTTTTCCTTCGGCGCCGCCCCTGACTCCTCTGTGCTGTCTACTCCCCCTTGTCCTCTGACAAGCAGGGAGCAGTCGCCACCGGCCTCCCTTATCCGTGCGGGAGACACGATTCCTCACTTCACACTGAAGAATAAATAGCATACTTGACCTTAGTAGAATACCCTTTCGCTCGTTTGGGTTCCTGGCGTTCTCTAACTTGTTTGAGCCTTGGGGCGTCTGGGAGTTGCCGCTTCCAGCGCCCGGAGCGGCCCTTCAGAGGGTCTTCCGTGTCTCGGCTCACCGCGGGCACCTGAACCCGGCGGAGCGACGGCGCCCCTCGAGCGCTCCGGGATGGAGCTTCCAGACTCCCTCCTCCACCACGTCCCCGTCCCGAGCGTCTCAGAGGGACGGGCCCTGTAAGACTACCTCGCCCTCCTTCTGCCCCTCGCAGCCCCTCTTCCAGTCCTCCTGTCCCTTGTACCTTACCCCCCTCCCCCCGCCCCAGCCCCTCGGACTCCCGGGGAGGTGGGGGCAGCGGGTCGCCGGGCGAGGGGAGCCCGCAGTGCCCGGGACGGACGGGACGGCGGGGCGGGACCGCACACTACTCAGCCGCACCGCGCGCCCCACAATCCGGCCGAACGCTCACCCCGACCCAGGTTCGGAGGCCCCTCCCCGGCTCGCCCCTCGGCCTCTCCAACCCCGGCACGACCGGGACTCGGGCCGCCCGCGGGCGCGCTCCTTCCCCACGTGCCGCTAGGCTCGCCGGGAGCGCCCGCTCGAACCCGGGCGGCGGGGCGGGCGGCGCGGGGCGGCGGGCGGGGGAGGGGCGGGCGGGGGGCGGGCACGTCCGGGCGCAGCCGAGCGCCATGGAATTAGCCCCGCGGCGGAGTAAGCTTGAGCGGACGCCGGCGCCGCCGCGGGCCGGTCCGGCTTTCGTGTCCGGCGTGCTCGCGCCATGGCCGCCCCCGGGCTGCGCGGTGAGTCTCCCCTGCCCCGGACTCTGGTCCCGGGCGTCCGGCCAGCTGTAGGGGGGAGCGGGGCTGCGAGGGACGGAGCCGGCATCCCCGCTCCTAGCTTCTGGGGCCGCTGACCCCACGTGAACCCGGAGAGGGAGGTGCGGGGCCCTGGTCCCTTCCCCGCCGGGGTCGGGGAGCTGAGGGACGCCGGAGCAGTTTCCCACACACTTATTATTAGTATTCTTTATTTTTATTTTTATCGAAGAGATAAGGCAGGGCAAGAGGCAGAGGGTTGGTGCAGCGGCTTTTTGGTGATTGATAACCCATGCTTACCTCTGCGTTTTGGCCTCAACTCATTACTAGTCGTTAGGTGTTTAGTTGAGCTTATTTGGGGCAAGCAAGCAGCTGGGGTTTAATTCCCAAGCAGTCTGCTGAGGATGGAGGTTCAGATTCATCACCAACGACTTTGACTTTGGCTTCCCCAGGGTGTCCTCAGGATTTCAGGAAGCCCCCCACCCCCAAAACCTGCCTTCAACAGGGGCCTTTACACCCCAGGGTGCAGGGCCACACAGGCGCCCCTTTTCTTAGAGGAAAAGCAAGTGCAGGTGGACTTCCTGGGAGGGGGATATTATTCTGCCGCATCTCTCAAGTTATACTGAGCGGACACATGCACTTGGGGAGGGTTGACCTTGCTTGGAAAGGGATTATGTTGAGTGTCTTTCTTCGGGTGATTCTTGAGTGAGGCATAAGTGCCCACTCCATTGGCATAAACTGTGAACCAAGGGAACTGAAAGGTAGGTGTTGGGTACAGTCCTGGAGATACCTCTGGGAACCATGTGGACCCTGGGTGGGGACAGAAGGCCCTATTGAGTCATGTTAGATCCATAAGCTCAAAGGCAAGTGGCAGGTTGGGGGAGGATCTTAGACCCGTTGGGGTGAGGAGCGGTTCTCTTAGAGGTCTATGGTATTCTGCGTCCCTCTACTCTCCTGGACCTGACACTAGAGCCCTGGCCCATCTAGCTGGGTCACCCTGACAGACATTTGCTCTTTCACTGTGTTTTGCCACACACCTGTCATTTGGGAGGCAGAGACCTAATGGGATGGTCCTTTCAAGCAACCTGTAATACTCTCTGAGTTGCATGGATGTGAGAACTTGGGCTCCTTTGCTGGCTGAATGAAGTGGAGGTGTGAGGGGGAGCGGTGGGTTCCAAACACCAACATCAGGTTCTGGTCTGGTCACTCTGTGTACCTTCTCTGCCCTCGTCCATGGTAGGGCAAGGCTTCAGGACATGAGGCATAGGGCCTCAAGTGAAGCTTGTCTTTGATTTAATGAAATGAGAACCTGATTTTGTGGAAATTCACCCATATGTGAACTCTTTCTGCTGGCCAAGAGAAACTTGTTCCACCCTGTGTGTGGCGTTCTTAGAGCACGTGGAGAACAGAAATTTGGCCACTAGACATAAAGATTTTGCTTCTAGTCACAAAATAGACTCGGTCTCCATTTGTGAACAGGTGGTTAGGTAAGGCTTCTCTGCAGAGATGAGTTTGAACAGAGATTGTGTTGAATGAAAGAACAAGCCTTGCATATACCTGGAGAATGATCTCGCAAAGGCGAATATAGGTGAAAGACCGTCCCGCAGGAGTGTGCTTGAGCTGTCCAAAAAATAGTGGGGAAGCCAAGTGCTTGGAGAATAGAGATGAAGAGGGAGCGTGGCAAGAATGAGCCAGCTCCTGCAGAGTGCTGTAACTCAGGCCACCTGTTCTTGGCATTCAGAGAAAAGCTAGACTAATATTCATTAAGCATCTACTATATCTAGACTCTGTGCTAGGTGCTTTGCCTCACAACAGCTTTATTGTTGGCGTTCAGTCCATTTCATTGAAGAAGAGCCTGACGTTCAGAGAGGGGCAGAAATACGCCTGTTACGTTACGTTATCCACCAAATAATCACGGAAGGATAAAGTTAGAATTCAAACTTGTTTTCCCCAGCACGTCACCTTGTGGCTTTTGCTCTGTTTCATAAGAAATCATTAGCAGAAAGTGTATGTACCAGCAAGTGGGGTGGGAAATGTGGGGGGACCTGGGGCTTTAAGGGGGATACTGATTTTGCAAGGCTGTTGGGAAATACGGTGGTCACAGGCCAGGCAGGGCTGTTATCTCTACACTACAGTTGACCCTTGAACAATATGGCTTTGAACTGCGTGGTTTCACTAACATGCAGTGTTTTTTTTTTTTTTTTTTTTACAGTACAGTACCTGAAGTGTCTGTTCTCCTTATGATATTCTTAACACTTCCTTTTCTCTAGGTTTGTTCTAAGAATGCAGTATATAATACACATAGAAAACGTGTTAATTCACTATCTATGTTACTGGTAAGGCTTCTTATGAACAGTAGGCTATTAGTAGGTAAGTTTGGGGGAATCAGAAGTTACATGCAGATTTTTAACCACACGAGGGGATTGGCACCCCTAACCCTGCATTGTTCAAGTCAACTGTATTTCCAGTCTCAGATCATCATGGTTAGTTCATCTAGTGGGATCAAGCCCAAGGAGGCTGGATGTCATCACCAAACTTGTAAGGAAATGTACCACTGTGATCTCTGCTGGGGATATGTCTTAACCAGCACGGATTAGCTGAGTTCCGCATTTAGGGTTTACGTAGGCATGGGAAACTGACCTAGTGATGACGTTGGGGAAGACGTGTTTAATTCCTGATGGGCTCTAGCAAATCTGGCTCACTGTAGTATGCCCTTATAAGTGCAGCTCAAATCAGCTCAGAGGACACCTGAGAGCCAGACTGCGCCAAATACCGTGCTCAGGGTTGGAGTTACAAAGATTAATAGGGCACAACACCTGCCTGTCAAGACTGTATTTTCTAGACTCTTGGAACCCTAAGATGATCTTAATACTTTAGCAGCCTTATCCACTGCTGTGCATCCTGGGAAGGAGGAGGTGGCGTCAAACTTTGACTTGTTCAGACCACACCAATGACATTAGCCTGACCACACTGTAGTTATTCAAGATGTACTCAACGTCTTTCTCGGACTCCTACCGACAGCCCTGCTTTTCCTCCAGAATCTTCAAGGACATAACTTTTAGTTTGTCTGGCTGACAACTCTCCCTCTAGGTTAGCCTGCACTGAAACTACTGAAGGATCTCCATTCTCACCATCAGCTGGTGTCACGCCCTCCCTCTGCTGAGCAAACACAAGCAGAGGACACACCACCCTTTGTTAAAAAATGAAATTCAACCACGTGAATTGGAAGGTTTCATTGGTTTTATTAAGTGGCACATGAATCGGGCAAATCCCATCCAGCAAATAGAGGGGAGCGCTACAAAATGGAAGGTTTTTATAGGAAGGTGGGCGGGGTGAGAAGTTATTAGTAAAAGAAAAAGGATTGTTTCAGGCCTGGAAATAGCTTTTTCCCCCCATGATTGGGAAGATGTAATTTATATATATATATGTATATAAATATTTAATTATATAATTAAATATATTTATAATTATATATTATATATATTAGAAATATAGATATATTTAATTAACTTAGAATGTAGTATTTGTTTCAGGGGTACAGGTCTGTGATTCATCAGGGTTACACAATTCACAGCACTCACCGTAGCACATACCCAGTGTCCATCACCCAGCCACCCTATCCGCCTCTCCACCTTTTTTGGGGCAAGGGAATGATAGTGTGTTTGTCATGCGGTTTACTGCCTCACCAGTGTTGATGGGGAAATTTCAGACAAACCTTTCAAAGGTTACATACCCAGAATAAAAGGTCACATTCCTGGGATAGGTTGAAACTGTTGGTTTGCTGGAGGGGTGTGTTGTGTGCATGTGTGTGCAGATGACTCCGTTTTGGGCTTGTTTTTTTTTTTTTTTAATCCCTTGTATCTTCTGACTTGTTCACTGACAGTGAGTATCAGTCCTTGATGCCTGATACATAGCATTAGCTAATTAAAAATAGCTTAGAGGCGCCTGGGTGGCTCATTGGGTTAAAGCCTCTGCCTTCGGCTCAGGTCATGATCCCAGGGTCCTGGGATTGAGTCCCATATCGGGCTCTCTGCTCTGCAGGGAGCCTGCTTCCCGTCCTCTCTCTCTCTCTCTCTCTCTCTCTGCCTGCCTCTCTGCCTACTTGTGATTCTGTCTGTCAAATAAATAAATAAAATCTTTAAAAAAAATAGCTTAGAAAAAGCAATAATATACTTCCATTGTGGAAAACGTTTAAATACAAGTAAATAAATTAAAAATAAAAGTTCCCTGTTTTTAATTGTTTTGGTAATTAGTCTTCACTCAAACTCCTTTTTAGTCTGTTTTTATTTTTGCCTGTATCAAATAACTGTTTCTATTTACTATTTATTAATCTTCAAACAGTTTACAAAAGAGGAAACCCCAGATACAGTAACACTTAAATGAACAAATGCCAAGTAATGAAGGATTGAGAGAACAGTATTATATCACAAAACTTAGACTAAGAATAGTTATTGCAGTTGAACAAAAATTTATCTCTGAACTTCTGACAAGCAGGTCAGAAAACAGACAGCAAGTTGCATGGGTTTCATTGTCTGATAGAAGGAGGCTAGTTTGAGTTCATCAACATTAAACCTTAAGAAGAATGTCACAGTGATATTTGTGCTATTTATATAAGACATTGCCCAACATAATGAGCTGTAGTTTCATTAATAGATTTTTGGAAAGAGTATTATTCATCACGTGAGCATTTATTGTTTCTGATTTTTTTTTTAAAGGGGTGTTTGTGTGCTATTCTTTCCTGGGCCACACTACCCTACTATGTTTTTAAAAATGCTGTTTGCAAGTGGTCACCAGCCACTGGGTTAAACCTCTAATTTGAAAAATAGTAGCATATAGCATATAAAAAGCTCCTCGGTTCATTCACGCATTTAGACCAGAGGCTGCCAGTCAAGGGACACAAGACCCTTCCTCAGGAACAGCTCCCCACGTTCACTGTGGTACCGTTTCCCTTCTGCCTAAAGAACCTCCTTTAGCAGGTGTTGAAGTGTAGTTCTGCTGGTGACAGATTCTCTCAGCCTGTATTTTTTTTTTTTTAAGATTTTGTTAATTTATTTGAGAGAGAGAGAAAGAGAGGGAACGAGCAAGCAGGGGGAGTGGCAGAGGCAGAGGGAGAGAGAGAATCTCGAGCAGACTCCCCGTTGAGCACAGAGCAGGGCTTGATCTCACGACCCTGAGGTAATGACCTGAGCTGAAACCAAAAGCTGGATGCTTAACTGACTGAGCCATCCAGGCGCCCCTTTCAGCTTGTGTTTTCTTGGAAGACTGTCTGTTTTACTCTCCGTCCGGAAGAACACTTGCATCAGACACGTTTTTCCTTTCGGGACTCCAGGTGTTCTCTCTTGGTCTTCTTGGTTTTGATGAGAAGTCTGCCTTAATCCAGATTTTTATTTTACTCAGTGTATAATAAAGTGTAATATTTTCCTAATCTGGTATCTCTTGATATTAATATTTTATTTTTATTTTTGGTGTTCAGCAATCAGACTGTGATGTGTCTGGGGTGATTTTCTTTGTGTTTTTTCCTCCTTGATTTTTTTTTTTTACCTTCTTGAATATGGATATTTTATTTTATGAGATTTTGGGATAATTTCTCTCACTCTTTCTTCCACTGTTTTTCTGCCTGATTTTCATTCTCTCCTTTTTCTAACATGTATGTTAGACGATGTGGTCCCACCAGTTCCCAAGACTGTGTTAAATTTCTTCAGTCTTAGTCTTCTGTTCTTTAGATCAGACCATTTCTACTGCTCCATCTTTATCTTCCACTGATCTTTTCTCTGCCTTCTCCAGTTTGCTGTTAAGCTCATCAAATGAAATTGTTCTTTTTCATTATTGTATGTTTCAGTTCTAGGAGTTCTATTTTTTAAACAATGCCAGCTTTATTGACATATAATCACATACCATAAAATCCATCCTTTAAACATGTACAATTCAGTCATTTTTATTCATAGAGGTGTGCATCTTTCATTGCTCTCTAATTTTAGAACTGATACACGACTTGGAAATATTTCCTCCCTTTCTCTAGGTTGTATATTCACTTTATTAATGGTGTCTTTTAAAAAAAAAGAGATTTTATTTATTTATTTGTTTGTTTGTTTGCTTAGAGAGGGAGCTGGAACAAGGGGAGGGCAGAAGGAAAGGGAGAAAGAGAATCTTAAGCAGACTCGACATGGAGCCTGACCTGGGGCTGATCTCAAGACCCGAGGTCATGACCTGTGACAAAGACATGGGGCTGATCTCAAGACCCGAGGTCATGACCTGTGACAAAATCAAGAGTCCGTTGCTCAACAACTGAGCCACCCAAGTGCGCCATTAATGGTGTCTTTTAAAACATTTTTAATTTTGATGAAAGCTAGTTTGTCTATTTTTCTTTAATTGCGTGTGCTTTTTGGTTAAGAAACAAGTACTTAAGGTAATAAAGATTTACTCCTGTGTTACCTTCCACATGTTTTATATTTTTATCTATTACATTTAGGTCTGTGATCCATTTCTGGAAAATGTGAATTTTTATGTATGATGTGAGGAAAGGGTCCAACTTCCTTCTTTTTTGTGTGGATATTCAATTGTCCCAGTACCATTTCTCCCTTTCTTTCTCCACTTCTTAGTTCCTTTGTTGAAATTCAAGGACTTATTTCTGGAATCCCAGTTCTTTTTTTTTTTTTTTTTTAAGATTTTTTATTTATTTGACAGACGGAAATCACAAGTAGGCAGAGAGAGAGGAGGAAGCAGGCTCCCCGCTGAGCAGAGAGCCCGACGCAGGGCTCCATCCCAGGACCCTGGGATCATGACCCGAGCCGAAGGCAGAGGCTTCAACCTACTGAGCCACCCAGGTGCCCTGGAATCCCAGTTCTAATGAGTGATTAATTCTTCTGTCCTTATGTCAATACCACAGTAACTTTGCAGTAAGGTGTTTTTTCTTTTTCTTTTTTTTTTTGTATTTGATTTTGTATCCTGAAACTTTACTAAAGTTATTAGTCCTAACAGTTTTTTGATAGTCTCCAGGGTTTCTCCATATAATATTATGTCCTCTGAAAATAGTGCCAGTTTTACTTCTTCCTTTCCAATTTGGCTATCTTTATTTCTTGTTCTTGCCTAATTGCTGTGCTTGTAGTAAGTTTTGAAATCGTGGAGTGTGAAACCAATTACATTGATTTTTGTTTATATTTTCTAGTTCTCTGCACTTTTGCAGTTTCCATATCTTCCACTTACTAAGATCATAGAAATATAAACAGTGCAACTAGGAAGGAGCAATGAGAACAAACACTAATCCCCTTGACAGGGCCAGATCCAGCACAGGTTATGTCTGTGTGTATGACCAAGGCTGGCCCAGCAGCCTTGCCAGTGCAGGTGTGAATCTTTCCTGAGGTTGGGGAGAAAGTTCATTGGCCCTGGGTCCCTCTGGGCCTACTGAAAAAGGCCAGAGGGCTGATGTGAATTTTTATTGCTTTCTTTGTGTCTTTCATGGGTCACTTTTGTCTGTTTCTTCCATGTCTAGTAAATTTTGATAGTAAAATGGACATTGTGCATGTTACAACACTATCTTTCAGGAGAGTTAAAAATTTTTTTTAAGAAAAGTTTTCCAGCATGTAGTTCAATTACGAGCTAATCCCTTTGAGCTTAATATTTAGGTCTAGTTTTCTGCTCATTAAGGTATATTTTTGGAAAATACAAGGTTTTTCCCATGATTCTTTAACTTGGTAAGACTCAGCCTCTCATGTGTCTCCCCTAGTGATCTGTTCAGGGCTTGGCCTCAGAATTTTTAAGTATAGTCTGCTAGAAACATTTTTCTAGCATGTGGTTCTTAACTCCTAAAATGGGATCTCATGTCTCAGCTGGATATCTGGAATGTTAGGACATGTTAATGAGGTCTTGCTGCTCTGGCTGGGATGGAACATCAATGTCTTCCAGTACTGCATGACCTCCAGCATCTTGTTCTGATCTCAGGGTGGTGGTAGCCTCTCTCTGGTCAGCCTCATACATGGTGCCCTTACGCGTGTGGAGACTTGCTCTCAGCCGAGGACTCATGAAGGTCCTCAAAAACCTCTCTAGAGAACATTCTTGGCACATATTTCTCCTCTTTTTCACTCCGCCCCATAATTTCCAGCCATTTTAGTTTCTCCAAGCCTTGACCTCTGCCTCCTCAGTTCAGTGGGATTTTCCTTTACTTGGGTTCCTGCTTCCTGAACCCCAGTCAATAATGTGTCCTTATGGGATTACATTTATGACTTTCTATTCTTGAAAATTGTAGTTCCAAACGAGGGATGTGTTCAGTGCCTGAAAATGTTTGGCTTGTGTACTTTGTCCTGTTTTACAGCTGTTTACAGCAGAATGTCCACCCCAGTACCAGTGATTTTATCGGTACTGGAAACAAGTTTATCAGCAGGTTTTTAGGTAAAAAGTATTCTGTTGAAAAACAGTTTCAGTTGTAGGTCATTGGCAAAGGCCAGAAGTAACAGGACTTTCTAATATTATTCAAAAGTGATCTTCATGATTTAGAAAAGAATGAATTTGTTGTATTTATCTAATTTTAATGAGAAGCTGAGAGCCCAGCCTTAATTTCCATCTTAAGAGAGAGTTGGACTATGGAGATGCCTGCAGGTAAGGCCACAACTTTTCTTTAAAATCACCTTTGTTAGTGCTCAACAGTACTGGAACTCAACATAATGAAAGCTCCAGAATTCTACAGCACAAAGCATAGTAGAGATTATTTTGCACAAAGCATAGGGGAGAAATCCTTCTGCTCATCTTTTGGGCATTTCAGTTTTTTAATTTGCTCTTTCGTTGAGCACCTGCTATGTGCCAGGCTGCAGTGAAGGTCAAAGATGATATCCAGTCCCTACCTTTGAGTATCTCTCCTGGCTTGTGATTTGCAGAAATTGGGGGGGTGGGCGGCTGTTAAATCTGTCAGGTTGGGAGAAGTTTGGGGAAGGGTCTGTTGAACTGGACTCTGACATGTGGGTATTTGGCTTGGATGGTATCTCAGTAGACTAATTACTGCACTTGTGAGTAGAGTTATTTATTATTATCTGCATTGCTAGTGAAGGGCACCGTGTTAGTTAGGGAAACAGCCGCTCTAACGAATAGACCAAAAAATAAATAATGAGTAAAACACGACAGTTTACTTCTTGCTAAACTAATAGTCCAGCTGAGTAAACAAATGACTGGGGTGGCTCTTATCCATATAGCTTTTCAGGGACCCAGCATGATGGAGGCTTAACCAGTTTCAACTCTGACTTCCAAGGCAGCCCCAAGGGCTTTCTTCCCAGTTATCTGAAAGGGGAGAGAGCATGGATGGGCAAGCAGAAGCACGCACAGAAGGTTTCTATGGGCTAGGTTTGAAGGTAGCATGTATCACTCTGGTTACATTCCTCTGGCTGGAATTGTCTTGTAGCTACATGTAATTGCAAGGGAGGCTAGGAAATAGGGTCTAGCTATGTGTTCAGAAAGAAAGAGAGAACATGGAATTTTGGTAAGCAGCTAGTAGTCTCTGTCTTAGGGACTTACCAAAAATGATAATTTTAGTGTGGCATGGTCACACTTATTTTCCTGAATTTAAGTTGCAGAATTACATATTTGTCTCTCCAAAGAAGTCTCTGAGGTCTTCAAGTTTCAGCAGCCATGGCAGGACAGGGGTTGCTAAATACTTATTAAATGGTTTTTGAATGAAGGAATGAATTTTTAAATTTAGTTTTATTTGTCTGATGCCAAAGTCCCCAAATGATGATGATGATATTGATAATAAGAACTGCTATTTATTGAGCGTCTACTGCATGCTAAGCTTTGCAAATTGTTTTAGTTTTTGTTTGTCCTGGAAGCTTTTTATCTCTCCTTCTACTTTCAATGACAGCCTAGGTGGATGTAGTATTCTTGGCTGCATATTCTTCTCGTTTAGTGCTCTGAATATATCATGCCAGTGCTTTCTGGCCTGCCATGTCTCTGTGGATAGGTCTGTTGCCAGTCTAATATTTCTACTGTTGTAGAAACCTCTTGTTTCTGTTGTACAGACCTCTTGTCCTGAGCTGCTTTTAGGATTTTCTCTTTGTCACTAAGACTTGTAAGTTTTACTGTTAGATGATGGGATATTGACCAATTTTTATTGATTTTGAGGGATGTTGTCTATGCCTCCTGGATTTTAATGTTGTTCCCTTCACCAAATTAGGGAAATTCTCTGCTATAATTTGCTCCAATATACCTTCTGTCCCCTTCTCTCTTTCTTCTTCTTCTGGGATCCCAATTATTTCAATATTGTTTCGTCTTTTGGTATCACTTATCTCTCAAATTGTTCCCTCGTGTTCCAGTAGTTGTTGGTCTCTCTTTTTCTTAGATTCTTTATTCTCCATCTTTTGGTCTTCTATATTACTGATTCTCTGTTCTGCCTCATTTATCCTAGCAGTAAGAGCCTCCATTTTTGATTGCACCTCATTAATAGCTTTTTAAATTTCAACTTGGGTAGATATTAGTTCTTTTATTTCTCCAGAAAGGGATTCTCTAGCACCTTGATAATCATAATTTTCAACTCTAGTTCTGACATATTACTAATGTCCATATTGATTAGGTCCCTAGCCATTGGAGCTGCCTCTTTTTCTTTTCCTTGTGTTTAATTTTTCCACCTTGTCATTTTATTCAGGTAATAGATGAATGAGAGAACAAAATACTGAAAGGGTAGTAACAACCCCAGAAAGACATACACTAACCAGATCAGAAGAGACCTGAAACCAGGGGGAGAGCAAAGAAGGAAAAAAAGAAAAAAATGTGTATATTCGACTGGTGAATAGAACAGAGCCACACACTTGATTTTGGATATATTTTGGTCTATTAGAAGAAGCTACCTCTTAAAATTTTAAAGAGAGAAAAACATATATATACAAAATTAAGGGTAAACATATTGAAGGGCTTGAATATGACTGTAAAGATTAAAATTTAAAAAGATTCTAAAAAAGGAATTGATAAGATAAGTTGGTTGAAAAAAAGAAGAAAAAAGACAAAAGAATGGGATCAGGCTGGAGACTAGAAAAAGCCATGTGCTAGATTAGGATATATTTTGATCTACTAGAAGAAACTGTATCCCGAAATTTTAAAGAAAGAAAAACCTATATGTATGCAAAAAATAAGGTGAAATACAATGAAGGGATAGAATATGAGTATAACTATAAAAATTAAAAAAGATTTTTAAAATGGTATTGACAAGATAAAATGGTTAAGAAATGTTAAAATAGGAAAGAGGAAACATTAAAAAATAGAATAAGAAAAAATATAATTAAAAAAATTTAACTTTGAAAGAGTAAAGAATCATGGGAAAAAAGCCATGAATTCTACGTGCTATATTCTGAGCTTTGAAGTTCTGCAGTTCTCATTGATCGGTGAACTTGGTCTTGGCTGGATGCTCTTGCTGATCTTCTGGGGGAGGGGTCTGTTGCCCGGATTCTCAAATGAGGCGTAATTGTACTGCCCTTGCCAGGGGCCAGGCTAAGTAATCTGCTTGGTTCGCTCTGGGGAGATTTTGTTCCCTGAACGCTTTCCATACCTCTTTGGAGGATGGGAATGAAAATGGCGGCCTCCCTATCTCCAGCCTGGAGGAGCTGAGAGGTGGGAGCCCCACTCCTCAGTGCGCCCTCAGAGAAAAACACAATCCCTCCTGTCTCCCTGGTCTCTGGCTACGCTGTGAGCTCACCCAGCCTGTGACCAAGCATTTCTATCACAGGCCCACGGCTCTGTGTGGAGTCTCCAAACCCAGCAGATTCCTGCCGCTGGCTCCTGCACTGCTCCTCTTAGAGGAGGAAGGTGAGTCTCCCTGAAGGTGAGACTCCCTGTGGGGTCCCTGCTCGAAGAGCAGTTGCCCGACTGTGCCGCAGATCACCGTTGAAGGTAACCCTGAGCTGAGAGCTCACTGCTCAGCTCCGTCTTTGCTGTCAGCTTCCACGATCCGATACCTGGGAGCTTGGCCACACTCAGAAACCCGTGGTCTTCCTGTGACCCCAAGAGTCCTGAGACCACATAGTCCCTGTGAGGGCTCCACCCCTTGCTTAGCTTCTGGAGCGCCACCCCTCAGGTGAGCAGACTTCTAAAAGTTCCAGTTTTGTGCTCCACTGCTCTGCCACTTACTGGGATCTGGCCCCTCCCACTGCGGTCTATCTTCTTGTCTCTCTGGATTCACTTCTCTGCACGTCCTACCTTCCGGAAAGTGGTCACTTTTCTGTTCCTAGGCTTGCTGCTCTTCTTCTCTTCAATCTCCTGTTGAGTTTGTAGGTGTTTATAATGGTTTGATAACAACGTAGCTGAACTCCTGGGACCTGATTATATTTAGGTCTCCTACACCTCTGCCCTCTTGCTCCTCCCCCTTCAATACTAACTTTTTACCAGATATGTCATTTCTAAATATTTTCTCCCATTTCGTAGGTTTCCTTTTAGTTTTGTTAATTGTTTCCTTTGCTGTATAGAAGCTTTTTATTTTGTTGTAGTGCCAATAGTTTATTTTCTCTATTTCCTTTGACTCAGGAGACATATCTAGAAAAATGTTGCTGTGGCCGATGTCAAAGAGATTACTGTGCTACTTCAAGGATTTTTATGTTTTCAGGTGTCACACTGAGGTCTTTAATCCTCTTTGAGTCTATTTTTGTGTGTGGTGTAAGAAGGTGTTCCAGTTTCATTCTTTTACATGTTGCTGTCCAGTTTCTCCAACACCATTTGTTGAGGAGACTATCTTTTTTTCCATTGGATATTCATTCCTCCTTTGTCAAAGATTGATTGACCATATAGTTGGGGGCTCATTTCTGGGTTTTCTGTCTATTCCATTGATCTATGTGTCTATTTTTATGCCAGGCCATATTGTTTTAATTATTATCACTTTGTAATACAACTTGGAATCTGGAATTGTGATGCCTCCAGTTTTGTTTTTGTTTTTGTTTTTGTTTTTCTTTTTTTAAAGATTTTATTTATTTATTTGACAGACAGAGATCACAAGTAGCCAGAGAGCCAGGCAGAGAGAGAGGAGGAAGCAGGCTCCCTGCTGAGCAGAGAGCCTGCTGCGGGGCTCGATCCCAGGACCCTGGGATCATGACCCGAGCCGAAGGCAGAGGCTTAACCCACTGAGCCACCCAGGCGCCCCCAGTTTTGTTTTTCTTTTTCAAGACAGCTTTGGCTATTCAGGACCTTTCATGGTTCTATTCAAATTTTAGGATTATTTGTTCTAGCTCTGTGAATGAAGAAATGAATTAATGGTTAGTCGGTATGAAATTAGTTAGCCAACAGATTCAGTTGCTTCTTTCAAAAAACTAAAAAAACTTTATTTTATTGAAGTGGTATCTGACTGGTGTGAGCTAGAGTAAGCAGATGAAGGTGTTGTGAGTCTTGTCTTAAATGTGAAATACATACTTCACTTGTGCTTGAAACCCAAGCAGTTCTTTGAGATGCTAAGTTTGAATGTGATTTCTCCTTTGGAACTCAGTGCTTTTCAGAATTTATACACCCTGATGAAATCAACACATTGGGTTAAAGGAAGGAGATGGAGAAATTATAAAAAATAATATATGAACTGGAGATACAGTTGCATATTTAAAAACTTTCTTTCAATAAAAACCTCATTATGAAGTACTGAGCCAGGGTACTGAGTTATGGGACTTGGGTATCCCTCATAGTGAGGTGATATGATAATGTTCTGCCTGAGGGTCGCCTTTTTAAAAAGTTGCTTTTTAAATGCATGCTGTATTAGGATGGTCTTATACGTTGATCTTGAGGCTCTTCCTGGAATGGTGACAATTTTGAGAAAGATGCTTGCCTTTCTATTTTTTATGGCAGGTATGCGAGCCTCCAGTTCTGTATAAACTGTATCACATCATTGAGGCACAAGTTCACTACAGTTAATGACATTTAGTGTTTGGATTTACTTGGACCGTGTAGAACTCATTCCTATCCCCTTGGATCTCAAGCTGGAATTACGGCCTAAGCCCTCCAGTATGCTTTAGAAGGTCGGGGGCCAAACCAAAGCTACAAGAGTGGAGGGTCTTACTGCTGGTTAAAGCACACACCGCTTCCATAGCCATTGGCCCAATGTGTTCATGGGTTGCCAAGTATGGTCGCTTTCTTTTCTTTCTGCAGGGACAGGCTTCCCTTGCTTCTTGGTTCATACAGCACCCACTTTTTTTTTTTTAAACACCCAGGCCAAGAGAGGTCTCTAAACTTAAAATGTTTAACTTGGCCAGGCAAAGTGGCGCTTAGTTTTATTTGTCTTAAGCTCACTTTATTCAAGTTCTAGGTGGTGCTCCTTTCCTTCATAAGCTCCTTTCCTTCCTTGTGACTCGATCTCTGCCCACACTTTTGATTCTGTAGACCAGGGATCTCACCCCTGGTGGTAGAGTGGAGCACCTCACACAAATGAAGTCCAAATCTTCAGGTGGAGCCCAGACATCAATATTTTAACTTTCTTAGGTGATTCTAATTATGGATCTAGGGTTGAGAACCAGCCAGTTTCTCCACGGACCCTGACCTTTCTCAGTTGCTGACTGCTAATATTTTAAGTCGGGCTTCCCACGACCATCTCTTCCTCCCTACAGAGCAGCTCCTGGATGCTTCTATCTCTCCTTCTCCAGGACTACTACTTCTGGTTCTGTCCTTTGGAATGTGGTGACCATCACCTCACTGATAGTCAAATGAGGACACATCTGGTTTTAAATAAGAACAATTTATATTTGGCTAGGCCTAGTAGAAGTGGAGTTAGGAGAAATTAAAAAATGTGTCTCTCAAACTTTCCTCTCTCCTAGTTATTATGGGCTCTCCAGTCCTTTAAAAAGTCTGACTCAGTCCCTAGGGGTGTTTCCAGTGTGTTCATGAACAATTCTTCAGGCCTCCACGTGGCATTAACCATCTTAGTTGATGCTTGAAGTTGTGAATTTCCTTCTCCCAAGTTGTGGAAGACACTTGTCCTCCTCCTTCTGAAGCCAGTTATGTGCCAGTCCTCATGCTTGGGGCTAAGAATATGTGGTGAGCAAGATAGGCACTGTTCCTGTCCTCGAGGAGAGCACAAGTGAGCAGATAAGGTTTGCTGTCTATATGATATGAACTTACTCATATCAGTTAACCAGGCTGTAGCACAGAGAAAACTTTCGAGCAATTTCCTATAGCTTATACATGTATTTGAGATATTTTATAAAATTCTCAGATTCATTCATGTTCTTCTTCCCTGCTGAATCCCTCTGTATGCCTCATTTCTCATTCAGGTTGGAAGCTGGGATGGCCTGGGCAGGGAGCTCTGACTGCAAGAGCTGTCTTAGGCTTTAGTCTCAGACCCAGTCTATTTTGGGCAATGGAAATCTGTTCGACCTTCTTTGGAGAGCTGGGAATAAGACAGAGATCATCAATCTTGGTTATACCCCTGGTGATGAGAGGTGATGAGAGGTTGGTGATGGAGGAAGATGGGGGATGTTGCAGGAATCCACCAAATATGTCCATGAGAGGACACCCTCACAGAGTGGTGTGCTTGTGTGTGTGGTGTTGGGGGGGTGGGTAGAAGAAGGGTTACATTTTGCTCACCATTGCATCATCATGCTCTTTTCGTGTTAATGAACTTTCAGAACAGGTTGTGGTTGGCCAACAGAATAGTTCTGATCAATTAGGCTGTAGACTGGCTGCTTCTTCCTGGTGTAGGTGTAGGGACGCTTATACATTAATCTCATCAGCCATACTCCAGACCACAGTGTAGGATGGACAGCTGATGAGTAGGTTTCATCTGGAGAACTCCTCCAGATCCCATTCCATGGGTTTTGCCACTGAGGGAAGCGCTTCCTGAAATTCTGATTCTTTTCCTGACCTAGAATCTTGGGTCTGAGCATTGACCATAAGTGCTTGTTGTTTGAATTTTGTAAAGGGGAGGGGAGAGATGTTAAGAATGCTACCAGCAGGGACTTATCAGGTTGTCTTGGTTGAGAAGATATGTGTAGGGGCAGAAGGGAGTATAATTCCAAAGATCGAAGACCAAGGATAAGAAAAAGCAGGTCAGGGGCGCCTGGGTGGCTCAGTGGGTTAAGCCTCTGCCTTTCACTCAGGTCATGATCTCAGGGTTCTGGGATGGAGTCCCACATCGGGCTCTCTGCTCGGCAGGGAGCCTGCTTCCTCCTCTCTCTCTCTCTCTCTGCCTGCCTCTCTGCCTACTTGTGATCTCTCTCTGTCAAATAAATAAAATCTTTAAAAAAAACCAAACAAACGAAAAAGCAGGTCACCTTAAGGAAGCTGTTGGTAGTTCAGTGTGCCTGGTGTGTGTGTGTGTGAGAGAGAGAGAGAGAGAGAAAGAGAGAGAGAGAGAGAGAGAAGTGGAGGGAGGGAGACAGGGAGGGGGGAGTAGCCAGCAGGAGATCATTGATACTGGCAGGTTGACAGAAAAGAGAGTAAGGGGCCTTGTAGGCCATGTTAAAAAGTGTGTATTATAAACCAGAAGGGTCCTTTCTCAGCCCCTCCAATCCCATCACATAGCTGGCCACCTGCTGGGACTATGTGGGTAGAAAGGAACTTGAGGAGGAGGAAGCAAGCCTTGCTCTCAGAAGGTTGATGATCTGAAACAGCCAAGCCCAGCAGCTGATTGCAAAGGACATGCAAATGATTGCCTTCCTCCCTGCAATCCCTTTTCCTCCTTTGCCCTTTGGATTATGCCCACTTCTCTTTTCTAGATGCTTCTCAAAAGTCGTGTACCCTGGGAGGCCTTTCTTGCTAGCTCTAAGCAGAGCTGCGGGCTTCTGCTTCTGCAGGTTCTTGTTCATACTCCAGCTTTAGCTTTTCTCTTGTTCCTGAAATGATCTTCTTATTAGTATATTTTCCTTATTAATCTGCCTTCCTTGGGAGCACTCAAGGCAAGCCTTATATTTCCACTGTATTATATAGAGCCCAGGAAGTGAAATGGTTTTGACATGAATAGAGACACAGTCGTTCAATCCCCCACCCCGCAACGACAGCCACTTGAGGTTGGAGCATGGCGTGATGGCTTGTGGTGGTGGTGAAGGGGGCGCTGCCGGGAGGGGTAAGCGGGCTGTGGATGGGTGTTAGATGAAGGAGTATTCAGACAGGTGGGCCGGGCCCAGATGTGTGCATATCAGACAATCTGGTCTTCATCTAAGAAGAGTGGATT
Organism: Mustela nigripes; assembly: GCF_022355385.1. Taxonomy (NCBI): domain Eukaryota; kingdom Metazoa; phylum Chordata; class Mammalia; order Carnivora; family Mustelidae; genus Mustela; species Mustela nigripes. Next base: position 101,231,065 of record NC_081562.1, read on the forward strand.
GAACGGGAGTAACTTGGTCAGGTTGTGACCTCAGGATCAGAGGGGAGCAAGCTAGTGGCAGGGAGGCCAGTTAGCTCTTACTTACCCAGGTTCAAGGTAAGGATGCACACTGTCGCCGTGTCATCCTTAGGAAGGGGATACTTGAGCATCGGTGGACAGAGGGCTGTTTTTGAGTCTGAGAGGCAGAGCCCAAGACGCAGATCTACAAATGGTCCTTTATTGTGTGGAGGGGACTGGAAGACCGTCCTTCTGTTGCTCAGCCCTCATGCAGAGTCTAGGAAAGTGCTGTTCAACAGCAGCTGTGGGGCAGGGCATAGGGTGATCAGCAGGGCCATTGGGTCCAAATTTTAAGCTTGGCATCTCTAATTTTGACTATCAAGTTCATTCAGGAAAGCAGGGTAAGACCTCTGCACAAGTGCTGACCCTACCTGAACTGCCATCCATCCATCCCAGGATGCTTGGGGAGGGGCCACATGAACATCCACAAAAGTCTGCACATGCCCAGGTCTCTCTGAACCCCACCTGGGGTCTTGTTCTCGACCTGGGAGGGTGTGGACGCACTATCTCCACTCAGGGTAGCCCTGGCCTGTCTGGCTTTACCTGAAACAGTGGCCTTGAAGGGTGGGGAGAGAGGCGGCCCTGTTCTTCCCTTCACACTTGTCCTGCCTGTGCTTCGTAATGAGGCAGTAATGATGCCATGAGGGAAGCTTCAAGGAAGAGCACTGCTGCCTGGAGGTCAGGCTCCCACAGGACACCACCTGCTGCTGTTCTTTTTTGGAGGCTCTGGAAACCTCCGAGAGCCCCGATGACTCACCTCCCCCTCCTACTTGCCTGGGGAACCCACTTCCCGCTCCCAGTCTGTTCAGCCTTCTGCCGCCTTGCTCTTGGCTGTGCTTCCTGGTCCCTTTGCTCCGGTTCTCCCGTCATCCCCTACTGCCTGAGCGCTCCCAACCCCCCTCGCTCTCCACAGCCCATGCCTCGCCATTTCCCCTCCTCAGAAGCCCCGTCCCACTCCGATCCTTTGCTGTGACCCCAGAGTTTCACCAAACTGTTTGAGAGCCGGGGCATGGTTCGAAGGGTCCGGAAAGAACCCCTACAACATCTGTGCCCCCACCCGGCATGGTGCCCAGTGCCTACCATTGGAGGGTATTCCTCGCAGTGAGACCAGAGCCCTGACCCCTGCACACATGCAGGGCTTGGGACATCTCCAGAGTGCTTTAGAGTTTCCTGAATTCTTTCCCTTCTGTTGTCTCAGGATGCCAGCTTTTGGAGCTTGTAAGCCGAGACAGCAAACAGCTCAATGGAGGAATGGGCGTCAGAAGCCCCTGATGATGGATGGGAATGGGGACCCCAGCTGGGGAGGGGCCTTGGCTGGGCTGGGGGAAGGGATGGTGTGAAAGGGCAGGCCACGGGAGGACCCTGAAAACAAGCTCTACTTGCTTTTTCATTTAGATTTGGGAGCTCTTCCTGCCTTTCGTCTCTATTCCTTTCCCTTTGGATCTCTGATCCTGCTCCTTTGTCTGCCTCTGTGGTGTAGCCTAAGGCACCTGCAGCCCTCCTGAGCAGTGGAGGTGGGATCCGTCCAGAAGGGACAGAGTTCACCCCTGAAATTGTGGTTCTGAAGGCTAAGAAATTGTGCAATGGTGCCAGATGACAAACGAAATCCTGGTACTGGGGGATAGAGAGCTGGTGCTTCTCCTGCCTCCTCTAGGAGCACTTCCAGGGGGAGGTGAATAGGAGCAGGCAGGCGGGTGGCAGAGAAGGGCAATTCTGGGACTTAAGGCCAAGCGACTGGTATGAAACAGAGAAGTGAGGGTGGGCAGAAGCATGGGAAGGGGCAGGCCCTGAAGCCCTGGGTAGGGTTTGGTAACAATCCCTCACATTTTCTGTAGCTTGTGGACTTCCCAGGAGTTGTCATCTTTCCTCTTGCTCTGTCTCACCCATCCCCTTTGGGAAAAGATAGGGTAATGACACCCGCCTCTCAACTGTGGAAGTAGAAACTGACGTCAAAGAAATCACATTATTTTTCTGAAATTGTGGCAATGCCAAGACGTGGTGCTGAGGGTCCCCCCGACTCAGCGTGGGGGTTGCCATGTGGCAGGGTGCTGACGGCGAGGCCTGCGAGGAGTGCTGGGGAGCAATGTGGTTGTCACCCCAGCACTTCTCAGTTGTCTGTAGATCCCACTCCACTGTGAGACACCCATGTAGTCCCAGATCACAGGCTGACATTTATTGAATTTCTTATTCCTGGCCTGGAAAAGAGTGTCAGCTGCGGTCTTGAACCACTCGGTTGGCAGGTTCTCCAAACAGCAAGCTAAGACCAGAACACTGCCCTCCCCCAAAAGTGTAGCCTGCCCCCCAACCAGTCACATGCCTTGTGGTTTCCCTGTGCTTCATCGTCTTAGCCAATAGAGCAAATAAGAATATTCAGAAAGAAGGGAGTGGGAAGGAGGGTGACAACAAGGCTGGAGAACACATGTAACGTCTCTCAGCCCATGGTAAAGACTTCCTGCTCTGGCAATAGGGAGCCTTCGAAGGGCTTCCAGTAGGAGAGTGGGGCCGTGTGACATGGAAAGGTCCCCCTGAAGGTGGATGGGAGAATGGATCGGGGTGGCGGGGGAGGTGGGCAGCTGCTGCCAAGCTGGGGCTGCCCTCTGTCTATGTTTAGGCTCCGGGAGGCCTCTGGTCATTTTCATCCAGTTACACTTGACTAGATGAGGAGGGCCTTCCCTTCCCCCACCCTCATGCTCTAGGAGGCTTGTGAGGGTTTGGATGGCTGAAGGATGGGCTAGTCCCATTTGGGAGAGTTGGTTGGAGTGGTCAGATCTGGGCAAAAGCTTGGAGGAGAGGGATTCCTTTGACTGGACAGTCAATGGCTGCCATCAGTAGGTTACCCTTATTCAGTGACCCCAGACAATAAATGCCCCACTCTTTGCGGTACCCTCCTGACCAGTGGAGCCCATGGGATAAAGCTCGGAGGCCTTCTCCTGCCAGCCAGACCTGTGTCTGTGTATCCCCCGAGCTCTCCCAGCACCACCTCAGCTTGGGAAACCGCAAGTCTTGTCTGCAGAGGGAAGCAAATTAGCTTTGCCTGTAGTGTCTGAATATTTCTGTCTTAGACCTTGAGCAGTAGCTTTTTGAAACAGTCATGTGTTACTTTTGATTTTCTGGGTCCCTTGTGACCCAAAGAGCAGGTGGCCCACAGCTAGACAAAGAAGCATAGCCTGAGAGAGGAACATGGGTCAGGCCCGGGGCTGGGAGAGCATGTGGTGCGTTCCAGACACTGTCTACAGAGCAGCAGGGCTGGGACTCAGAGTCGCAGCGGACCCGGGGAGCTGGCTGGGTAATGCAGGGTCTCACAGCTTGTGGGGGTGCGGGAAGCACCAAAGGTCTCCACACATGCAGGTGTTGCAGCCAGGCCGACCGTCTTTTGGGGAACAGTGGAGGCGGGCGAGGGTGGAAGCAGGGGGGTTGGAGTGACCCCGCCGAATGAGCATGGTAGTCTGGCTTAGGGTGGTAGTCATGGAGGTGGTGGAAAACAGTTGGCTTTGGGAGCTGTTTCAGGGCAGAGTTCCTAGGATGGGTGACAGGGACTGTTGGGCACGGGGAAGGCTGTCCAGGCGGAAGTGTGGACAGGTGTGGTGGCGGCCTGGCAATGCTGGAGCAGGTCCTCATGTGGAGCAGAATGCAGATTTGGTTTTGGACCTGTAGGTTCTGAAGGGGGCGCCGAAACATCCAGGTGGAGAGGCCAGTAGGCAGGAGGGTGTTTGGATCCAGGGCGTTTGGAAGAAAATAAGGGTTAAAGACAAAATGCTGGGGGTCATGAGCACAGTTGATCATTAAGGCCAGAGGAGTGGATGAGAGTATCCAGGCGTAGGGTGAGAGTGTAGAGAAGACGTCCCAGTATCCAGGCATAGGGTGAGAGTGTAGAGAAGACGTCCAAGCCTTGTGAAAATCTGTCCAGCTGATCCAGAGGTGGGGAAGCCATGCACCTTCCCCATCCCCCATGGCACTCAGAGCTCAGGGAGGCAGCTGCCTCCTGCATACCCAGGGTTCTGTTGGGCAAGACAGCCTCAGCCAAGAGCCAAGTAAATGGTCAATAAAGGGAAGATTATTTTCAACTTTGTAACATGTTCCACAGGGTGTGTATGTAGGCCTTTCCTTCCGATCAGGCTCAAGTTCCCTCTTTTTCAGCTTCTTGGAGGAGTCCTGTGGAGTGGGTTCTCTTGTTGCATTTGTCCTGATGCCCAGGCTTCACTCTCCCCTCCCGACCCCCAATTTCATGGTGAGGCCAGCTGGCTTGAGTGTCTCCACCTTTGTGTCATTACTGCCTGGTGTGTCTTTCTGGAGGTGGAATGACTCAGCCATGTGCTGTGTTCTCATTGTTGGGTGCAGGGGGGCAGGGGGAGAAGGTGGTCATGAAGGCAGGGCCTCAGGCAGCTGTGGTCCATGCATCAGAGGCAAGCAGAGGGAGCTGCTGGGATGGCTGGTGGAGCCCTGGAGACCAGCCTCAAAGCCCAGGTTGTACCTTCAGGGGCTTGTGCCTCTTGGATAGTGGTTTGACTAATGCTGGGCCTGACCCTGAATCTGAGCTACAGCTGTGAATGGGAATATAGCCGACCAGTGTGCTTGAGTGAGCCTTACCTTTGTCCTGACTGAGCACAGGTGTACATGGGGGTGGTCTTGGTCTCTTTCGATGTGCATCTGGAGGTTTTCAAGCCTTCCCTGGGGACAGTTCTGCCCTGGGCCAGGTGGTAGGCAGGCATGCGAAAGGCACAAGGGGAGAGGGATAAGGCAAGATGAGGGACTGAGGAAGGAAGCCCTTCCTTGCCGTCCTGAGCCTCAGGTGCTCCATTCACCACCAGCATGCACACCCACTGTTGCCCTTCTGTGTTCTCCCCCTGCCTTTCTGAACCCATCCACCCTTCAAGACCAGAGTCGGGCTCAGTCCCTCTGGAACCTTCCAGCCTTGCTGGTCTCCCACAGTGTAGAACTGTACACTGGAGCCCACAGTGTAGAAGTAAATTATGAGAGCTCTGCTCTGCATTCTTCCTGCCTGCCAGCTCTGTCTTTGTGAAGAGATGATCAGGTTTTCCAGGACAGGGACCGAATGTTCTAGGGCCCCTGAACTGTCCAGCAGAGAGCTGGGTGCCTAAAGGGCTCTTCTGAACTGCTTTTTGTTCATTCTTCCTTAGAGCAGGTGCTAGGGGCTGAGCTGGATGTCCACGGTGTGATTTCTTCTGCCATGCAGCTCAGAATGAAAATGAGAACAATTATGACAACCACCTTTCATTGTGCACCCGTGGGCTGATGATTGCCCTGGGGGTCTTGCATATGTATCTGTCCTTCGGTTTCTCACCGCAGCCGGCCAGTCTGGTATTCTTATGCTACAGGCAGGAGGAACAGGCTCAGAGAGGTCTGAGCAAGTGGCAGAGCTGAGGGGGAAGCCCTGGCACCCTGCGCTGTACAGCTTGGTTGGAAAGAGTATTTCTCAGAGGGGGTACAGATTGGGTCTGGTCAGCTTTGAGGTCCTGGCAGCTCGTGGGCCCTGCCTGGGGTGTTTAGTGCTTCGGTGCCCTCCAATTCTGACATTCTGCAATTTTGTCACCGGCCTGCATCCTTTCCCTGAGGGGGTGAAACCAGGAGGTCTCTGAAGTAGCACTGGCACCCGCTGTGGGTTGCTAGGGGGCTGCTCCGGGGAGGGCTGGGAAGGGGCTGTGGAGCTCTGAGGCCCTGGTGGAGGCAGCAGGTGCGTAGGAACCCCTCAAGGGCATTGGAGACAGCGCTTTTGTCAGAGCAGGCCTCTGCCCTCAGGGGACCCACGGGTGGTGTGTCTGTCCTTGCTCTCGCGTCAAGGGTGCACCAGGGTGCCCTGGGAGAGACCCTACAACTCCAGCCTTTGGCATTAGTTCGGTGTCTCTCTAGGGAGTGCTCCCACTCACCCTGGCTCACCTGATACACTGTCCCCTCTTGTCTGGGAATTAGAAGATTGTGACAGCTGTCACCTGAAGGAGCTTCTGCTGCTGGCTCTCCTGTGTGTGTGTGTGTGCATGTGTGTAGTGCATGAGACCCTTTTCCGCATCCCACTGCTTCCTTCTATACTGTCCCCACCCTGTGGCCAGTGTGACTCTGCCTAAGCAAGACCGTGAGGAGGTGTGGCCTTTTTCTTAGAGATAACCCGGTTTCCCTCCCTCAGCCCCTCAGTTTCTCCCTGTCCTGGGTTTCCTGTCACCTGAAGCTGCTTTGCCTCCTTTGTCTTTCCCTCTCACAGATATCCCCCTGCTCCCTGGCTCCCCGCGCCGGCTGAGCCCTCGGGCAGTGGCCAGAGGGGACCGGGGCCCCAAACATGGACAGCAGTACCTCAAGGTGCCATGTCCCCAAGCCCCTGGCCAGCAGGGCCGTTCTGGCCAGCAGGGCAGTTCTGACGGAGAATCTGGCCTGGCCTCCGGTGGAGGGAGCTCCTGCAGCGGCTCGGTGAGTGCTGGGTGGAGTAAAGGCTGACACTGTTGGGTGCCCCAAAGGCGCCTCTTGACCCGGGGCCCCTCTGCCCACAGGTGTGTGTGTGTGTGTGAGGTTGTGTGAAAGAGAAAGAGAGAGAGAGAGAGAAAGAGGCCCAGGGTTTTTGTGAGGGCCTTTTCCTCTCTTCTCTTTCCAAGTCCACGCTAAGTCTGTGGGCAGAGGAGAGGGAAGGGGAGGCGTAAGAGGCCACGTGGGCCCACCTGTTGGTCTGCAGACTCCCCGACTCCCCTGCCAGGTCTGAGGAAGCAGAGCTCTGCCACAGCTGCTCGGAGGCTCTCCCCTGTGCCTGGCACTTCATCTGGTTGCCCAGGTGGCCTCTCAGGTGGCTGCAGAGGCAGATGGGTAGCAAACCATGAACAAACAGGGAAACCCCCAAAGGGAGGGAGGCAGGTCCCTCTCCTGCCCCGCCTTGGTCTTTCCCCTCCTCTTCTCTCAACCTCCCACCTCCGGGCTGGTGGAGAGCAGAAACTGGTCCCCCTGCCGCGGTCTCTCGCAGGGTCCCGACTGGTCTCTGCAGAGCAGGAGGATGTGGGGCTGTGAGGGGCATAGTGTCGAGTGAATCCCTGGGGGTTGGGCCTGGGGTGGGCCTGGTGACAACAGATTGGCCTTTGTTCCGATGGATCCAGAGAACTTGCCCGTGAGTAGTCTGGGTGTGTCAGGAAGCGTGTGTTTGCGGGCTAGCCAGCAGATCTGCAAGGAGCGGGGTATGTGTGGGTGTGTTCCAGCACATGTGGAGGGCTGTGTGTGTGTGTCCGAGCGCCCTGGGGTGCTGTGTGTGTGTGCGCGCATGCATGTGTGTGGGGTACCGCGTGTATTTGCTCTGTGTGCATGTGCAGGAGCACCGTGTGGCTCTGGTGTGCAGGGCTTTGTTGCTACATGTTCAGACTGTGCATGCAAGTGAACGTGTGTGTGTGGTGGCCAGAGTGGGTTGGAGGGCGCGGGTGGCCAGGCTGTGGACAGGTGTGGGGGGCTGTGTGGGCCGGGTGCGGCAGAAGAACCTACGCCACTCTGTCCTTCCACTGGGGGAGTCAGGGCCTCGGGACCTGTGGGGCTTCCTGGTCCCCCTCCCTGGGCCCAGAGCATGAGGTTAGCCCCCTTCATCACTCCCTTTTTCTCACCGGCCCTCACTGTCCCTATCCTATTCTCTCTGGCCAGGTCATCAACAACTACCTGGACACCAATGAGCCAGTGTCCTCGGAGGCCCGCCGGAGCCGCATGCACTTCCATGACAACCAAAGGAAGGTCGACTACGTGCTTGCCTACCATTACCGCAAGCGTGGGGTGCACCCTGGCCAGGGCTCCCCTGGCCAGTCACTGGCAATTGTCTCTAATGGGGAGACAGGCAAGGAGCCTCATCCTGGGGGCCACAGTGACATTGAGCTGGGGCCTCTTGATGCCCTGGAGGAGGAGAAGAAGGAGCAGCGGGAGGAGTTTGAGCATAATCTGATGGAGGCCGGACTGGAGCTCGAGAAGGACTTGGAGGTGAGGTTGGGCAGGGGGCATAGCGCTGTGAGGTGGGATGGCCTTGCAGAATTGGCCTCCTGGTGATTGGGTCACCTGCGGGGAACATTGGCCTTGTTCTGGCAGGTGGCATTTTGTTTTTTTATCTGGTGGGCAAACCAGATTTTCTTGTTCAAAGATCTGAGGAAGAGCCTTGGTGTAGCTAGTGCCCCTGCCTGGGGGTTCCTGGGTAGTGGTGGTAGGGAGCTGCCAGTCTGTTCTGTGGGTGTTGGCCTCCTTAGAGATGGGAGGCAAGACATTTCTTCCTGGTGCTCAAAGACCCCATCCTGTGTTCTCCTCAAAGGTTTCCTCGAGGTGAAGACCCAGATTGCATGTCAAACTTTGGATCACATTCCTCTATAGGTGATATACGTTACTAAGGAATATGCTTGCCTGGGGCTCTCTGAGGGAGGGGATTCATTGGAAACTGAACTTTGGACATGTTTTATCAACTTGTGAGCGATATATGTTCTGACCTCTGGTCAGTAGCAGCTTAAGGGATTCCATGAAAATCTGTTTATCTATATATCCATGTCTGTCCATCCATCCATTGATCCATTTCTTCATATCACGTGATCCTTTAAAGATGACCTGCCCTAACCATCCCCTCCATACTCATCTTCTACCCTTCCTACCCTCCCACACCTGCTCCAGCTCATTGGCCTTCTCTTGGTGGTGTGTTGGTCACCCTTACCTCAGGGCCTTTGCACTGGTTGTCTCCTCTGCCTTGAGCACCCTTCCCCAAACCCGTGCCTGCTCAGCCCCTCACTTCAGACCTCTGCCTAAATGTCATCTCTTTGCAGACATCTTCCTGACCATCCTAGTTGAAGTACTCCTACACCATCACGCTAGTCCTTGGCGATGCTTTAGTTTCCTTCATCACACTTAGCATTGCTACCTGGAACGACGAGACAGATTTTTTTTTTTTTTAAATCTGTGCCCCAACCAGCTTCATGAAGGCAGGGGTCTTGTTTGGCTCACTTCTGTATCCCGAGTCCCTAGGACAGAGTCTGAAGAATAAGGAAGTGTAGTAAGTGCTTAGCTAGTGTTAGTTGAATAAATAAGTTACCTCCCTGAATCTCACATTCCTCATCTGCAAAACAGTTCAGTGTCCTGCTGAGCTGTAGTTTCACACAGGTCCCATCCATGGATGGGGCAATGAAAGCATCTCACGCAATGTGTACTGCATAGTAGGTGCTCAGTAAATGCTCATTAGGATTATTTTAAGTAGAATCATGCTGAGGGGTGTGATGCCATTCTCACCTCTTTTGTAAGAGTCAAGTTAATACCATTCCCAAACTGGTAGGGACCCCCAGCGGACATTCATTCATTTCTCTGACTCTGAGAAATATGGCACGTCTGAGCTTGGCTCAGACCCTCGTCCTACTGTCCTGGGCTGCTTATCCAGACCCTTAGACTAGGAGCTGCTTCTATCATTCTTTCTACCAATGTAAGGACTGCTCTTTGAAGACAGACTGGAGCTCCCTTGGCTCCTTGATTTTTACTTTTTGGAACCTCGAACTAGAGTCTGATGGGAAGGTTTCTCGAGGTACTAGTTAGTTTTGAGGATCAAACAAGAAGCTCTTGGCTCTGTTATCGTGGGAGGCTCAGTCCCACACCTATCTCTGGGTGTCAGGGAGCCGAGGCCCTGGGCCTCGTTCAGCTGCTCAGTTGGGAAACAGCATCGTGCTCAGGAAGGTGGTCTCTGGAGTCCAGAGACAGATGCTCACATCCCGGGTCTGGCATCTACGTGAATGACTTGCTCCTTGGGAGTCAAAGTTTCCATGTCTGTGTAAAGGGGAGAGCCGTACATTCTTCACTGGGTTGTTTGAAGATGAAAACAAGACAAGTGAATTAAGTACTTAGAACAGTAACAGTGCATGTCACTGCTATTATTATTATTATTATTATTATTATTATTATTATTATTTAGAGTTGCCAGATTTAGCAGACAAGATGCCTAGTTACATTTGCATTTCAGATCAACAGCAAATAGGGTTTCAGCAGAAGTATGTTCCATGAAACATTTGGCACCTGCTTAGATACTTAAAAAATTATTTGTTGCTGATCCGAAATTCAAATGGAATGGTGCAGGGGGTATAGTTCAGTGGTAGAGCATTTGATTGCAAATCGAACTGTACTGGCAACTCCCCCCACCCCACTCCCCTTGCCCTCCAGTTAAAGATTTTAATTCATTTGACACAGAGAGAGAGAGAGAGAGCACAGGCAGGGGAGTGGCAGGCAGAGGGGGAGGAAGAAACAGGCTCCCCACTGAACAGAGAGCCCAATGGGGCTTGATCCCAGGACCCTGAAGGCAGAGGCTTAACCCACTGAACCACCCACGTCCTCCTGTCCTGGCAACTCTTACTGCTGCCAGTGTCACTGCCCAGCTTTGCTGCCCACCAGCCTGTTCCATTGTTGTTGCTCTTGGGTTTTCCCAGCTTTGGCTGGGAATTAGGAGGGCCCAGAAATAGTTCTTGGGATTGCCCAGTGTTCAATGGGGGCATGGAGCGGGTCCTAGATGGTTGTCCCTGGTCTGCAACCAGCCAAAAGCACCTCCCTCCCAGCCTCTCTGACCCCTTCCCCCGCCTTCATAGCCTACTTAATGCTTCTCCTTCAAGGGCAGGTGACTCAGCTCCTCGGAGCCCCCTTCTGTCACCAGAGCCCCCACCACTCATTTAGCCTTTGTGACCTACATTCCTGCAGTGTTGCCCCCCCTCCATTTTAAAAATTAATTAATGTTAGTTTTGGGACCTCTGATACGAAGTGCTAAGTTAATGGCCTTTTCGTTCAGGACGCGTCATCATCACTGGTCTGTGGGAGGAACCTCTAGTCACCTGCACAGATACCTGCCTGGCTCTCCCCACAAGCAGTCCTACCAGTGCTGTGTGTTTCTGGGGAATCTATGGTGGTGTTTTGGCTTTATGCGAGTTTTTAATTTGAAAAACAGACTTTATTGTTTAAAGCAGTTTCAGATATATAGAACAATTGCACAGAGGTTTCCAGCAGACTCCATACCCAGTTTCCTCTGCTATCAACCTCTGTGTTAATATGGTGCTTTTGTCACAATTAATGAGCAAATATTGATACATAATCCTTCAATAAACTTTCTACTTTATTCAGGTTGAGTTTTTCCCTCCCATCCTTCTTCCGTTCCAGGATCCCATCCCAGACCCCACATGGCGTCCAGTGTCCTTGTCTCCTCAGGCTCCCCTGGCTAGGACAGTTTCTTGAAACTGGCCACATTTTTAGTGTAGCTAGGAGGCACTCCGTTTTACAGCTCACTCCGTTTTTGGCTTTTCCTCTTAGCCCTGTATGGTGAGACCACTCGTGTTCTGCATGTGTCTCTAACCCATCTTTCCTAATGGATGAGGGCTTTGTAGCCACTGTGGTCCTCGTGCTTCTTCCCTAAGGATAATGGGCACCCATGTTGCCTCCAACTGTGTGCCACCCCAACAAGATGTAGTAGGAATTGTCCCCTCCTTCCAGGCCAGCAGTCCTGGATTGTCTCCCACTCTCCCCCTGCCCAGCCCCCGCCCAATCCCTGCCCCCATGTTTAGCACTGGCAGGAGATTGGTCAGCTGGAGCCTTTCGGGGCCTGAGCAGCTCTTTGGGGGCCTGCTGGGGCTGGCACAGCTCTTCTCGCTGTCAGGATGCTCGGTCTCTGCCTTGAACAGCAGGCTGCCGCTGGCACCTCATGGGAGCGGGGCTGTGGCTCAGCGGCACCTGGGGGGCAGCCTGGGGGACACGTGTGGTTGGCCCCACCTGCTTGGCCCTCCCTGCCCTGCTAGGCTACACTGTCTTTTAGGCTCTGGTTTCAGTTTGATTTTCAGATAAATGGAGAGGAAATGGGTTTCTATCAGAGACCCATTAAAACTTATTCATTTAGCCTTATAGATCAAAAGAGCTTTGCATCCATTAAATCCTAACTGACTGAATATCACAGGAGTCGTTTCCGGCCTCCATTGCTATCTGAGTGTGCCTCATGCAGGACGGTGATGGGTGCCTTCCCTTTGGTGTTTCACTGTTTTGTTCAGTGGGTGAAGTTCTGTGTATTGACTTGTCCGTGATCATATTTTAAAGGCTGTTTAGTATTTATCAGATGACTACATGACGGTTCGCATGTCTGTTTTCTTACGTGTAGCCATTTGATTAGAATTTCATGTAAAGACATCATTGGAAGTGCCCATGGGAGGCAGAGACACGGGCCCCCTCACTGTCACTTTGGGTACATGAGGGCAACCTGTCGAGAAGGGCATCGCTGCCGAGTGGCCGGCGAATGTGAGCATCTGAGGGGCTCGCCCTCCTCAGGCCTCCAGGTGGGATTGTGGAGGGGTGGGCTGAGCAAGGCCTTCTGTGACATGCCTCCTCCCACCTGCTCCCAAGCGCCCTGCCCTGACCCAGACAGCTGTCAGCACGAAGGCACAGACTCAGATGAACAAGGGCCACCAGGGGGATCCCAGAGCCAGGCGCAGTGCAGTGCATGTGCTGGCCCTGGGGGCGTGTGTGGACTTGAGGTGTAAAGGCCTTCTCCTGTCCTGTAGGCCCTGAAATTCCAGCAGACATGGTCTACAGCTTCATCTGTGTGGGCAGCTGGACCTTCCAAACTGGGAATGGAGGAAAGGGCATTGACGGGGAAGCCAGGGGCCCCCTCGCTCCAGACTATCTCTCCTGGGGTTAGGGCACCAGAGGACTGAGAGCAGAAGGTGCCTTTTTTCAGCACGATCTGGCATCTCCGGCGTGTCCAGGGCAGCTTTGGGCAGAGGCAGGTGTGGAAGGCAACAGGGGCCCACAGCTTTACTCTGGGGCAGAGCTCTCCCCTCTGCCTTGGTATCAGGTGGGGGCTCAGGACTCACTAGAACCTTTCCCTCTCTGCAGAGAGGAGAGTGCCCCACCCCATAAGTGTCAGGATGGCCCTGACACCTGACCTTTCACCCTCTAGCCCTGGATGTCTGGTGTCTCAACTCAAATTACTGTTCTGAGCCAGAGAAGTAGGCTAGGGGACATCTGAGGTCTAGGACATCATGATCTCCCACGGGGGCTCATTTGGGGGGAAAAAGTGTGGGCTAAGAAAATCAGAATGTCTTCTCACTTTATTAAAAACAGAGGCCACTGTTTCTTGACCTTTGTCATCACCTCCTGTTCCCACTTCCTTTTCAGAAAGGTTTTTATACATCTGAGTAAGCAGCTGATAGGACCCTGTGTCCTCCTTGGCATGTGCACAGAGCTGGGGTGACTTTGGGCAATGCTCTCTGTCATTAACCTGTGGTTATTGGGGAGGAAACCAACTTCCTGAGTGCCTTCTGTGTGGACTTGTGCTCCCTCTGTTAGTCTTTGCGAATCTCCTGCCGGGTGGCTGTTCTCCCCAGCTCTTTAAGGAGGGGAGAGAGGCTAGCATTTCCAACATGGGGACATCTACGGAGTGATGGACCCAGCTGGGATCTGAACTCTTTCTGGGGTTGTTGTCATACCAGGGATGACTGCCAAGCCCTTGATAGTGCTCTCCTATCCCTCCTTGCCCAGAATTCTTAGGAGAAGCTACAGCAAATGCAGGGAAAATGCAAATGTGGATCCCAGGATGGCCCAGTCCATGCCGTGTCTTGCTGTGGGCCACGGTGCTCTCATGAGTGTGGGGAGCACACGCACTATGGGCAACTTGACTTTCGCTAATGACTAAGGAAAATGTGCTGATTTCCCCCTGGCTTTGACTTTGTTCCTGTACCGCGTGCCCCACCCTGAAGCTGCACGCGGGAGCCTTTGGCTTCTCACCTGCCTTTCTTTCCTGCCCCCAAGGGACCTTTAGGGGACACAACAAAGACAGCCCCAGCAACCCCTGCCCCTGGGACTGCACAGCTGAGTAGAGCAGAGCCTCTGCAGGGCTGGCTGGATCTTATCTCCCAGGTGAGGCCTTCACAGCACAGCCTGGTGGAGGGGGGCTACCGGGAGAAGGGAGGAAGTCACGTGCCCCCTAACAGGGTACCTAGTTCCTTTCCCAAGGAATTTAAACAATTAATACTCAGTATCCTCACTTGATGCTAATAGCATTCCCGCTGAGGTGGTTAGAGCAGCTCTTGTCCCCTTGTCATAGGAAACCGAAAATGCCTTGCCAAGCCGGTGAGGAGCTGGGCTGGGCCTTGCAACTTCTCCCCCTGTTCTCTTAAAATGACTTTCCAGGAGTGGCATTTTGTCTACACAGCCCACCAACCGGGATGAGCAGTGTCCAGGGTGTGAAAGAGGTTGGGTGGAAGGCAGGTGGAGTTTGCTGCTGCTGGGGTGTGGCTCCCTCTCAGTTCCTTCATGCCTGGGGTCGGTCCTGCTCGTCCAGGGCTTCCAGAGCTCACTAGGATTCCTCAGAAGGGGCTGGGAGGAGTGTCCAGGCTCTGACTTGCCAGTCCCACGCTACAGAGCAGAGGGCAAGGATCTGTGCCTGGCCTGGCTGAGGGCCCCCTGCCCGGGCCCCATGGGAGCTGGCGGTGTGTCCTGCTGGTTTTCTGTTACCAGGTACAACCCATGAGGTATGAGAAAATGTGACCATGGGAAATTAGAGCCGGGAGGACTCTGGATCCTTCCTTTCAGTTCCATCAGAGCAGGGCCCAGGGTTGCGAGGATGTGGCTTGTATGATCTCATGTTGCTAGTTAATACCTTAAATAAATGAAATCTTGGAGATGGAGAGTGTGTGCCCCAAACAAGTCAGGAGGGCAAGCTTCCATCTGTTCGGTCTGTCATCCTGATAGCTGAGTTCCAAACTTCCGGCTTGGCTGAGGTCTGACAGGTCCTCCTGCTCCAACTGTGCCGGGGTCGGTGGCTGGGGCCCGTTCTCGCTGGCTCTTAAATATTTTGAGTATCACTTGTGCTTTCCAGGGGGGTTGGCATCACTCTCTGCATTTGGTGAAGAGAGGGTCAGGGAACAGTTGGTCTTTGTCCTGCTAGTCCTTCCCCTTCAGGGCAGCGCTAGATGTTTTGGGCTCAGAGAGAGACATGGAGGAAGAAGGCCCTTCTCCGTTTGTGAACTGGTAAGTTTAAGGTCTTTGTGGGCTGGAAGTGGCTTGGGCAGTGACTTCAGCTGTAGACACTCAAGGGGACAGCTCTGGGGGAGACCTGCCAGGCTCTGCCTCTGCCACCCTCTCCTGCCTCTCATTTAGCAGAATTTTTTTAAGATTTTATTTATTTGTTTAAGGGAGAGAATGAATAAGGAGCAGGGGCAGGGATGGAGGGAGAGGGAGAAGCAGATTCTCCACTGAGCAGGCAGCCTGACGTTTGACTCAGTCCCAGCACTCCTGGATCATGACCTGAGTCATGAAGGCAGATGCTTAACCAACTGAGCCACCCAGGTGCCCTCATTCAGCAGATCTTGACTGAGGTTTGCAGGTGCCACGTCCTGGGAGCTGATGACATGTATGACTACGGTGTGGTCCCTGCCTTTAAGGACCTCGTAGTCTGTTAGGGGACCTGACTGCAGAGAGTCACCTAAAGTTGATCTAAAAGTGCAGTAAGAAAGGGTGCAGGGAGAGCGACAGACTGTCTGGGTGGCTCCCAGTCCTGCATCTGTGTGGAAGCTGGATCACCATCTCTCTGCCTGCCACAGGTGCAGGGTCCTGGCAGGCGTGAGCAGGCTGAGTCTCCTACTCTGATCAGGTCTCTGGGCAGGATTCAGTCTGCACACTGAGCCACTGAGGGATGCTTGGCAGGGTAGAAAGTGTCACTCAAGCAGGTGTTGTATATGTGGCAGGGTCTTGGAGCCTTCGAGGTCTGGAGACACTGGGAGTCATATCTGGTGCTTGGTAGGTGGCGAGGATGGTTCTGGGGCTGCTTCAGCCCAAAGCGTCTCCTCACTGGAGACAGGGTCTCCCTGTCACCTCAGGTCATCTCATCCGGGTGCCTCCTCCATACCTGATATCTGATGACCCTCGGACTGTGAGGCAGCATCAGGAGCTCCTTAAAACTTGGGGGTTCTGTGAAAGAATAAAGAGGCAGAGTGCATAAACATGGATGGTAGAAAATTGTGCTTTATTTTTACCAACATTTAACTAGAACTTAATGGTTATTTCAACTAAGGATATGGGCACAACCTAGATACCATGAGTTCCTGTAAGTTTGTCGCCAATAGAAAGCACACACAGATTCCTATCGGGTGGCACAAATCTCCAAAAGCACAGATGCTTGTCATTACTTTGAAATTGTGACAGTTTTCAGATACACTGCCAGGTCTTGCTATTAATGTGTTTGACAGAGAAGCAAGTGTATGAGTAGATCGTGAATTTACATTTAAATGTTTTAGTAACTGTATTTCTGTATACTTACTCCTTCCTTATTCTGTTAATTATTTTACATATCTAAAAATATTCTGAGAAGGGATCTATACATTTTAGCTGACTGTCGTAGGCCTCCAAGGCCCCCAAAAGATGATGACTCCCTGCATATACCCCCTCAGGCAGTGAGGGGTGGTCCCACCTGGCTACTGGGGGAAGGGAGATCCCATGAGGACTGCCACTGGCTACTCTCTGGAATCTGGCTGGCTGAGAGAAGGTTCCTGAGGAGTGCTTGAGGCAGGGTCTTAATTTGATGGGTGTGTCTGCTGAGCCACTTGTGACATCAGCTAGCCCTCACACACTGCGGCTCCTTGGGGCCTGTGTGGCTAATAGCATTTGGAAGCGCGTGCTTTTGTCTGTGATATACTTGAACCAAAGAAGGACACTGAGAGGAAAAAGGGTTGGGCTGAGCACCAGATGACCTGGGTTCTAGATCCCCTTATGCCACCCGCTGGCTTCTTTCTGGACCTTGACTTCCGTGTCTGGAAAAGGAGAAGCTTGGGCATCATCAGGGATTCTCAGACTGTGTACTCGAGAGTCCTAGCTTCTTGTGACTTAAACTGATGTTGTCTGTGCTAAAAGAAAACTTGATACTGTTCTCTCATTTAGCAGGATAATTGCAGTGATGACGATAATTTCCTCAATTTAAAATTGTTCTTAGGGGCACCTGGATGGCTCAGTTGCTTAAGTGTCTGACTGTTGGTTTTGGCTCCGGTCATGATCTCAGGGTTGTGCGGTTGAGCCCCACATCAGGCTCTGTGCTGGCTGTAGAGCATGCTGAAGATTATCTCTTTCTCTCTCCCTCTACCCCTTCTTCCTTTGTCCCCTCCCCCCAAATTGTTTTTTTTTCCTTAAACCTTTGGAGGCTGGTCTGCCAGGAAGCACTCGATGAAGGCAAGGGAAGCACATGAGAAGTACAAGAACATGAATGGGAAAACTTAGAATTGGCCAGTCATGTTTAGTTGTGCAACTTACTTTTGGCTGTGGTTTTTTGTTTCCTATCCTGTGAGTTCTTCGACTTAAATTTGTCTTTGTGTGAATGTTGGGATCAAGCATGTTGGTATTCGACGGACTTCTGTAAAGGATTCTGCAAAGAGCACGATGAGCTATAGGTGTTCTGACAGCCCGAGTGGGCTCCAGGCTCCTGCCGGCTTGGCAGTGTGAACATTTGGCACCTGGGGGTGCCTTCTGCTAAGAAAGCTGACCTTTGTTCTGGATGAGTAGAAGGTGAGTGGGTGGGTGAGTCTGAGTGGGGTGATGGCTCTTTTCCAGGGGAGATAGTGCTCCTGTTTCCTTCGGGCCATAAACAGAAGTGATAGAGCCCTGACGTGTTCCCAGCCTTCCCTGTTCCGTGCGCCATGACTGCGAGGAGGACAAACAACAGTACTTTTGAAGCAAAAAGAAGGGTGGTCACGGTTGTTAGCCATGTTACCAACTTCTGAAGTGGACAGGGCACTGCGGAGACCCCACCTGCCCATGTCCCTCCAATCCCTCTTGGCGTGGAACTCAGCTTCACAAGGCAAGAGTGTTGTGAATCGCCCAGCAGGACTCATGGAGATTGCCGTCCACGGTGGGATGGCTTCCAGGAAGCCCTGGGTGGATTCCGATGGCTTCCAGAATGTGTTCACCATCCGTTGAGCCTCGCTGGTTTGGGGGTGTCATCTGCTGCATCACGAGGGGGGTGCATCACGAGGACATGGAGGATTTCCCATGGTGGGATTGCGTGATGCATACTAGCCCCCCATGGATAGCAGCCAGACTCCGGTTCAGTTCAGCTGTCCAGGGGGTGGGGTGACCACTGGCATTCTTATAACCCTCTTGTTGAGTTTCTGCTCATCAATCTGGCCATCGCTGTCAGGTGTTGAAGGGTGGAATATGTCTGGCTGGGAACGTTGTAGCTCAAGCTGTGTTTCCCCCTACTCTCTGAGCTCGTCCAGCCCAGGGAACTTACACTTAGCTCATCCACAGGCCCTTGAATAGTCGAGGTTTCGCAGGCCGCAGAGAGGGCCTGTGGCATTTTAGCACCTTTTTTAGGAACAGGAATTCATAAGGAGTGGAATTTTATGGGTAGGCTGTCTGTTGTGTTTCGTCAAATGCGGAGGCAAGAACCCCAAAGGCTTTGGAGCTGAAGCCCCGGGGCCCTAAGAGTTTGCGTGAGTTTGCTGCTGGCTCCCTGCACACACCACCCAGCCCTGGTTACAGCGTCGTGTGTGTTGCTGTGTACTGTTCTCACCGCGCACCGTGGGGCTGGAAGGGGATGCGTTCAGACCAGCTCACTCCATGGTCTGTGATCAGGGCCCAGGAGCCCCGGCTCGGATAGTGGAGCATTTTAGAAAACCAGTGGCTATCAGTAGGAGTTACTTCCTGCGGGTCCCCTGGACTTGCCCAGCCGTGGAATGTAGTGGGAAGAGCTTTGTGTGTGGAGGGCAACGAGCAGGATTCACTGATGTGTGCTTTTTGTGCAAGTCTGTCAGGCATTCTGGGTTGGTTTTCTTTTCTGAGACCTGTAGCCAGCACCTTCCACCAGGGAAAATATTTAATAAATGTCAGAAAATGAAGTGTCCTTGTTTTCACAGTTCCTTATAGGAGTGGTATGGGGTTTCCTCGACCACACGACCCTGAGATCATGACCTGAGCCAAAACCAAGAGCTCTCCCACCTGTCCATGCTTTTTTCCATTTTTTAAACCTCCCTGTGAGCTGAGTTGAATTTCCTCCCTATGTTCTGAGTGAATGAAAATGCCCACTGTGTGGATTAGGCACATTAGGGAGACGAGATAGACACATGAGGGCATGTGTGCTGACTGCTTCTTTTCTGGGTCAGAAAGTCTCACAATTTCAGTTTTCTGAAGACCATGATGGTGATTTTGATTACCATGGCTTACCCATTGTAGGATTTTCAGGATTGCCATTTACTATCTGTGCTGTTACTTGTTGAATATTTTTGCTAAGTTGGCTTGCTTTTTAAGTTTTTATTTATCTTAAAAGGAAATATTACATTGTTATACATGGAGAACTGATACCACTGACCAACAGGTAGACCATACTGCAAAAATGAACCACACCAGAAACATAAAAACCTTATTAATTCCGGCTGGACACAGCTGGCTGGGGGGCCTGCTCAGTCTTCCTTGAGAAAGTAGGCTTGGCTAGTGTCGGAGAGGTTAAAGGTATATTGGCATCTAATTGAAACTCTATTTTTGCAGGATAATTGGAAAGGGCTGGGCTAACTTTCTCACTATTCAAAAATGCTTTTTTAAAAAAAGGATTTATGTATTTGAGAGAGAGAGAGAGAGTGTGCCCGCGTGAGTGCTTGCTCATTCATATACACATGTGACTAGGGGGAGAGGCAGAGGGAGAGAATTTCCAAACAGACTCCCTGCTGAGCACAGAGCCTGAGGCTCTATCCCACCACCCTGAGGCTCTATCCCACCACCCTGAGATCCTGACCTGAGCTGAAACCAAGAGTCCGACGCTTAGCTGGCTGAGGCCCCTGGGCGCCCCGATCATGCTGTTTGGTGCTCTGTTGTATCTACTATTTGATGCTCCTTGTTCCGTACTTGGACAACATCACAAGAGTAGTTAGGATATCCTCTGAGCTTCACTGGTCCCTGGATAGACTGAAGACTTGGAGAACAGGGATTGTGTTTTCTGCTTTATTTCTTTGTACAGTGTCTGGCACATAATTAACACTCAACAGTATTTGTTGACTTGTTTCAGATGTGTAGCAGAGACAGTATGCTATAGTGTGGAGGGGAGGGAGAGATCCGAAGAGTCAGGCTTGGCAGGGGAGGCTTTCCAGAGATGGCCCATCTCACAGCGACCTGGAGCCTGTCCCTTCACTGCTCCTTGTGAGCCCTCTCCTGTTCTTCCTTCTTTTTCTTGGTTCCCTCACCTCCTTCTCCAACCAGAGCATCAACCCACTTTCCCCTCAGAGCCACCCACCCTGAGGAGAAGGCTGAGGGGAGCCAGGACCAGGGTGAGGGGTGGGAGGAATAGGGTCTGGGGGGAGAGTGAGGAAGGAGAGAGGTTGGGGGAGGGAGAGCTGGGCGGTCAGGAGACCTGTGGGCTAGGCCTGAGCCCTTACAGGCTGCTCGCAGGTCCAGCATTAAGGGGAGTCTGGTGCCTTCACCAGGGCAGAGGTGGAGCCCTGGGTATTGTCAGCTATCCTTTTGTGTCATTCCAACCTCCTTCCTCTCTAGATGCTTCTCTTTCTTATTGCTGACTGCACCCTCTAGCTCTGCACTGGTGGGTAAATCCCACAGCCCCGAAGACCCCTGTGGTGAAGCACTTAGTGGTGGTTGTGTTTATACAAGGCTGGTCTCTGGTATGTGATTATGTAGTCCTTCAGAAAAAGATGCAGACAATATTTGCTGTGGACACCGTATCAGGAGCTGCCCTTATGACCCATGGCTGTGCCCGGGAGGGCCTCTGGCATTGGGACCTTACTTTCCTCCAGTCCCTAGTAGTCCAGGTGTTGCAGCAGGGGTGGGGCTTACTTGTTCTCTCCCTCCCGCCATGGGAATCTGGCCCCTTCCCTCCCTGAGTGGCTATGTTACCCCGGCTTTCCAAGTTACTAGTAATGACCACAATTACTTCTACTGTGCTCAGTGCATCAGGTAACTCATTAAATCCTGATAACAAGCCTCTGAAGTATTTATTCCTACTACGGCTCTTTTGCAGATAAGAACACTGGGTTACCTAACTCGGTGAGGGTCAATCAGCGGGTGTCAGGAAGGGATTCAGACAGACCCTGAGCCTGAGCTCTCGGGCCCTCTGGTGTCCCACCTCTCCAGAGATAATGCTTCTGCCATCTGAGCCTGGTGTGGGGAAGGGATGGCCTTATTATCACCGTTAATGTCACCTTATTCTCAGCAGTTAAAGCAGGTTCAGAAAAGGAAAGGGCAGGCTCTGAACCTGACAGTATTGTCTGCTTACCTCTTAGTTCCCTGTGGTGCACACCTGTCTTCTCTCCTATCTGTGTGGGAGGCCACAGGCTGGGGAACAGTTGCACCCCACAGATAACTTTTCATTACAAGGTTTGTAATTTGTGTTTGTGGTGAGAGTCAGTCCATTCAGGATGGGTCCTGAGATGGTTTGATGGGTGTGGAGCCAGCAGGCAGGGACAAGAGGCAGCAGGGTTGCCCAGGAGGGTGGGAGGGATGGCTTAGGGGGACACAGCAAGAACTGGTGAGCACATGGGTCTGGAGCTTCTTGGGGCTCCAGTAGGGAGGGCAGTGAGCCAGGGTGGAAGGTCAGTTTCCCCAGGGATCGGGGCTGGGATGAATGATCCCCAGGTGTGTGTCCTGCCCTTTCCTGCCTTCAGGCAGCAGAGCTGGTATGGGGGACCAGGAGGTGTTGGTCTTAAGCGCGCTCAGCCTTCCTGCTGCGTGGCTTCTCCCTGCCCGGTTTTCCCATCACACCACATCCTTTGCATGGACTCTCAGATCTTTCCTTCAGACCCTTCATGTCACCTTGCTTTGTACCAGCTGCACTTTAATGGGGATCAAAGCTTCAGGCTTTTGGACACCAGCAGGTGGAGCAGGGCTCTGGAAATCACACCGCACTGGCTCTTTCTTTTTCCAAGCACCATGGCCCCCACAGGACTCCCTCCTCCTTTCCCCCCAGCTGTCATAAGCTGCTTATCTTAGAGCCCGATGCCGTAACAGCCAGGCCACATTCGGGTTGGAATGCCCTTAAGTGCAAAGGCCTCTCTGCTGATTTGGGGTGAAGGAGGAGGCCGTGGTCAGTACATCCGGGGTAAGAGGGGTCAGTGTTTAATGAAGGAAACAGAAGGCAGGCAGTTTTTCAGGGTCCTGCAGGATGACCCCTGTAAACGTGCAGGGTTGTTCCACGTGGGGCTTCTTGTGAGGGGGTGGGGTTAATCTGCTCACTGGCCTCCTACATTCTGGGTCATTCCCTCCTGCTGTTAGGATGCTCAGGAAATGGAAGCTAATTCAGTCATTAATCTTAGCCTAAGCCCAGCTGAATCCGACAGACATGCTGGGATCTTCCTCCCTCAGACGCAGAGTGTAATACCCTCCAGGACCAAAGGGCTGTGGCGTCTCCGCACTGCCCCTCACCTTTACTGGTTTGGGTAATTGGCAGCTGCCCAGGCCTTGTTTGCCTGTGTACGAAGGCACACATCCTGACTGTCCTGCTGGGATGACTGGAGCCAAGGGGAACAGGGCCGGAAGGTTTCCAGAAGGAGGAAGTTCTGATGTAAGCAAAGTCAGAACGCCAGACTGAGTCTGAGTCCCGGCTCAGCCGTGGAGTGATGTCTGTTTAACCTTGGGCAAGTGGTGTGACGTCTCCTGTCCCTTCAGTGTTCTTTGTGGATCTCTTTGAATTGTTTTGAGGAGATATTTGACACGTGGTGGATGCTAAATATTGGTCAAGGACACAAGTGGTTCAGTTTTGGTTGCTATTCTAGCTCCTTGGTCTCAGATCCAGAGATTCCCTAAAGCGCTTTTGTCTTTTTCTGGCCCCTAGGCCGTCCTGTCTATAAATGAGATGCAGTCTCCCGTCCAAGTGATGACCTGGCTTCAGGGACCAGCGGTAGACCGCGACACCGGCCTGTCGTCCACATGCCCTGCGGGCCCCTCTTTAGAAGGCTTTCTTTCCCCCCTTTTTCTTCTTTCTGGGGTCTCTGGAGCTCTTTCAAATACCTTACCAGAAGGCTGACTGGTCACTCACCTGGAATCAGAGAAACCTTTGCCTCCCTGGGCCTGTGACTAGGTCTGTAATCTTTGTGCCCTGGTTTAAGCTGTCAGTTGTCTTGCCTGTTACATTGAATACTAAATTTTAAAATCCTTGTCAGGCTTGAAGGGTTTTCATGTCACTTGTTAAAGTAAGTGCTGCTTCTTTTTAAAAAAATTTTTAATAATTTTTAAATTTTTTATAAACATATATTTTTATCCCCAGGGGTACAGGTCTGTGAATCACCAGGTTTACACACTTCACAGCACTCACCATAGCACATACCCTCCCCAGTGTCCATACCCACCCCCACCATCCCTACTAGCCTCCCAAAGTAAGTCCTTTTTCAAAGTGAACAATCGGTGTCGTTGATCTGCTTTCTAAACCTCCACTTTCACAGGGCACTCCCGTACCTCTCTCGCCATGCTTCGGTGGGAAATGCTCTACACCATACCGTTCTAAGCACATTCTGGCCCAGGAACCTGCAGAAGGAAGAGAGAACATAAACGGGCTCTCTCACTTGCCTGTGTGGTATTGGAAAACTCAAGAGGGAAGTTCTACTTGGGGTCTAACCTAACTCCCTCCAGGGCAACCGTCTGTTGGTGAAGGAGCAAATCAGATGGCATGCGCTTGATTGGCCCCGCTGGGTTTCACGTACCTGGGGATTTGTCTCGAGAGCCTCATTTTGAGGCTCCCATGTCCCAAGCAGTGGAGCCAGTGGGAGGATTGGAAAATATCTTCTTTATGGGGCCGAGGAGGAGGGAGTCTGGCCATCTGCAGATTGGGCCTCTTTTCCTAACTTTGTCTCAGACTCAGGCCAGTTGTAGGACTTTTCCCAGATCTTGCATTTCAGTGTTTGGGGCTGGTTTGGGTTCCTCCATGTCTGTCTCCTGGGCATCGATAAATAGGCCTGCTTGCCGTCTTCTGCAGAGTCCCATTTTCCTTGGTAGGCTGCATGGGACGCCTGCAGGCCATCTTGTCTTGTAGGCTTCCTTGTCTGTGTCCTTCAGACAACTGCCCAGAGACTTCTTTCTCACTTTAGATAATACATCCCTATGCTTTGTAGTGACAGGGTTCTTTCTAGAGTCTGACTTGAACCTCTCTTGCTGCCATCTCAGTCCCTTGGTCCACCCAGTCCTGGCCTCTAGAGAGGCCAAGAACAGCTGTTGGGCCCCGCCCCTGTTTCTTCCTCGTTCTTGGTGGGGTATCACCTCTGTGCACGTAGCTCGCGAATCCCCCGGCAGTTTCTTTGTCACTAGATCACGTTGCAAGCTCCTGTCCAAATGCTGTCTGGCTGCTTCCTGTTCCAGGCATCTCCCTCCCACCTGAGTATTTGTGTTTCTGATTATTTATCCCCAGATGCAACGGCCACATTTTTCCAGGTTGAATCTGCTCATTGTTACTTCCTGCCTCGGTTTGCTAATATCTCCAGGTCCCTTTTGCTGCCTCTGCTAGCTGGGCGGTATGCGGGACAGGGAGTGCCTGTTGTTCCCCTGCGGTGAGGGGCCCCACCCGTCTGAAGTCAAGGCCCTCCCCAGGAGGACATCAGAGCAGATGAACACCGAAAGCCATCAGACGCTGCCAGCAGGGGGATGACCTACGTGGAGACCTGTCACAGCTGTTCGACTTTCTCATAGTCTCCTGAGCCTAGAACAAGGGGACGCCTTCCTGCCCTCTCGGCCTTGGCTCTGTCCGAACAGCCATCACCAGTTCTAATTAAATACTCGGCAGATGAAGCCACCGAGCGCCAGAGGAGGGGACTGGAGCCACTTCCTGTCTGGGGAGGGGGCCGGGCCAGGATGGCAGGGTCCGCGCAAGTTAAAGGTAGAGGAGGCGCAAATGATCCCCCCCATCTTTTTTTTTTTTTTTCTTTTTGAAAAGGAAGAGTTTATTTCATTTTAGTTTTTCCTCTTTTGTTTTATGGTGAGCCCCGATGACTCAGAACGTCAGAGTTGCAAGGGACCTTTGAGAGTCTTTAATATGCTCGTCTCGTTTTTACAGATGGAGGCCCGTGGACTTTTGGTAACTTTCTCCAGCTCCCAGAAGCATTATAAATGGTCCCCTGCCCTCTAGATGGGTGCTGAGTATTAGGTGCGGAAAGTTAAAATCTCTTGAGACTAGGAGAAGCTCAGCAACAGATGCCTGTGTAGACAAGCCTGTCTTCCTCCTGTTGTTCCTTTTGCTTCCCCCGACCCGGGGCTGGAAGGCGAAGTCAGGTGGGTGCCGTGGGTGCTGTGGTGGTACCTCTCCAGCCTCCTGGGGCTCTTGGTTGACCTTGACTAAGTTGAGGTCCACGTGAACACAGGGAGTCAGATGCTTCTCCCGAGGGGGTGGCAGAAATTGAGTGGTGGGGGGAGGCCATTAAAGATGGAGCTCCTCGTACGTCCTGCCCCCTGGCCCGGGTCCCTTCCTCCCCATGCCAGCACAGTTTCTGGGTTTTGAACATGTTGCTCTTTAGAAGGCTTCCTTAGAAGATGCTGATGAATCTGGAGTGATTTAAAAATTCATCTGGGGAAATAAACAGCTGCAGCTTGAAACGCAAACACACACATTTGTGCTATTGTGTCCACACCCCCCTGGACCTGCCCCACTGCCCATGCATCTAGGAAAAGCAAACATACCCAAACCACGTAGAAACACAGATGCCTGTGTGAATGGGCTGAACGAATGCTTCGAAGGGAAAGAGATGAGCTGTCCTGCAGACACGCATGTGTCTGGCCAGGAGATTGCATGGTCTTAAGAAAGTACGTCTGGACTCCTAGAGACCTTTGCATCCCTGGTTTGTGGGGACTCCTGGCAAGACTGGGCTGTCTGTCTTTTCTGAAAACCTGCTCTTCGAGGGAAGGGGGAGGAGGAAGGGAATAGCCCTTGTGGTCTCCAGAGTACCTGCTGGCCTCGTAGTGTCTTCAAGCTACTGTGCACATTTTCCAGTTTTATAGAAACTGAGGTTTTTGGAGATGAAGCTCCATCTGAGAGCCATGCACTTTCCAGGACACTGTACGGCCAGTGGAGTCCCCTGGCTTCTGTGGACCTTCCTGACTCAGGGTCTTGGCGTCCCTCTTCTTTGAGGAACTGTATGACTTTGCAGGTTAGCTGTGAACCTATGACATGTGTCTGTTTTCTCCTCTGAAGATGGAAGTCATGTCATTTGGCTATTTGGCCACATCGTTAGAATTCTTAATAATACAAGGACTAGAGTCCTCTGAGCTGTGATCAGGAATGACTATGAAAGCGGTGTTTGCCGGCCTCTGAAGCACCATCGAGGGGTCATTTGCATTAGTCTACTGTGCCTCTGCTGTGCCTGGGCACTTGTGGGCAGGACGCAGAGTCCCAGCTTGGGCAGAAAGCAGGGAGGTTCTCTCCCACCTCAGCGAGAGACGGCCAGCTTTTTGGCTGCAGCCTGGTTCACATGCCTGTACCCCGTTTTTTTCTGTCATTAGGAACCCCTCTTTCAACTCTGTTACCCCTCAGTTATGACTTGCTTACTCTTGCCTCCTCTTAGCCAGGCTTAAAACTTCCTGTTGAAGAGAACATAGATCAGAAAAGCATAAGTGTGCAAAGTGTAAATGTGCAGCTGCATGGATACATCCTGTGACTGCCACCCAGGTGAAGAATTAGGGCACTTCCAGCCCTCCAAAAGCCCAGCTGGGCTTCTGCCTGGTCATGGGGCTCTGCCAAAAGTCTTAATAGCCTACTAGCTTCATGCACGAGTATTGCCTGTTTCTGAATCATTCAGAATAAATGGAATCATTCAATATATACTTAGTGCCTGGCTTTTTTGTTGTTGTTGTTCAATTTTATGTGTGTGAGATTCATCTCTATTGTGTATAGTGGTGGTTAATTCGTTCCTATAAAGGTATTTATTTTGTTGTCTGAGTGTACCACAATTTACTTATTTGTTCCACTGTCAGTGGATGGTAGGGTTGTGTCCTGCTTTAGGCCTGAATACTGTTGCGTTGACTGTTCTTTTGCAAATCTTTTGGTGAATGCACTTCTGATGGGTATATACTTTGGGTGGGGTGGTGGGGGGAGCTGGATCATATGGTATATGTATGTTTGCTTCGCTTTAGTAGACATGACTGAGCAGTTTCCGAAGTGGTTGTATCAATTCATTCTCTCCATGAGCAGCCTGTGAGAGTTCCGGTTTCTCTGCATATTTGACGACACTTGGTATTGTCAGTTATTTACTGGCAGTACGTACTGGTGACGTACGTAGTGGTATCTTAGTGTGGTTTTCATCTTCATTCTCTGGTAGTAAATGAGATGAAACGTTTTCATATGTATTGTGTCTCCTCCCGCCCCCCACCCCGCCATGTGGATATCATCTTTTGTGAAGTGCTTGTTCATGTCCTTTGACCTTTTTAAAAGATGAGTTGTCTGCCCCTTTTCTCACTGATTTGAAGGAGTTTTTCGTGTATTCTTGGTACACATCTTATACTGAGTATCTGTTTTCAGAATATCTTTTTTTCCACTCTGTGATTTCCCTTTTACTCTTTGTATCTTTTAGGGGAGAGAGGGTCTTAATTTTATTTTAGTCCAATCTATTGATTTTTTTTCTAATGACTAGTGGTTTTTGTGCTCTCTTTAAGACATCATCACCTATATAGTACAAGTCATGAATATATTCTTTTCTTTTGAAAGCTTTTATTTGTTTATTTGAGAGAAAGAGAGAGAGAGAGAGAGAGAACGAGAGGAGAGAGGTCATCGGGAGATGCAGACTCCCTGCTTAGCAGGGAGCCTGATGTGGGACTCCAGGATCCTGACCTGAGCCCAAGGCAGTTGCTTAACCAACTGAGCCACCCAGGCACTCCATGAATATATTCTTTAGTGTTATCTCCCAGAACTATATTAGTTAACACTTCACATTTGGACTACAATCCACATAGAATGGATTTTTTTCTTGCGTGTGTGGCATGGTGTGAGTCGAGATTACCCACTGCCCCCCATGAGCATTTATTGAAAGAACCATCCTTTTCTATGGCTCTGCTGTGTGTCGTGTCATCACACATGTATGGGGCCTCCTTCTGGAATCTTCATTTTACTCTGTGTGTCTGTTTGAGCATCTTTGCTCTAATACCTCATTATCTTAATCACTGTACTTTATATTAAGTATGTTATTAACTTTCAAGGTTTTTTTTTTTTTTTTTTTAACTACTTACATTTTTTATCTTAAACAAGCTCCTTCAGTTGGCCTTCCATTCCTACCACTCTGCCGCAAGTGCCCTTGTTGAGATGAGCATTGCTTTCTGGTTGGTGCTAAAACCTAACACAGATATTTTAGTTCTCAGCTTCCCTACCCTTATAGCAATATCAGCACAGCTGACCACTCCTTCCTGTTTGAAACACCATCTAACCTGACACCACACTCTCCCGATTTCCCTCCTTCTCGGGCTATCTCCTTTAAGGAGGGTTTTTCTGCTGGGTTATTATTTTAAATGTTAGGCTGCTTTGAATCTCATTTCTAGGCTCCCTTTTCTCATTTTACAGTTACTCTCAAGATGATTTATACCCAACATTTCTGCTGCCATCTTTATGGGAAGAGAGCTCCTAAATTTATATCTTCACTTAGAATTTTCTTCAGAGCTTGAAATCATGGATTATCTCAATCAGGGTTTTTCATCAGGGGTGCACTTACTGAATTTTTTTTTTAAGCCAGGATTTAAAAAAAAGATTTATTATTTATTTGAGAGAGAGGGAGGAGGGGCAGAAGGAAAGGGAAAGAAAGAGAATCTCAAGCAGACTCCCTGCTGAGTCCAGAGACTGATATGGGGCTTGATCCCATGACCCTGAGATCATGACCTGAGCTGAAATTAAGAGTCAGTGCTTAACTGATTGAGCCACCCAGGCTCTTTAGGAATATGTTTCTTTGTTTGGTTTTATTCATGGTTGCTTGAAGGATTACAGTAGATATGCTTATGTTTCCACTGTCTACCCAGAAGCAGTATTTTATGCCTTCAAGGGAAGTATAGAAACCTTACCACCTCATAAGTCTCTTTACCCTTCCTGCTTTGTCTCATTGTTTTCTTATGTAGTACAGTTACATATATTGAAAAGCCCATCAGAAACATTTTGATTCCTGTTTTTGACTACTAAACATATATTTTTTTAAATTTTTTATTTTTTATAAACATATATTTTTATCCCCACGGGTACAGGTCTGTGAATCGCCAGGTTTACACACTTCACAGCACTCACCAAAGCTACTAAACATATTTTTTAAAAAATCAAGAAGGGAAGAGTGGTATATTTCATTCACTCAGACATTTACCAATTGTGTGGCTGTTTCTTCTTTCCTGTTGTTCTAAGTTTCCATTTGGTGTCATTTCCCCCTTCTGTCTGAAGAATTTCCTTTACATGTGCTTTTACAGCAAGTGTGTTGACAATAAATTATCATAGTTTTCCTTCATCTGAGAAGCCTTTATTTTATTTATTTATTTTTAAGATTTTATTTATTTATTTGACAGACAGAGATCACAGTAAGCAGAGAGGCAGGCAGAGAGAGAGGGGAAGCAGGCTCCTTACTGAGCAGAGAGCCCGATGCAGGACTCGATCCCAGGACCCTGAGATCATGACCTGAGCCGAAGGCAGAGGCTTAACCTACTGAGCCACCCAGGCGCCCCAAGAAGCCTTTATTTTAACCTTCGTTTGCAATTGATATTTTCACAGGATATAGAATTCCAGGTTGACGATTCTTTTCTTTTTGCACCTGCAAAATGTTCTTCCACTGTCTTATGGGCTTTTTGTTTCATAATGAGACTTCTATACTCTTTCACATCATTGTTTCCTGTTTAACTCTGGAGGTTTTTTTTTTTTTTTTTTTTTTGTCTTTAGTTTTGTCAACGTTTGATTATATGTCTAGGTATGGATTTCTTTGGGTTTATCCTGTTTGGGATTTGATGGGCTTCTTCAGTCTGTAGGTTTACATCTTTCACCAAAGTTAGTAGGAAGTTTTCAGTTATTATATATTTTTTCTTCCTGTTCCTAACTCTTTCGTCTTCCTGGAGGCTTGGCAGCATTAATGTTGGATCATTTTGGTAATGTCCCACAGGTCTCTGAGGTTCTGTTTGTTGTTTTCAGTAATTTTTACCCTCTGTTATTCAGATTGGATAATTCCTATTGATTTTTTTAAGGACTGTCTTCCTTCTGTCACCCCTATTCTTCTATTGAGCCCATTAGTGAGTTTTTGATTTTGGTTATTGTATTTTTTCCTGAAATTTCTCTTGAGTTCATTTGTATATCTTCTCTTTTTTTTTGGCTGAAATTTTCTACCTATGTATTTCAAGAATGTTTCTATCTATGTATTTCATCTGTTTCAAGAGTTCCTTCAAGTGAGGCATTTTTATAGTAGCTACTTTAAAGTGTTTGTCAGATATTCAGTATCTTTGTTAACTTGGAGTTGGCAACTGTTGTCTTTTCCCATAAAGACATTTCCTGGTTCTGTGTATGCTCAGTAATTTCTGATCATATCCTGGACATTTTTAATATTATGAGACTCTGGGTCTTGTTTAAATCCCATTTGTGTTTTAGCAGGCAATTGATCTAGTTGGGTTTGGGCTACAAGTTCTCACTAGTCCTCTGTGGGCTGGGTCTCAATGTTGGTTTCATTTTCAAAGTCTTGTGTTATTTGGATCTGTCCTGCAGATGCTACCAAGTGCCCAGTCTGGGACATGGCTGGTGGTCTACCATATAATTCAGTCTCTAACATATGTAACATGCTACTCAGGGTCAAATGTGTACGTGTGGATCCCAGGGGTAAGTGAAGGAGTTCATGGAGTCACTTTGCTATTTTCCTCCCTTTCCATGATCTTTCTGTACCCTCAATTTGCCAGGATCCCTTTTGTCACTTTTCCAGAAGCCTTGGAATTTGCTTACCCTCCTCTGCCCCATACTTTGCATCTGTATCCGGGGTCAAGTGGTGGGAGGACACAGAGAGGGAAACAGCAACAAGGATTTGCTCCACCCTCTCCTCTGTTTAGAGCAGAGCATTCCTTTCCCTTGGACTTCTAGGGGCTGTGGGCTAGGGTACAAAAGAAAGGGGGTTTGCGTCCATTCGCTCTGAGTGTTAAGAGAGTCCTTTTTTATTTCTCAAGTTAAAACTGGAGGGCTTCTCTTGGGGCTCTTTGTGATGCTGATAATACGGACATCTGGCTTTTGGACCACCTTGAGTCTCTGCTGGGGGGATACTGAAGGAGAGGACACCAGTTTGATATTAGTTTAAATTCCCTTCTTCTTCCTCAGACAGCCTACATTATTCACTTTTCAGAATTTTCAGATAGCTGCTCCTTACCTTCTGTTCAGGTTTAATAGCTTTATTCAGAAGAAAAGAAACCGGGAGTGTGCTTATGCCATCTTTCCTGGAACTGAAACTCTTGGGAGGTTTGTTTAAAACACAGATTTCTGGCCCCCACTCTAAGACTTTCTGATTCAGTTAGTCTCAGGGCCTGAGAATTTGCGATCTTAACAAGTTCCCGATACTGCTGATGCTGCTTGTCCCAGAACCACATTTTGAGAACCCCTGATCTAGTCTATCCTTAAATAAACATGGGAAAACTTTTTATCCAGAGAATATAAGTCAAGTTACTTCATTTTAATAATGTTAAATACCCAGTGGCTTATTATTTAATAAGCTGAGAAAGAGCAGTGGAAATTCCTTGGTTGAGCAGATGAGATTAAAAGAAATAAAACATTATGGAGTTTATTATCTATTAGATGGCCAGGGACAGGCTAGGAACTATGGTTGATACTTTACAAGTTTATAGAGCTCAAAACTTGTGGAAATGTTGTAATGAAGAGTTTCCATTATTGAGATATCTGCTCTACATATACATTTTTAAAGCAGAGTGTTATGGAACATTAGAAACCCTTGAATTTCTTTGTAGGCTATTTCTTTGACCATAGGAAAGACAATAAGGGGAAGTAAATTTTCATCTCATTTCCGAATAACAAGAAAAAGCTGGTAGGCAAAGGAGGAACCCCATTTGGCCATGCCTTCTTGGCAGTGATGCAAGCCCAGAGCCTGGTCAGATATAGGTACCAAGCTTTTCATGTGAATATGATTTACATGTAAGAAAAGATAGATATTGCTTGAATGTGTATCACGAGAATCTGACGTTTAGAAAAAAGAAATCCAGTTCCACTCCCTGCTCCTTAACACAGGGCTTGACAAGTGATTGCTGGGATGAATTCTTTCTATCTTCCACTTTAATGTGTGCCTTGGGGAAAGTCCTAGATGTTAGAGCTGCTCAAAAATAATTAGCTTCAGATTAAGTATTTATAAAGCCAGAGCAGTCTATTGATCTGTTCTGACACGTGCGTCTCTCACCTTGGGCTGTGGGTGGAAGGCCCTCCTTGGAGGGGACCCAGGCAGGTTTAAGGCCGAGTCTTGTTCTACTGCCTGATGCTGTTCCAGTGTGACCAGCTGGAAGCACATTCTCCTCTGGCCTGTGCACTAGCGGTGAGGCTGCCAGCATCTAGAGCAACTGTCGTGCTAGAGGAATGAGCTGTGCAGCCACGAGAGGCCTTGCCACTTTCCCCATGCCCCTAGGGGAGATTTTCCATGCTGCCAAGGACTCGGTACTGGTGGAAATTACCACCTCTGGGCAGAATTGTTTTTCCCTTGTTGTGGGTCTGGGCAGAAAATTAAAAAAAAAAAAAAAAAAAAAAAAAAAAAGAGTGGAATTTGAAGCTCCAGGGGCCACAGACCAGAGAAGGCACAGACCTTATGAGTCCATTTTTCCATCTGTGAAACTGCTTTTTCTTCCACAGACGCACTGCCTCTGAGCCTCTGATTGTGTTTTAGGGCTGAACTCTTAGCCCCAGGGCATTATTTGCACAACTGCCATGAGACCTCCAGGCCACCAGGGGGAAGTAAAGAGCTGTGGAGGGCTGTTTGAGTACAACTCTGTAAGCCATGAAGTCACAGAGCCACTTTAAGAAGAGGTTACTTCTCTTTAGGCCCTGACCTGAAATAGCTTCATTTTCTCTCTGCTTGGGAACTCCACATTGTCATTCCTGAGTTAATTGTGCATCTGCTGGCGGGCACATCCCAACCCTGGTACTCTCTGTGTGGGATGGGGACGGAGAGACTGTGGAGAGGAGGCCACGTGGTTGGTTTCCAAGAAAGCCACAGATTGGGGAAGGAGATAAGAGACACAAGACATTTAGAGTCTAAGAGTCCCATCCTGTGATCAGTCTTGACTATGGTTGTGACTCCTGGACACCCAATGCCATACACTGGCCCACGATTTAGCAAGTGTCTTTTGGCGTACCATTGCTCCTGCCCTGCTGTTAGCAGCGTGTGCACTCCTTGAGGACAGGGGTCATGTGGCATTAATTTCTGCATTTCTGGGCATGAGTGGTATAGAATAGTGGTTCAGCTCTCCTACTTAGGGGCCAGACAAGTCTAGACTCAAATCCCTGTGTAAATCCCGGAAGCTTTATCTCCTTTATTAGGAGTTTGCATTTCATTAAAAAAAAAAAAAAAAAAGGAGGGGCACTGGATGGCTTGGTTGGTTAAGGGTCCCACTGTTAGCTTCGGCTCTGGTCATAATCTCAGGGTTGTGAGATCGAGCCCCGTGTGGGGCTCTCAGTCAGTGTGGAGTCTGCTTAGAACTCTCTCCTCCCTCTCTGTCCCTCTCCCACCTCTTAAATACATAAATAAATCTTAAAAAAAATAAAAGTGCCGTATCAGTAGGGTGTACCCTTGTATGAGGCATGTAGAAGACAAGGCTGTGAAGAGCTTAGACCTGTGCTGGGCAAATTAAAATGTCCTGAAGACCTTAGTTCCCCTGCTCCTGTCTTACTCCTCCTCCTTCCTTGCTTCCAGAGCTTCTCACACTGCTTGGCATAGAGAAGGTGCACATAAAATGTTAGTTGAATGATTAAGAAAATGACTGAGGAGAGAAAACCAGTTATGACTCAGCAATATGGCTCATTGGGCCTCCTGGCGACGGGCTCCTGGGTGTCCCTGGGTACTGGTGGGAATGGGCTGTTGCAGGGCCTTTGGGAGGGGCCGGCCCCCAGGATCAGCATCCCCACTGGGGAAGCAGCTGGTTCTCAGGGTTGGTCCCAGCCCTGTGAGCATGATCTACCTGGAATCATACATTTTTACTGAGCGTGCTGCTGGGTCAGGTAGGGTTACTTACCTGAATAATTGAGTATTGGAAGATTTAACTTTCACTGTCCTGGATTTCTGCGTATCTGTCATTACATTTCATTGGTATTTGAGGCCTTTTTTTTTTTTTTTTAAAGATTTTATGTGTAAGTAATCCCCACACTCAGTGTGGGGCTTGAACTCACAACCCTGGGATCAAGTATGTTCCACCCATTGAGTCAGCCAGGTGCCTTAGAATTCCCTTCCTTTTTAAGGCTAATAGTCCATTGTATGCATAGACCCCATTTTTGTTTATCTGTTCATCTGTCACTGGACAGTTGGGTTGCTTCCATCTTTTGGCTTGTGTGACTAATGGTGCTATGAACATGCTACGAACATGGGTGTACAAATACCACTTTGAGCACCTGATTTTCCTTTTTGCTTTTCAACTTGCTTGGGAGGGTCAGGGTGGCTTTGGTTTGTAGGCTGGGAAGGACCTCTTCTCCTCAAACGCAGGTCCTGAGTCCTAGGTCAGGACCCTATTCTGTGTCATCTTGGCCCACTGCAGGCATGTACTGGGTGATAGGGTCTGTAGATTCTCCTGGCAATCCCTACTCACGAAGGGGGTGGTGGCATACGTCTCTGGAAAGACAGACACAGGAAGGTTTGCTCTGGCTTTGGATGGAGTCAGCCTTGACAGAGGGATGCACTTGAGTACGTGCTGATTTGCAGTCGGGATCTGTAAGTCAGTGGAGGCAGGGCTGTATTGGCTCAGGGTCTTCATTAGACACTCACTGCATAGCCCTCACAATCATCCCCTTTGTTGCTCATTAAGGTCTGCACGGTTCTAAGGGATGTTCCAGAGAACTCAGACCATGCTGGTAGTGTGCTCAGTGGTTAAGGACTTGGACTCTGGATTTAGACTGCTGGGGTTCGCACCTTGGCTCTGCCATTTATGGACCCGCTGAGCACATGACCAAACCTTTCTGGGTTTGTCGAGACAATCAGATGAGTTAATGCTTTGAAAACCCTTAGCACAGGGGTGCCTGGGTGGCTCAGTGGGTTAAGTCTCTGCCTTCAGCTGAGGTCATGATCTCAGAGTCCTGGGATCAAGGCCTGCATTGGGCTCTCTGCTCAGCAGGGAGCCTGTTTCCCCATCTTTGCCTGCCTCTCTGCCTATCTGTGATCTCTCTCTCTGTCAAATAAATAAATAAAATCTTTAAAAAAAAAAAAAACAAAGAAAAAGAAAACCTTTAGCACAGTACCTGACATATGGTACTGTGTTCTTTCAATACTAGGTATTATGTTTGCTTGCAGCCACTTCCTTTGCTCAGCCCTGATCATTAGTCAATAACCATGAACCTCAGACAGAGTGTGGTCTGTGTCTGTCGTGCATTTTTCCTTCAGTTGTTCTCTCTCTGAAGAAGCCTGACATCATCTCACCTGACCTGAAGGCTTGCTGAAAAGCTCTGACACCTTGTAAAGCCTTGCTCTTCCCTTATAACTTTCTGTGTGAATCAGAGGCCGCCCAGAGTGTTTACACTTCCGGACCCCAGCACTGGGGAAGGGGTGGTGGCTGCCACTGGCTTTGTAAGCTTCCAGGCAGCCGGGGCCAACTGGAGAGGTCGACCCCACCAGAGGAAATTTCGTCCAGTTTCCACAGAATAGGAATATTAATCTGACATGGGGCCAGAGCAGACTGGACCAGAGGGAGATGAAGTAGCAGAGCAAGAATGTGGTGCTTTTTGGTAGAGTCAGGCAATGGATGGCTGCAGCAAATCGGAATCAGATTTTCGAACATGGGTCTGATGGTGGCGGAAGGGAAAGTAGCCTTCCTGCTTTGGGTCCTCTCTGCTCTTCGTCCTCAGCCCTGCCCTGGGGCTGTTTGTCCTTCACCGTGCTGGGGGCGGAGAGTGTTTGTGGGGCTGGCTGCAGGCCTCCTTTTACTTTTGTTTGGTCCATTCTCTGTCCAGATGTTCTAGAGCAATCCGCAGGCCCAGTGTGTTGTCCTGGGTCATGGGTTGGAGAGAGGGCTCTAAGCTGTTGCTGTTGCCCTCCAGTAGAGACTATCAGGAGAGGGGGCAGCACCTTCCCCAAGCAGGCAGGACACCCCTGGGCCTGGCCCCTAGGAAGAGTTTCCTGCCTTTTGTGTGGCTGCTGCCTGTTCGCCACCTCTGGAATGGTGCAGAAAGTGTGGACTGTGCTGGGTCAGGACAGAGATAGCCTTGGGGGCCTTAGTGCCCCCACCTCGCCTTCCTGCTGTGATGGCTTTTTGTTCAGAGGTATTTGACATAGGAGCAGCAGGAAGAAGGGTGGGGCCAGGGGGTGCGGAGAGGCGGCTTTCCTGCCTGCCTTTGACTGGCATTCACGAGTGCACCCGAGGCTGGTCAGGGAGACGGGGTGAAGAGGACACCGGCCTCTGGACAGATGACCATGATTGCATCCACTGCTCATGCGCTTTATGGCGCCCCCCTGTGGTGGCAGCTAGAATCGCTGCCCACTTTGGCTGTGAGTGAGTGCTGCTGCGAACTGAACTTCGGCTGGTAAGAGGCCCAGGTTCAGAATGTCCTTCCCTAGGGGCGCCTGGGTGGCTCAGACTCTTGACTGAGGTTCAGGTCGTGATCCCAGGGTGGTGAGATTGAGCCCTGCTTCGGTCTCCATGCTCAGGGTGGAGTCCGCTTGGGATTCTCTCCCTCTGCCCCTCCCCCCACTAGAGGAGCTCCCTCTAATTAAATAAGTAAGTAAGTAAATACATAAATAAAATCTCTTAAAACAACAACAACAAGGAGCCCCGCAAACCAAAATGCCCTTCCCTTCATTTATGGCCAACCGGGCAATAGAGTGTCCAAGTTCAGTGGTTCCGGGTTTGGAGATAGATGACCAGGGTTCGCCAGCTCCTTTTTCACTAGCTGGGTGACCCTGGGCCACATTTTAAACTGTTCTGTGGCTCCGTTTCTCTCTCTGTGGGGTGGTGACTATTACGTGTCCTCACCAGGGCTGGTGAGGGGAGTAAGTCAGAGAGTGCAGGGGAAGGGTTTAGAACACGGGTTGACAGAGAGAAGAATCCTGTGATTTTTCTGGTACCGATGGGGTGCACTTCTATTTGTGGGATTTACAGCTTCAACCCATTTTTCTGATATAGGCACAGGGTTACAGAGCTCAAAC
This sequence comes from Mustela nigripes, assembly GCF_022355385.1. Taxonomy (NCBI): domain Eukaryota; kingdom Metazoa; phylum Chordata; class Mammalia; order Carnivora; family Mustelidae; genus Mustela; species Mustela nigripes. The sequence continues at coordinate 101,268,348 of NC_081562.1, forward strand.
ATTTTGCCTTTTTGCCTTGTTAAAAGCCCATGGTCAGTCAACAGTTGCCATTATACTTGCTCATTATAAATACCTGGCACTGTTTAAAGTGTAGTAAATAAACCCAGAAAACATCAGAGCTAGAAATGGCCTGTGATGTTAGTCAGTGCAACCAACCTCTTGCTTCCATGGAGACATTGAGACCTGGCAAGGTGACGTGTCTTGCCAAGGCCCCAGTTCCAGGCTGTAGGAGAGCAGGAGCTTGAAGTGAAAACCTGAACTCCCAGCCCAGGGCTCAAACTGCTTCCCCACAGGGCCCTCTTCTCCAAACTCAGAGCGAATCCTGCAGAACAGCCAGAGATCCAATGCCTGAGCAGACATCTGCAGGCACAAACCCACCCAAGTCTTTGTGCTATTTCCCATTGACGGTGTCGATGGCTGAGCAAGAGAGATGACTCAAGGTGTGCATGAAACGAACCACTAAGTGACATTCCCTTGAATGTTTGTACAGAGTGGCTGTAAGTTTACAAGTAAGCTCTTGGGCACAGGTCTGGTTCATCGGTAGAGGAGGTGGGCCTAATCTTGTCTTCTTCCTAGGGCGGACTGTGCGGGAGTCTGCATGGGCTGTGTGTGCAAGCCTCAGGTAGTTAGCTCATCTCTGTGTTCCGCATCCCAGCTGGTGACAAGAAGCCAGGGAAGGGGGAACCCAGCCACTCTGAGCTTGGAGGTTGACCCACAGGTGGTGGCTTCAGTGGTTTCCAGCAGGGTGTGCGGTGGGTGCCTGACGCTCCTTAGTTTATCACTAGCAGAGGAGCCCCAGGGAGACGCCTCTGCCCATGTGCACCCCCTGTGATCTCCTGTCTCCCCTTCCGGCTCTTAACCTCCTCATCTTCTAGAGAATTTTCTCTTTGCCCATCATCTCTCCAGCAGACAGCATTGAGTGACTCTGAGGATTGCAGTACCGTCCCCCTTGACCCCAGCTAGAGCAAGGTCATGGCCTTTTTTCTTGGGGCCTGCGTCTGCTGCTGGACTTGGCGTCAGGAAAACAAAGGGAGCTCTGTTTGAGGATGTGGGCGACCGGGTGCTCTCCTTTCTCCATCCCCTTCCTGTTCCCTAATGGCTCTTTCAGACCACCCAGCTAATGCCTCTCCTTGCTTTGATGTCGGTTTCCTCTGAAGCTTGGACCAGAAGACCTGTCACATGGCTTGTCCTCTGGCCACCAGTCCCTCTGATGTCTGATCAAGCTGTGAATGTCCTCAGTCCTCTGTCCAGCCGGCGGGCCAAGACCCGAAGCTGGCACAGCCCCTACTCCGTGCCTGTGGGGAGGGGTGCAGATCCTGGCTTGGCCGTTTGAAGGTATCATTAAGGGCCCTGACTCTCAAAATCCCCTTCCCTAAGAAGTGGGAGAAGATCGAGCATGGTAGCAGTCAAGTCAGGTGGTCCCAGGAAATCACTGCAAACTTGACTTTCCCGTTTGTGAAATGCAGACCACAGCCTCATGGGGTCTGTCCACCTCCTCCTGGTGAACTTGGACCCCTGATGGACACTTGAGCTGGGGGGAGGCACTATTTCTCTCAGACAGTAGGAGAGGATGGATTATACGGACCAAGTAGATATAGGTAAGGGTCTACTGCTATCAGAAAGTCTCAGGCTCAACCTGGAGATGTTTTTTGCCTGTTCCTTTCCTTCCCACTCTTAAGGATCCTTGAAAAAAAGGTCCTCAGTGTCTGTCAACTGGCCTCCCTCTTCCACGCATGGTTTATGTTTCGAAATCTCTTTCTTGGCCTCCCCCACCACCTACCTCCAAGCATAGCCCGAGAGAGTTAATTTGATTCTCGGCCCCTGCCAGGAAATCTCACTTTGCCAGCAGAGTCAGCCCGAGATGAGCATTATTGAAATTGCTAATTTATTTCTGTAGCTTCAGTCTCCAGACTGGAATGGAACAATGAGACCGCAAGTGTCCCAGACACATTGTTTGTTTAATAAAGGAACATTCTTCCAGCTGAGCTGTATGGCTGTTGGATTTTCTGGTTTGATTGGTTAACCCCTGTAAGCAGCTTGGCTTTCTCTTGTTAGAGCTGGTGGGCGGTCACGGGATCCATGAGCCCCTCTAATTGTTCTATCGTTACTCCCGTGACCCTGACCTCTTACCTCCTCAAAAGGTTTGACTTCTGAAACATCGTCCTGCATCCGGAGAATTGGTTAAAGCTGTAAATCTCACAGAAATGAGCTTGCTGGATGGCCCCGGGAGAAATGACAGGACTGCCCCTTCTGAATTTCAACCCCTTTGGCTCTGAGAAGCCTGTTGATTTTATTATTGATCATTGAGTTTGATCTGATGCATTTCACAGAGACTTGGCTCTGTGGCTGGGCTGTTGGCTTCAGGGGCAGCAGCTACGCTGATGACGAGTTTTTCCGTTCTCCCCCGCCAGATGCAAGAGGTGGTAGGGTAGATGCAGACCTACCCCTCCCCTCCTTCTGGCAAGTCTGATTTGGATGCGTGCGTGTGTGGGTTTCTTTCTGTTACTGATGGCGTGCGTTAAAAATTGTTCTTGACCTACTGCCAGCGGCAGGGGGATAGATGGAATGACCTTTGGAAGACCCTTCTTGGTAAAATAACTATGAATTTTTTTTTCTTATTATTCTATGGACTGGACATTTCCTTTTTCTTTTTCTTTTTTTTTTCCCCTATAGATATAGGTAGATAACTATATGACTTAGCTTGGAAGGGATGCCCTGGGGTCACGTTTATCTCTGTGGCTCTAGAAAAAAAAACCCTCACAAATACAACCCACGATGCAGACAATGAGTTTAGTTGGGGGACTTGGGGATGGTCAGTATGAAGCACTTCCCTCCACCCATCATTTATCAAATGTCTGCTAAATTTTAGGAACAATGTTTGTGTGCTATTATTTAATTTCGTTTACTATTTCTATTCAGTGAAATCAGAGATGGTTTCAACCCTGTTTTAACTGGGTCTTTCTTTTGCATTTGCCACAATTGACCACGTCCAACTTGGGATTTTCTCTTCCAGAGGTTTCCAGGGCCTGTGACCTGATTGGTTCCTAGGTTGGCTGTGCATCTCCGGGCGTCCTTACTCCTCCTCCTCATGTTTTCTCCCCACCTCCCCATTTTCTGGTGAAGTAACAGTGTGTCAGGCTTCCTTCTTCAGCTCCTTTTCTCCTTTTCCCCTTCCCCTTCTCTTTAGACGTTTTCCCCAGGCAGTTTCACCCATGTCACCACGGCTAGGTTATTATTTACATGCATATGATGACTCTCGGTTGCTTTTATTTAACCCAGCCCATGTGCTGCCGGCTCTTCCGCCGGTCTGCTGACCGTGCATGCCTGGGTGTTCAGGAACATCTCAAACTGATATTCGTAGATGAACTCAGCTTCTTCTTTGTCAGTTCTGCACCTTCTTGATTCTCTCTCTCGAGGGTTGTCTCCCCCATTTTCCTTCTCCACAATGTCAGAATCTGGAAGCCTCCCTGGATGTCTCCCTCTCCTCATATCCACGTGGAGATCAAGTCATGTCAGTCCTGTTTTCCCTATCCCTACCTGTCCTTCTCCAGGGCCACGCTCCCGATTCCAGCACTCAGTACCCACCGCCCTCGCATTATCGCAGGATCTCTTAACTGGTCCCCAGGTTGCCCCCTCCAAACCATCTTCATGCTGTATCGGGATGGTCTTTCTTCGTGCAAGTCTGACCAAGTCAGCCCCTTATTTAACATCTTGCAGTGGCTTCCAAGCACCTAAGATCAAGATTACACTCCTTACATGTGCTGTCAGGCTTCTGTGATTAGCTTCTTGCCCATGTCTTTTCTTTATCCCTAGTAGGTCTCTTCACTGACTTGACCCCAGACACACACCGGAGGTTCCAGTCATGCCAAACCATGGGCTGTGCAGCTTCTTGCCTCCACACCTTTGCTCATGCTTTTCCCTCCACCTGGCATGGCTTTTCCCTACCTAAGGATTGGGTCTCCACTCATGCTTGCTGTCTTCTGTGAAGCCTGCCTTGACCTACTGTGTTTCCTCCTTCCCCCTTCTGTTGCGCCTTGCAAACGTCATAATGATCTGTTTTCATGTTTGTTTCCCCACTAGACATCAAGCTTATTCCTATAACCCTAGTGAGTCACACAGGCCCTGTATCCTGAGAGTACAGGCTATACAGCTCCCTAAGGTTATTTTTCCTCCTCAGGTCTGTACCTGAACTATAGAAACTTCGTTGCTTGTCCGGTTCAACTCTTTCTGTCTTACCCTGTCGAAAATCCACCAGAGACCATGAGAACTTCTGAAATTAGTTTTGTTTCTCATGTTGGGTACAGTCAACTTAAAAAAATTTTTTTAAAATATTTTATTTATTTATTTGACACAGAGAAAGAGAGAGACAACAAGAGAGGGAACACAAGCAGGGGGTGTGGAAGAGGGAGAAGCAGGCTTCCCATGGAGCAGGAAGCCTGATGCTGGGATTGATCCCAGGACCCTGGGATCATGACCTGAGCTGACGGCAGAGACCCAATGACTGAGCCACCAGGGTGCCCCTACAGTCATCCTTTATTATCTGTCTATAGTTCCATCTGCTGTTTTGATTATGTGAAGGTGAAATTATTAGTATGCACTGAGCCTCACTTGGGTTCTTAGGCCTGATCCTGGTGCTGCCTCCTTCCCTTTGTTCCCACCCTTGTACCTGGGAGCGGGGACTATGGATGGCTGTAATGTCAAGCCATATTTTCAAGGGAGAAAGATGGAAGGACACTGTTCTGTTCTTGCAGACCCAGACCCTCCACATTTGTGGTTTTGCCAGTGGTCCCACATTCAGTGTTCTCAGTGGCCATTTCCACTTTCTTCCCTCTGATCTGCTGTTAAGACTGACCTGAGTAGAACAGGATTAGCATTCTGCTTCAGGATAAAATCTTAGAAGGTACACCTTTGCTCCCTGCTCCATTTTCCATGGAAAACTGAAATTCGTAATGAAGGTAATGAGTGGTGCATTCACCCAGGGCAGTGCAAGTCTCACTGTCATCTTCCCTGGCTTCTCTAAGTAACAAAATACAAAATACGTGTTTTCAGCAAGGTTGTGTGTCCATGTAGGATCCTGTGTAGGTCACTGTGGGAATCTGAAGTTCCGATGAATCTATCCATTTATCTGGGGATTGCTGTTTAGCTTTGTAGCTCTTGCGTACTTGGTTTTATACTGTGTGGACTGAGCTTAAGAGAAAGTCCCTGATGCTAATATTCGGGGCAGTCAAGTGTTTGGGGCACAGGTACTATTATCTGGGCCTCATGCAAGGGCTGGTAATGCAGTGGGGAACAGAACTGGTCCCTGCCCAACCGGGAGGACATTAAAGTCACATAGACCCGAGTGTAAATCTTGATTACCTCACCTCTTTCTGTGTGGTCCTAAACAAGTCACTTAACCTTTTGGAGCCTCCATTTCTTCACTTACAATTATAGTGAGGATTATTCTCCTTCCCTTGTCGTCTCATTGGAAGTATTAGAGAGGACATCAAGCACACTGTGGTCGGCACAGTGTTGTCCCCTTAATAGAGACTCACAATGACTGCTGTTACAGTCGTGATTATAGTCAAATAAATATAAAACTTAAATTCTCTGGTCTGCTTTAGCTGACCGTAATTGCTAAAGTTTATAAGGCCTGTTCCCTAATATAGACTCTGCTCTCAGGGGTTTCCATGTATTTATGCACTAAATCCTTACAGTACTTTTATTCTTTTGTCGAAGGGGAGATGGAGGCCCATGGCAATCGAATAACTTGCCCAAGGTCACCTAGCTGGTGAATGGTTGGCGGCAGCCTTGGCCCCGGGCAGTCTGGCTTCATGGGCCATGTTGTACTCCCTCTCTGTGAAATGCTTAGCCTCCTAGTCTATCCAAGTTGGTAACTGTATTGTTTGTTCAGGCTGCCATAAAACATTACCCCTAACTCATCGGCTGGTGACAACAGGAGTTTATTCGCTCACAGTTCTGGGGGCCAGAGTCCACAGTCAAGGTGTCTGCAGGGTTGGTGACTTTCTTGGAGGGAGACTTGGCCTGTGGCCCTCTCCTGGCTTTGGTGGTTGCCAGCAGTCCATGGCTTTCCTTGGCTTGTGGCCGTGTCCCTCCAATCCCTACCCTGTCTCTGCACTGCCTTTTCCTCTCAGTGTCCCTTCCTCTTCTGCTTCGGCCACCAGTCATTGGATTTAGGGCCCGCCCCAGTATGGTAGGCCTTCATCCTCACTGATTGTATCTGCAGTGGCCTATGTCCGGGGATCGAGGTGGGCTCGAGGATTGAGGACGCTATTCACCCCACTACAGTACCCATTTGCTCTTTACTTTAAAATGGGAATTGATGGAGGAAGGTTTATTTACTGCCTTATTCCCAAAGGCCGGTGAAATAATTCAAATGATGCTCTGACCATCTAATCATATTTTAGAACGTGATTCTTTTTTTTAATATTTCAGTTACAGTTAGTTAACATACAGCGTCGTATTAGTTTCAGGCGTACAATATAGTGACTCAGCCCTTCCTTACAACCCCTGGCGCTTGTTACAAGTGCCCTCCTTCATCCCCATCACCTCCCAGCGCATAACTCCTCCATTTGTTCTCTGTAGTTAAGGGGCTGTTTCTTGGATTGTGTAACGCCCCCCCCATTTTTGTTTTGGGAGGGGCCGTGGCCAGTCAGTGGACTCAGAGGACACTTCCTTCTTTCTTAGGTAGCCGTGGCCCTGCCCAAGCTCTTGCCTCAGCCTTCTCTCTAGTCAAACACCTTCATCCATTTTTCACTGGCTGTGGCCTTGAGTTCTTCTACTTTTCTCCTGCCTTTCCTCTGAGTGGGCTCTGAATTATCTGTTCCCTCTGCCCTCTTGAAATACTTTGGTGAGAAGGAAGTCTTCCTCTCTGTCATTCTAGACGTGGTCTTGGTCACATCAGCTCTTGGTATCGAAGCCCTGGGACCGGTGCTGCATGCTGCAGTGATGTGGAGCCCGTCAGAGCCTGTCCGAGCTCAGTGTGATCGTTTGTGAAGTGGGGATCCTCACACTCAGTCACAAGGGTGTCCTGAGTCAGATGGCCTGCCGGGGCCAGATGGTCTTTCCTGCCTGTGCAGTGCCACGAAGCTGGTAGTGGTAGATGTTGGGCATTATCTGCAGGTTCAGAGGAAAGCACTGGAAGCTCCCACAGATGTCTGCCCTCTGTGGTTGATCCCCAGCCCGGGAGGGCTAGCCGTCTGGGTGAGGGGGTGGAGGAATGGATCCAGGAGGCAGAGTGTCTGGTCCAGACTTTTGATCAGGAGGGGCGCCCTTTGATGTAGCAGAATGGAGTTGCCTCCGAGAGCTGTGCCGAGGCCAGCAGGAGCAGGCCAGCTTGCGCCCTTCCCCCGCCCCCCACCGCGTTCCCTGGCAGGCAGGCACGAACTTGTGTGGCTGGGTTTCGGCTCTAGGCCATCCTCCCCTTGGGGCTTGGCTGCATCTTGAGATCTCCCCAGCCTTTCCTGGTGGTGATCTCCCTTGGTCATGAGACGTACAACGTACGCCATCATATCAGAGTGTGATGGGACAAGCACTTCCTAGATCTATGTATGCAGCATATCTAAGGCACAGTATTAGACTAGGATTTAGCAGTTCAAGGACACAAAGCCAGCCTTCAAGTAGACAGTCGCAGTAACGGGAGAGGGACCAGGTGGAGGTGTGTCTGTCAGGAAGACCCGAACTAGATTAACGGTTGACTGCCTGTGGCCTGCAGACCAAATCCAGCTGGCCACCTATCTTTGTGAGTAAAACAGTACTGGAGTTCGACTGCGCTCGCTCATTTATGTATCACCTGTGACTGCTTCTGCACATCTGCCGCAGGTTTGAGTAGCTGTGCCAAAGAACGTGTGGGCAGAACTTTAAAATATTGGCTATCTGCCCTTTTACAGAAAAAGCTTGCTGCCCCTGTCCTAGATGACGGGTCTGTAGGCAAGGGCTCTGAATAAGAAATAGACGTGAATCCTATCTCGGGACCTTCCTGGAGCTTGTTTGTGCACCTAACATGGGATTCAGAGAAAAGTGAGCTGGAGCAGCTGGCCCGGGGCCGGGCGGAGCTTTGGAGCTGTGAGTGAGCTTTTTGACCAGGAAGCAAGAGATGGAAAAGCAGGGCAGGTGGGCAGGAGGCGTGAAGCATTGCGAGAGAACGGTGCACGCACGGAAGCACTTTCACAGGTGCCTACCCGGGACCAAGCAACGACAGGAGGGCATTGCGGGGACCTGCAGCATGCTGTGGTGACGTAGGTCACTCAGTGTCAGGCATTCAAGCCATACGTGACCCTGGAGTTGGAAGGGTCCTTACCCATTTTCCACCCCCGCCGCTCACTGCATCTGTTGCACAAGTGAGGAGAAGTGAAGGGAATGGAGGTGGCTCATGTAAGCTCACCCAGCCAGTGAACAGCAGGTCAGGTGCAAGTCATGGCTTCCTCTGCCGGGTGTGACCCGGGACACTGACCCTGTGACCTGGCTCTTCACAAGAATGGTCTAGGAAACTCAAGCTCTTCCCCGAGCAGCCCCTCTCTCTTAACTCTTCTGTGGCTCTCAGACTTTCAGTCCTTTTTTCTAGCCCCTTGGAAAGTTCCCCTACCTGAGGGCAGGGTCTGGGTAGGGCTTCTCTCTGTGAGATTTTCCACGGATGCGTGTGAAAGCCGTGAGCCTCGGGGCCTTCATCCCCGTCTTCTCACGAGCTCGGGGTTCAGTGGGCATCCCTAGGGTGGTGTGGGAGTGGGGCAATGTTCCTGCTCACAGCTGTAGTGGGTGTCACTGGGGCGGAGAGGGTCCTCAAAAGGCCTGCGAGGCTGTCACTGAGACCTGACTGGCTTGACAGCTCCCGACGCGGTTTGTCCCCCGTGCGCTGGCTACCGCAGAGCCTTTCCTCTGGAATGTTTTACCACCCCTGAACAAGGAGCTTCTTTCAGTGCTGAGTGTCTTCCAAGCAGCCGCATCAGCTCAGGGAGGACTCGGTCAGGACACCATGCATCTTCCATGATTGACAGAAACCCCCACTTGTCCTGATGTGTTGACGGGACTGCTGGAAGCGCAGCCGGCGATGACGCTAGCTCTTGGCCTGTCCCTAACTGACAGGACTTTCTCCTGCCGGCCTTTCCCAGTCTTCGAGCAGACTCCCCTTGGCTTCCCCCAGCATGCTGAACGGGCGCCAGCCACGGTCCTTCCAGGGAGGCAGAGACGCCAGAGACGTGGACGGGGAGGGGAAGGCGGCAGGCATGCCATGCAGACCGAGTTGGACAGGGTTTGCCCACGCAGTCCCAGATTTGTCTGTCATCGTACAGTAACATATAAGTTGTCCGGAGTCCGAGGCAGAGCTGGCTCAGCGGTGGAGCCAGAGAACACAGGCCGGAATTCTGGGGCCCAGGGACACCAGGTGTCATGAGAGAGACAAAGAAAATTTCTTTAGGTGCGTACAGGCAAAACCTGCACAGTTCTGACCCTGGCAGGGCCTGTACCCTCCTCAGTCCCCACCCCCTCTCTGTCATCCCCTTAGCAGGTCTTATTTCCTTAGAGCAGTAGAGAAGCTGGTCACACATGGTGGCCGTGGGGACCTGGCAAGGTTACCAAATACTGAGGAAAAGAAAAGACCCAAGTGTAAATCATACCCTGTCACCGAAGGAGGCGATGAGGCCATGCACTTGCTCCAGGCACGCCCATGGCCAGGGTTCCCCACAGTTCTGCCCATCGGCTCTTCATGGTGGTCCCGTGGAGGGCGTCATTTCTTCCATTCTGTGGTCCAGGGCTCCCCCAAAGTCATATAGAAGGACCAGTAGGTCCGTCAGCTTCTGGAGACTGTTTCTTTCCATGTCTCCTCCCAGGACCACGGACACATCCTTTTCCTGGGGAAGCAGTATTTAGGAGGCCTTCCCAGAGAACTGGCCCTCCCTGTGGGCAGAAATGAAGGTTTAGGTAGCATGATTTTTTCAAAAAATTGAGATAGAATTCTCAGACCATAAAAGATTCCTTTTTAAAGGGTACAGCCACGTTGTTTTCCTCTCCCCCCAACAGCCTCCTCATGGGCCTCAGTGACCGCTCTGAGTCCCAGGCAGGTGGAAGCATTCATGCCCCTGTCACGGTTCCGCTGAGTGGGACCAGATCTTCACCAGCCTTTCATGCCTCAAGGGGTTGCCTCCTCATTGACCGACAAACTTAGTCTCTGGGTGGTCTTGCTGTGTGGAATCTGGGGTCAGACTGTGAGCCTCTTTAGGACATCCCGGGCCTGCCTGAGCTGCAAGGATGTGGATTAAATGAGAGGTGAGCGAGGATGAGGGAGTGTTCAGGGTACAGACCCTTCTGAGCAACCCAGGGGCAGGTGGAGGGTCCTTTGGAGAGCTCTCTGAAACAGCTGGACATGGGGAGAGGGAGAACTGAAGACATATCTAATTCTGACCTCATTTTCCTAGACCTTGTGAAAGCTGGCAGCCTTCCTGAGACTAGTCTCTGGACGGCTTCTCTGATTCTCTTGGTTGCAGGATGAATAAAATGAGCTCAGAAGGTTGTCTGTCTCTAACTTTCTCTGGTTTTAGAAACATCCATGAAACTCCTGAGCATGGCCTGTCGGCAGGGCTTATGAAGGACTCTAAGTGGATGTGTTGTGCTTTCTGGCCAGCCATGGTCTCTTTGTGGGCTAAGACTTAGGGCTTCTAAGTCCTGGAGTCTTTCACGACCTACACATAGGCTCTGCGTTCCTCCATGGGTCCCGTTCATCCCAGGGAACTGTTTGGAGTGCTTACTATCCCGTAAGTACTGTGCCAGGTGACTTCATGCTTGATGAGCAAGCCATGGACCCAGTCTTCAAGAAATTATTGCTTTGTTTGATCCTTTAACAAATACAGGTATTCCCAAGAGATGTTCTGCTTTGGCCTACTGGTCACTAACAACTTGTATAGATGACTCTTCTAGATTATATTCTGGAGAGCAGGTTTTGCTCCAGGGCACTAGAAAGGACATTAAGTGCCTCTGTCCTCTTTCTGCTGGTTTTCCTGTGGGTCAGCATCCAGGGTTAAGATGGGTGCCACAGCCAGTCCATATGGCATCTTTGTGCCAATTAGGAAAAGGTCTTCCTTCCTCAAGATACTTTATTTCTATTTTTTATTTTTTTAATTTTTTTTCTTAAAGATTTTATTTTATTTATTTGACAGATAGAGATTACAAGTAGGCAGAGAGGCAGGCAGAGAGAGAAGGGGAAGTAGGCTCCCTGCTGAGCAGAGAGCCCGATGCGGCTCTGGATCCCAGGATGCTGAGATCATGACCTGAGCCGAAGGCAGAGGCTTTAACCCTCTGAGCCACCCAGGCGCCTTTTTATTTCCATTTTATTTATTTTTTTTTCAAAAGATTTTATTTATTTATTTGACAGAGAAGAGATCACAAGCAGGCAGAGAGGCAGGCAGAGAGAGAGAGGAGGAAGCAGGCTCCCTGCTGAGCAGAGAGTCTGGTGCGGGGCTCCATCCCAGGACCCTGAGATCATGACCTGAGCCGAAGGTAGTGGCTTAACCCACTGAGCCACCCAGGCGCCCCTTTATTTCCAGTTTAAAAAATTGTTTTAATAGGATGATTTTTATTAGATCAAAACAATTTACTGCCATGTGTCAGGAAACTGTGGACTCTAATATAACTTCTCTGTGATTGGGACCCTCTTAATGTGACATCCTTGCGCAGTACATGACGTGCACAACTGCACAGGACCACTTTGGGTAGGGTGAGTACTAGAGTTTAATAAGTATTTTTGCTGGCTGATGTCTGCTGCATTTTTCATCCAGGAGAGAGGTGCCTCATCCTGATTAGTACCTTTGATCCTTTCAAGTTTTAGAATATGAAAGCAGAGATGGGAGCCTTGGGGAAAGAAGACAGAAGAAGTATAGCTCTGTTTAGGCAGTAATAGTTTCTGTGACTCTGTGCTCTCACTTACACCTGGGAGGAAGAAGGCTTTGCAGCCCATCAGTTTACTTTTGTGGTGGAATGACTGAAAGGCCAGTGCTTTGAGATGAATTGCTAAGAAAACTCCCAGCTTTCATAAAATCAAAGATCTTTCAGTGTAGGCAGACCTGTTGAGTTCAACCTTATCATTTTATAGGGAAGCAGAAGGCAGAGGCCAGGGAGGCTCAGGTGTGACATCCCAAAGGTACCCCAGATGGGAAGGAAGTGCAGGGCTGGCACCAGGACCTGGGGCTCTGTGTCATCAGCTCGTGCCCCGTTTCTCCCCCTACTCACCCTTGGGGGTCAGCAGTGCTGGAACAGTGTAGGTCCACGTGAGCAGGAGGGACCAGAAGAGACCGGGGGCTTTCTTTCTGCAGAGACCTCACAATCGTGGCATATCCTATTGGCTTGGGATAGAGTGAAACTGCTATGCAGAGAAACACCTCCATCCCTGCTTCTCGGAGGGGGATTTTTCAGCACGGGTTGGTCTTTTACTTCCCTCCTGTTGTCCCCGATGCCAAAGTAGGCGAAGCCTCAAAGCCATTTTTGTGTTGGCTTCTTTTGTCCTTTAAAACACACATGTTTAGTGAGAATGGGGGTATTCATGGATTCAGTGAGGGGCTCCCGCCTTTCTTCTAAGAGCTTGACTTGACAATGGCCCCAGCAGTAGCTTCTCTGTGGTGCCTTGCTCTTATTCCCAGAGAAGGAGTTCTACCTCATTCTCCCAATTAGTGTTGAGTGTAATAATTAATTATGAGGTTTTGAGCTAAAAGGGGGCAAATAGCTCAGGGAAACCCCTGTAGTTTTGAGAAGCCACAGCCTGCATTTCGGCCAAATCGGAAGAGTCATTGTCAACAGGGGGAGGGGCGTGTGTCTGCTTCATCGTGTTTCCCAGACCCATCATTCGTCCTCTTTACCCTGGACCCTGAGTGACCTCTGGTTTGTGCTCTGGCCTGAATACGGGTTGAACAGACCACATGTGTTTGATTCCAGGACACCCTGTGGTAGGCTAACTGCCCCAGTACACAGGGCCTTGAGATAAAGACAGAGAAGCCTCAGAAATAATCTCAACCCATAAAGGGTGAAGGAGAGAAATTCTTCTCTTTGTTGTGTTGTTTGAGGTGATGTCACTCCCTTCTCCCACTGTGTTGAAAACGTACTAGGGGCTGAGCCCATGGTGATGCCAGGAGGAGCCAGTGAGCTCCAGAGCTGGGTCTCTGTGACCCTGGAGGTAGAGAAATAAGAGACAGTGCTACGTGTCCCAGATGAGTGGTCAGTGAGGAGACGGGTCTCACCCACTTTAGGAGCCCGGAAGGGCCTTAGAGAAGGTGTGACTCGAGCTTGCATGGAGGACTGTCTTTGAAGATTTTTTATTTATTTATTGATTGATTGATTTGACAGACAGAGATCACAAGTAGGCAGAGAAGCAGGCAGAGAGAGAGGAGGAAGCAGATTCCCTGCTGAGCAGAGAGCCTGATGTGGGGCTCCATCCCAGGATCCTGGGATCATGACCTGACCTCATTTTCCTAGACCTTGTGAAAGCTGGCCACTGAGCCACCCAGGCACCCAGGACTGTCTTTGGAACTGAGCCTCGGAGAATGCCTCGTGGCCCGGCCGGGTTCGACTCAGGGCACCAGCTCCTTCTCCGTGTGGCCTCAGTGTGCAACTTCTGTCCGTATCTCGTCACTCACCTCTTACTGCCCATTCTCCCATTTGCCACCTGTCACCGCGGCCCCCAAGTCCTCATCTCCCAGCCTTCTTCCAGCTCCCCGCTCAGTGTCTTTGTTCCTGATTATTCCCCCCAGTTAGTTGCTTGCATTCTTCTGCATTGAATCTCATTTTGTTATTTCCTGTCCCATATTTCCTAAACTCCCCAGGTCCCTTCTCATTTATTTCCCCATCCTCTCTGTTGCTGTTTGCAGCGCCGCCCACTTTGTTCTCATCTGTGGATTTAATTAGCAGAGCTGATGATCCTTGTCTTCCCCACCAGAGGAGGCTGCGGGGCAGGACGGGCGGTCTCAGGCAGGGCCAGCTTGATGGCAGGGTGCGTGCGCAGAGTCACGGCTGTGGAAAAGCTGGTTTTGGCTGCATGGAGGGGACATGTTCCAAACTGGGCTCTCGCTTCATATAGAGGAAAAAAATGCCCCAGGAGCCAGGTTTTTCTGGGAAAAAAGGGAGGATGCTGGAAACTGGATTGCATAAACCCCCTTCATTCAAATTCCTCTGGCCCTTAGACACCATCTGCAGAATCCAATTACTGTTAGCATGGAGCACCTATAATGCGCCAGGTGTGGTGCTAGGCTCCTTCCTTACATCATTGCTGGTCTTCTCAAGTGCTCTGTGGGGTCACTGCTGCTGAGGATTATTATTTTTCTGTTTCACCAACCAGGAAAGCGTGGTCCAGAGAAACTACATACCATGTCCATGGTCACACAGGGGTGTATGGAAGAGCTGGGATTTTAGGTCATGTCTCTCTGAACTCCTCCTTAAATGTACTCTGCTTCTCAGGGACCCCATATCCTTCATCCCCTGGCCCCCAAACCACTTTAGGCTGATGGATTATTTTCACAGCCCTCTTGGCGGGTGGGCTAATTCTGGTTTTTTTTGGGAAGCCCCACAAAGTAATCAACTCTTCTTTTTAATCATCATAGTGATGACTCTTTTCCCGAAGGTCCCTCCTCAGCTCCTCAATATCGGATCCAAGGTCTAGATCTTAGCTAATTTAACAGCGTTTACTCACAAGTAATTTCTTTAAGCTCCCCCTTATTATCGCTCAAGTCTGGGTCTAGTGGGGTGGGGACAGGAAATGGTGAGATAATTGCTTTTTTTTTTTTTTTTAAAAGATTTTATTTATTTATTTGACAGAGAGAAATTACAAGTACATTGAGAGGCAGGCAGAGAGAGAGAGAGAGAGAGAGAGAGAAGGAAGCAGGCTCCCGCTGAGCAGAGAGCCCAATGCGGGACTCGATCCCAGGACCCTGAGATCATGACCTGAGCCGAAGGCAGTGGCTTAACCCACTGAGCCACCCAGGTGCCCCTGAGATAATTGCTTTTATGTCTGGTCTAATACATCTGCGGGCAGCACATGGGTTTGCACCTGTAGGTCCCTGAGCTCTAGGGTACTGATTCTTGGTGGAGCACTGGATATTTCAGGAAGAAGAATTTTCCTTGTGTGGGACTTTCCAAAACATTGAAACGTATTTGACATCCCTTCCTTCGTCCACTAAATGACCACGGTGCTCCCCAGTCATTGTGACGATCAGAAGCTTTCACCCACTCCCAGGGGGGAGGGTACAACCCTTGTAGTTTGCATCCACGTGACACAGAGACCATCTTAGCACTGAAGATGGCTGGTGAAGTTCTGGTCCTCTGAAGTTCGACCAGGACTGCCCCTTGAAATGTTTGGTTTGAGGAAAGGGATCTTTAGCTGAATAAAGCATAGTGTTGTAGCAGGTTTTATAGCTTCTCGGTACATGTTCAGAATCTACCTGCCTCCCTATAAAAGACCTCTCGTAGGAAGGCTGAATGGCCACTAGAATAAAGAGCCAGAGCCTCGCCTTTAAGAAATCTGCTTCCTCTGACCTGCAGAAGGTCACAGTGGCACCTGGGAGGCTTGCTCCTTTATTCTTTTGACCACAACCTAGACCAGCTGTGGAGCAGGGGGACAGTCCCTGCCCATCTATTGTATTTCTTAGGCTCACTGGCCATTGGGAGGATGTTCCCAGCTTGAGCTCTGCTGAGAAAGGAGGAAAGCATTTCCTCAGGGGGTACTCTTGTTACTTTTTATCCCATTGAAGAGCTCATAAGTGTAGGTGACTGTACAGGGTTGATCTATCCAGGTTGCTGTTTTGTGAAGTTCATGGGCAGCGGTAGCATGCCCATGTGGTATGTGGCCAGCACAGACCACATCTCCGCCCTCTGGCTCCCTGGCTTCTACCTGCTTTAGGCAGGCTGGGCTCCACACGCCACACACATTCCTCCTTGCACCTTTATCTGCCTATCCCTTTTCTCCCTGCCAGCCACAGCCCTGTCAGGGCTGTCAGTCCCATCCTACAGTGTTCATAGTACAGCTCACAGTCCCTGTCCTCCCATGGCATCCCTTTCTGGCTCCTCTAGCCCCGCCTCAGCTCTTCTACTGATTTCTAAGATCAGGGAGAACTCTGGGTTGTGTGGACAGAAAACCCAACTCAAACCAGCTTGAACGACAAAGGGAATTTATGAGCTCATGCGATCAAAAAGCCCATAAGTAAATTTGGTGAATCTCGATCCAGCAGCTCAAATGATGTCCCCAAGGACTCCCTATTTCTCCCCCGTTCTGTTTAACCTTCTGCAGGTTCTACTTCTGTTGACTCAGTGGTCCCTTGGCTGACCCAGGTCTTCCCTTTATGGAGACAAATGACGGTCACTCTTCTCCCCAGAGTTCTGGCAGAAAGGGAAAGCTGCTTTCTCCCGAATCCCTGGCCAACATTTCTACAACGTCTTATTGGTTCTGACTGCATTACAAACCGATTCCAGAACCAATTGTTTTGGCCAAGAGGAGGGATACGCTGATTGGCTCAGGCTAACTGGGCTTAATTCTGGAGGTGGTGGTAGGGTTAGTTCCACTGAAGTTGTAGGCGGAGATCCAGGAGAAGTAATTCTCTCTGAGCAAAATCTGGCAATTATTGATGAGTGAAAGGCAAGAATCCTATGAACATTCACTAGTTGTCCTGTCCTTTTGGACATTTCTTACCCCTGGTCACGATGTTGTTCATCTGGTTCATGTGTTAGATATCATTCATCAGGTTTCCAAAAAGAGTCTGAAAGCTGTGTGTGTGTGATGGTATAGTAACATATTTCTTCTGTATGCCCTTAACTCTTAGTACATTGCTGAACACACCGTTGTTGCCCAATAAAGACTTGTTGAATTGAAATATGTTGAGATGATTGAATCATAGGAAATAGTGGAGTTATTCCCTGGGGGAGAAGTGAGTCATGGCTAAGAGAAGAGAGGGCACATCTTTGGGAGGAAGAGGGGTTAATTAATGATAGCCTGAAGGTTTTATACAAATTTCTTCAGGAGGGGAGAAAAGTATCAAAATCAAAGAAGCACATAAGTTTTGAGTTAGGAGGGATATTAGTAATGGTGTACTTGTAGAGGTAGTAGAGACTTTTAAATGCCTGGAAATGCTTCTCTTTGAGTGGGACATTTATCACAGGGGCCAAAGGAAGGAAGGAGGCACTGGGTACGGCTGCCTGAAGGTCTGATGGCTGTTGGATGTAGTGGTACTCACTGCTGATCTGTGGGGTGACCCTAGGATTGACTGATCTGGGGCATTTCTGATGATGCTATGGTGTTCTATGGGGTTGGATGATGAGGCAAGAGAAGTAAACTGCAACTCTTCCAGCTCACCCAGGACCTGTGGATCGTCCTTGGTCTGCATATGTGTCAGTCACCAACGGCAGCCCTGTTGTCCACCTCTCCACATCTGCCCTCCCTTCCTCTGGGCATTGAAATGCTCACAGCGTCCTGCTAGGGGTGAGTGGGAAGCCCACATAGGGCTGAGAGCTAGCCTTCTGCAGCATCTGATTCCACTTGCGAGATGTCGACTGTCCAAAATACTTTTGCTGTGATGAATAGGGAAGGCCAACATTTTCCTCTGGTCTTTGTCATAGTTTATGTGTGACCTCTTCCCCTCTGTCAGGGGCTGGCCCTGTGTACCTGAAGCCTGGTCCTCATCCCTCCTAACCTTCCTTAGTTTGGAGAGAGGCCCTGTCCTTTCTGCCAACATCTTAAGGGCTTATGGATTTTTATCCTCTATTTTTGCAGAAATTTGTTCCCTGGCTCATTGGTTCTATTTAGCTTGTTACTTTATACATTACGGATTCCCAAGACAAACATTCTCTTGTATCTTTGACCTCGCTTGTTACTGTTGAGGGATGTGTCAGGAACTATTGCTGTGCTGGGCTTAGCTGTGATTTCTCTTAAGTCGGACCCAAGAAGCCTGGTAGGATCCCCATGGAGGTCAAGGCCATACGTTCTGTGATCCAAAGGCAGGAGCAGGCTCTGTCCTTTGAGTACCAGTACCTTTGAGTTCTGGTACTCCTTTGAGTACCAGAGATTCAGCAGTGGCTGTCCCCGAGTTCGCTCTCAAGAAAATCCTTTTTGTTTATACATGATAGTTTGCAGAATATTTATGTAATCTCGTCTACTTCTGAGCTACCGTGGGATCAGTATTAACTTCTGAATATTTATTTATTAACTAAAAACTAACATGGCATATTGTTAACCAAATAGCCTATTCATGTAACAGATTTTAATGAAAAATGAGGGTCTTTTCCAAAAGAAAAAAATTGTGAAAAGTGTGGCATTGTTTTATGTTTTTCCTCTAACTTTATCGAGGTGTAACTAATGGGTGATAAACTGCAACTATTCAAAGCATTGGGGCTGTTGAGCTCTGACTGACGTCTGTACATGCCTGCGAAGCATCATCAGGACGGAGGTAATGGAAATACGTAGGCCTGAAAGAGTCTGTGGGTGTCTTTGTACTGTTTGTCCTTTTGTCCTCCGGGTGGTATTAGTTATTACGGTTATTTTAACATTGTCTCTGAGTTTCAAGACCTTGGTGATGCGTCATGAATGGCGTAGCCCGTAAGTGATAGAGCCAGGCTCCCAGGCTGGGTCCTGAGGCCCGAGTACCCACGGCCTTCCCACGGCGTGTCATATATGGTGAAGATTTGCTCTCATTTCTTCTGCAGGATTTTTGAAGTAGAATGAAGCCCAGAGAACAGTTATTCCTGCTCTGCACGTGTGGCTCTCTTTCCAGGGTGCGGTGCCGCCCTTGGTGGCCTCTGTGCCGGGACTGGCAGGAGGAAAGGGCTCTCTCACCCCATGGTGTGTAAGAGGATCTGACTCTTCAGTTTTTCTGGGTTTGTCCTCACTACTTCATCTCCACCTGGGCTTTGAGTGGAGGTTTTCTGGAGGCTCCTGTCTGGAGTGCAGGGTTAGGTGATACATAGAGTCGACACTTCTGTGTGGGTCCAGAGATAATTGCTTGCTTCTGGGAACCTGTCCATTTTGGTGGCTGACCCAAAGGATCCTCCCAGCCCTGAGTGTCCTCCCCTTCCAGGAACTTTGGTGATGACTATTTGCTTTGAAAAAAGGACAAGATGGGCTGAATTTTCATTTCTGCAGGACCCTGGCTAGGTTGTCCTGAGTCTTTGGTTGATGATTAGATAAAGCCTTTCCTATAAGAGGGGACATGCCTTGGATATTTTGGGGGGGTTTCCAGGACAGGGTGCAGTAGGCAGTTGGTCCTGCCCTCTGCCTCTGCTGACCCATCCCCACCTTGGCCTGGAGAGGCTAGGGTTCAAGAGGAGGTTCCCTTGCTGTCACCTGTGGCCTCCCAGATGATCTGAGAATGTGGGAGTCACTGAGGGCTTCTGTCACTCTCGCTGTGGGACCATGTGCCAATCCCAGGTAACTAAGGTTGGTGATACCTTAGGTGAGCCTGGCCCTGCTTTGTCTGTTGTCCACATGCTCATCTCCCCACCCTTCCTCTGACTGCCCTTTTCCTGGGCCACAATGTGCTGCCGCTGATATTCTCAGCTCACAGCAGGGCCCGGGACCAGAGTACACTCAGGCGTCTGGGGTCAGCGTTGAGGCGGCTTGGCAGGCCTGTGTGGGAAGGCGGCTTGTGGAGTATCGGTTTCCAGTGTTTGGCTGGGGCTGCCTCCCATTCATTCTCATCTCTCTGGAGGGAGGACGTGGTCTTGCAAAGTCACATGCAGTCTTTGGATAACAACAGCAAGACATAAACAACACGGAGAGTCGCACCAGGAGCGCTTGGCCCTTGGTCCCTGCCAAGGACCCTGACAAGTGGCTGGAACACTGGAGAGGGGTTGCTGGGGGTGCAGTTCCCTCCCAACACTGCTTTTCCTCCATCCCTCATTTACCTACTCTCCTGTGAAGGGAGAGGCTGCAGGATTGCCCTCTGATGGACTGGGCGCCCTCAGGGACGTGCGGTGCTGTCCCGCTCAGGCACTGTGGGACTGGCCCCGGTGTCAGGAAACCTGGATTTCTTTCCTGGCTCTGCTGCTCACTAGCTGCATGTCCACATCCAAGCAGCTGAGCCTCTTGCATTCTAGGTCTTCATTTGTTATTTGAGGAAGGTATATTAGCTATCTTTGGAGGCCTCTTTATGTCCAGGGTCCTTTGGTCAAATCAGTTCGTTCTTCTGACATTCACCATGCTCATTGGTGGGCTCTGCTCTGAGCTGTCTGTGTGGGGAAGCTGAATGGTACCATGGAAAGCTGATGCTTGGCAAGTACAGATACCAAAGGCTTTTATAGTTGAAGTCCCTTTTATTTTCCAAGGTACCCCTGGTTCTTCTCCTTAATGCTGCAACACCCTTTAAGGCTATAAGGCAGAGAGTTCTAGGTATGTGCAGTCCTAGCTCTGTACAGATTGCGTTTTGCGAGCACCAGAATGAATGTGTGCACGTGGGTTAGGCCTCCAGGAAAGGGAGTAGTGGTCTGGAAAGGCAGTGAAGACCAGGGGCTACTGGTGGGAACAGAGAGGCCCTCTTGCAAAGCCTTCATAAGGTTCCTGGTCAGATGGAATCTCGAATCACTTCCGTTGTTAATAGGAGAAACAGATTGAGAGATGACACTTAAGAGTAGTTGAACTATTCTCTTGAAATAGAACTAGATTTAAATGTGGTTGGCCAAAGGTCACCAATTGCTTTCTGCGCCGTGGTAGCCAATTTTTAGAAATTATTCACAGGCTCCAAGCAGAACTGACTAGGCATCTGTGCATATTGGAGTTATACTACATACTTACTGAGTTTATACTATATGCCAGTTCTGTGTCGCCTGCTGAGGACAAATTTGTCACCAAGAGAGACATGTGCTTCGTCCTCCTAGAGCTGAAGGTCTAGTCAGGAAAAGAAGCACTAGATACCAAGTAGTAGCGATTGCACTAGTGGCCAGTGCTATGGAGGAGAAGGACGGGAGCCAGGCAGGCAAGAGGGGGACCAGGCATCATCCAGGGTTCAGAAAAGGCCTCCTGGAGACGTGATGATAAAGGTGAGAAGCAGTTATGAGTTGGCTGGGTCTGAGGGCAAGAGGGGACTTTGCAGGGGAGGAAACAGAGTGTGAGGAGGTTCTGAAGTGGGACACGGGCTGGGGCTGTTGGAAACCCCTGGGAAGGGCTGTGTGGCTGGAGTCCAGGGAGGGGGCAGAGGAGCTGGTGTGTTAGAGGAGGTGCCTGTGATCAGGCCTGCTGTCGAGGTGACTTTAGAAAGGAAGGAAGGAAGGAAGGAAGGAGAGGATGGGACACTGGCTGACTAGGCAGAGCACAGGTGCACAGGGGACCCGACTTGGCTTTGTGAATTCTGGGTTCCACTGATTTAGTTTGTGGTGAGCAGGTCTAGGAAACCAGCTGACAGCACCACTTAAAAGAGACTGAGAGAGCTGAAAGTCAGGTTATGACTGAGGAGTACATATCCATGGGGATACCCTCCAACCCCCCCATGGATGCCTCCAAGTATGAATGGTACTGAACCCTACATGTACCGTTCTTGTTTTATCTATACTTGCTTTTCATTTCCTCGACCAGAATGCCTGCATCCTCTTCTCAGGTATCTTTTCTTGACACCCAGGAGATGGAGACACAGAATCTGTAGGGTTTTATGAAGATAGAATCATGGTGAAAGCAGTCGCACAGTTTTGTGAGGCATTTCCGCTGAGCAGGAGAGATTTTTCTGCTCCGTTGTCTATTTCACATTTCTTGGGACTGGCAGAGTTGCGTCCCCAACACGGATGTGTTTGTGCTTGCTTGCAGAAATCTTTAGGCACTGTTTCCTTTGTCTGATGACCAGAACCAAATGACATGTGACCATTCCTTTTCTATGGATTTAAATTCTAGTTGCCTGATAAGGTGTGGGAGCCCCTCTAGTCACATGGGTAACGCATTTATAAAATCTCTTCTAGAGATGGGGCCATATGCTCTACTAGGCCATCTCTTACCTACTTTATGTTGAATTTCATGTCGGTTTCAGAAAGTCCTGTTTTCTGCCCTTATCCTCAATGTCTGGAGATGTGCTCTATTTTGAACCTGTGAATTTCCTTTAGGACACATGGGACATTTTGAAAATCCTGTTGATAATTTTAAAAGTTCAAGGGTAGTGAAGGATTGTGTAGTCTCTGTTGTAACGTAATGGGAACTGGTGTTCCCTGAGTCTTTCTGTTGACGGCAGGAATTCAAGGAGGACCTCCTCTGTGTCCAGCCCCGTGCTAGGTGCTGGAGGAGCTGGCTGTCCCTGCAGTCATTTCGGTTGGGTGGAGCACATCCGCACGGTCATGGCTGACCTCTCCCCTGGCCCACAGTCCAGGCCCTGTGGCAGGGACTTCGCAGAAACCTTCTCTCCAATCCTCACAACAGCCCTGCAGTCTAGTCTTTCTCATCCATATTTAGATAAAGAAACTGAGGCTCATTTGGTTCAGTGCCTTGTCCGTGATCCTACAGCTATAAAATCCAGGATTCAGATCTGAATCTGTTTTTATCTGGAGCCCACGCTCTTTCCACTCCCCTGCTCTGCCAGAGAGAATCTGAATACGGGAAGAATAGATGGTAGTTGGGCCTAGAGAAGAAGGAAACTTCTTCCCCCCCCCCCCCCCCTTAAAGCCTGATCTGTGTTTTCCTTCAATTTTAGATTCCTGGGTTAGTAGAAAGAGCTTCCGTACTGGGCGATGGTTCTGCTCAGAGGTTTTCAAGCATTTGATTTTCCCTGGGAGACCTAACTAACATTTCACGTCAGCTCGTGTGACTTTCTTTTTACAAGAGGGCAACAATGTCGCACGGATTGACAGGGCCGTGGCTGGGTGTTAGTGCCACACCAACTGCACTCCAGCTTTAATCTTCATTTACTACATGGCCTGCTTGAGAAGAACACAGGAGAAGTATGCTTTGCTGGAGGGAACTAGCCAAGAGGTCAGGCTGCCGTTAATAGACTCTCTCAAGTCACAGTCTGTTGTGACACTCTGAGGTTAGGACCCAGATTTTCTCTTGGTACTTTGCTCTTTCTGGCCTTGACTTTGACTTTCAAGGTCTGATGTGCTTGGCTCCACGTTCTAGGCAACTGATCTGGGGAAGGGAGGACTATGGAGGGGCAAAGGGCACCCCTTTGCTGTCTTTAAAGAGTGTTGCCAGCAGCTGCTTCATGACACTTCCTCCCACACCACACGGCTTAGAAATCAGTGTTTGGTTATGCCTAACCATACAGGGAGATACAGACTTGATTCTGGATGGCCATATACTTAGCTTTAAGTGGATGAAGGGGATGGCTGTCAGGGGATGGATGGCTAGTGATCTGCCATCAAGGCCGTGGACTCAGACCCTTAACCTTCTCAACCCTCCCTCAAACTTGGAACATCTGCAGCCACTTAAAGAACATTCAATATATACTTGCACTACCAATTATAGGTAAAGTTTTTTTTTTAAGAAAAACATTCATCACAATTTAAAAGCAAGGACAAAACATCATATGTTAAAATCAGCAAGAGTCATGATTTCATCTCCAGGAGAAAGATGGTACCGTTTGCCATCTTTCACTAAAATCATTTTTACTGGGGCCACAATGGAGGGCTGGGGTCACAGGTCAGCTTCCCAGATGGTTTCCTTTCTTACTTTCCATTTTCACTAAATTAGAGAAGCTTAAATTACAGTTAGGAGTAGCAGCAAGTGATGGATGGCTCCATCTAGTAACCCGGGACATTATAACCACAGACAGACGTAGGAATCGAGGAGATTCCTTGCTGAAAGCCACTTCCGGTGTTTCGGCACAACGATGTCATCCTTGGAAGCTGGAAGGTTGAGTGTTTCATCTTAGGACTGCCTCATAGAGTCCTTATCCATCTTTTGATTGGATTTTAGTCCAAAAAGCATGTCTTTATGTTCCGTTTCAGCCCTTGGAGGTGGTTTGTGTCTCTGCCTGGTAATATGTTCGGTCTGTCCCACATGGATAAGAAAATCATCAGGTAGAGCATGGACTGCTTGGGTCTAAATAGCTTTTTTTTCCCTATCACAATATTTATGTAACTTTGGACCAACGATTTAGATTTTCCCTGCCTTGATTTCCTCAACTGTAAAATGGAGTAGGCGACAGTACCTGCTGATAGCCTGGCCCTGAATATCCTTTGTGCTAAAGTACAGGACTGTCTCGCTCTGTCCTTGTTCCTGACACACACTCAGTATATGCACATCACGATTATTGTTATTATTTTCAGGTGTTTGCAGACTCTCCAAGACTTTCATACTATAGTTAAGTCTTCCTGTAAAATCTTCATTTCTTCTTCCCCCTTCTTCCTTATAAATTGTAACCTTTCATCCCCAAAGTGGGGGGGGGGGTAGGTTCTGGATGTTGAATTAATGAACAGATTGTGGGACTGCCATGTAGAGTTGTAGAGATGGTCTTCACTTGCATTATGAGCACCGTAAATAGCTGTTTATCTTACTCATTGCCATGGTCCGCATACTTCTGTGGGGGGAATGTGGTCCTCTGGTTTCCTACCTATTCTTCTGTCCAGAGCATTGGAGAAGCAGATGGTCAGGCCTGCATGTGGCTGGCTGCCACTGTTACCTTCAACGCCAAATCAAGACCAGAGGGTGATTGTTGAACACATTCATTCATTAATTTTTTTTTTTTTTTAAGATTTATTTATTTGAGAGTGACAGCATGAGTGGGAGGGGCAGAGGGAGAGGGAGAGAGACAGTCTCAGACTCCACGCTGAGCATGCAGCGGGGCTCCATCTTGCAACCTGAGATCATGACCTGAGCTGAAACCAAGAGTTGGAAGCTTGACCCACTACAACACCCTGGGGGCCCCGAACATGCTCATTCCGCGAATGAAGCTGGAGAATGATTTTTGAAGGGAACACCTGCTTTTACGTGAGTGGTAACACCTTTGCTGCACGCAGAGTTGGTGTCTTCTCAGTACTGCTCTCTGTGATTCCTGCTTCACAAAATACGTGGGAATTAAGTAGAAACCTCGGGGGCTAGAGGGCCAGTGGAACAAGAAGCTGCGAGTGTTCTCTCTGCAGAGCACATGCACTAGGACTGGGTTCCCACGCCGCCCCTCGGCTGCACGCTGATGTCTGGGGCAAGCTGGCCCACCAGCATCTTCCCACCCTGGGACCCGGGGCCTGTGTGATCTCCACAGCCATGTGATGATGAAGTAATGGTGTCCTTGGCTTGTTCCGCTCTTTCTGTGAACCCTGCACGTTTGTAATGAATTCTGCAGGTGGTATTCATTACACCTTTCTTGAGAATGGGGTTTTTGCCCATTTTTCTGACTTGTTTTGGTTTCATCTCATTCTTTAGGACAAAACTAATTGAATGAATGTCAGTAGTAGTTGTTTTCTTTCTGTGCTTGTTTTGAAAAGAATTTGAGGTTTTATTTGAAGATGGGGAGAAATTGACACCTTCTTGTCATAATCTGACCAGTATTTTATCACAGGCACTGTGATGAGGATTACTGAGTCAATAAGACCCGATTTTCAAGGGCTCATCGCTGCATTTCCTTTTCTTTCCATTTTTGGGTGCATTCTTGACACTCACAGAATCACTTACGCAGGGACATGGACGTATATTTATAATCTGTGTTCACGCTGGAGCCCTGTTCGTGATTTATGTTTATGATGTCATTTTGCATTGTTCTACCTTACTGTTTATGTCATACCTTTTGGGCTTCGTGAACCACTTTTGTCGTTTTGGCTATGACATAGCACAGTAGGAACACATGCAAATTTAACAATGAACAGTGACACTATGTGAACAGGACGAGTGTCTGGCTTTTTGTCACACGCCAGCAAAGGTAACTCCTCTCACTGCTCGGAAAAGTGTAATAGATTTCTGCGAAAATCATAATTGCTTACATTTCCAGTCTGGGGACAGGCTCTTTTAAATTCTTCTTTCCCTCTGAAGCCACGAAGCCTCCAAGGACCATACTTTGGGAGCAGTACTCTGTGGTTTTTCATGAGAGCCTTTCTGGAACAGAGCTGGTGAAGGGGATATGGGCAGGAGGGGACTGGGTCTTGGTGAAGTTTTAAGAGAACAAACACCAGGTCAGGGCTTCTAGTTTGGGAGAGGTGGGGAGACAGGAATTTAAGCTATGTCCTTCTAAGTGTTTCCATTTCTTTTTCCTTTGTACCTTACAGAATAAAAGCCAGGGATTCGTCTTTGTCCGGATACACGCCCCGTGGCAGGTGCTGGCCAGAGAGGCGGAGTTCTTGAAGATCAAAGTCCCCACCAAGAAAGTATGAGGATGTTTCTTCTGGGTTTGGGGGCCTCCTGAGGGCTGGCTGGATGGGAATAGTGTGGGGACAAGGCCAGGGTTTGAGGGATGATGGCTTGTGGAGTTGAAATTGCACTTGCCTCCCCAGGAACCCTAAGTATGGGGCAGTGCTGTGGGTAGGGTGGGGAAGAAAACTGGGGTGCAGAGAGGGGCTGGGAAATCCCTTTACCTCGGAGCTCTACCTGGGATGTGCTTCATGAGAAGCCAGACATGGCCCTGGTCCAGCTTCTTGGTTTCTCTGTTATACCACTCTCTCTCTCTTCTTGGTGTTCCAACACTGCCAAGCAATTTTTTTTTCTTTTTCTTTTTTCTTTTCTTTTCTTTTTTTCTTTTTCTTTTTTCTTTCTTTTTTTTTTTTTTTTACCAAATTTAACAATGAGAGCGACAGCAAGCCTTGCTCATTGGGTCAGCAGCATGCAAGGTTGTGACCCTGCCACTAAGTACTGCATGGTGGTGGCTTCCTCTGGTTTCTTCTGTAGGACAGAAGATTCTTAATCAGGAGAGTTGATAAAAAATATCATCTGGGGAATGTTTTTAAAATGTTTATGCCGGTGTCCCACCTCTTGGATTTTGATTCAGGTGGTTCATATGGAATGAGGTTCTGGCATCAGTATTGTGGGAAAAACAAAACAAAACAAACATATCTCTAGTAGGTTCTAATGCATATTTGAGTTGAGAACCACACGGTTCAGATGATTTTTCAGGTTCTTTTCAGCCAACATAGGTTATGTATGATTTCAGAATCTCCCCAGCTAATTCCTAGGTGAGTGTTCTTGTATAACAAAATTTAGCAAACACTTCTAAAGAGAAAGGAAAAGTGTCCATGGATTTACCCTTCTTTTGTTTTTATTAGGCATTTTAGGGGAAAAGGGTAGTTTATGGACCTTGGCCATTTGTGATGTCTGTCGGAAGGGTCCTGGGGTGGATGTTACTCTGGTTTAACGATGGGTGATTTACAGATGATATCTCTCTCTGTCTCTCTCTCTTTCTCTTTCTCTGATTCTTTGTCTCTGTGTCTTCCTGTCATTCACACACACACACCCACAGTGCTTTATAAGCGGTGACCTAGCTCTGCAGAGATTGTTTTCCTCATTCCAACCACCATCACCGTGATTCCCACCCCCATCATGAACAGAACTCCATGTCTGTTGCCTGTGGCATCATCACTGCATTAGCTGCCTTCTCATCACTGTCTGCACTATCATTACCATCCTCACAGTCAGCAACACCACTTTGATGAGCATCTCATGGGCTATGTTTATACCATTGTCACGACCAGCAGATCTACTATCTCCATCAGAATTCACTCACTGACTACCAACGTGTGGGCCACCATCATGAATGGCCTACTCAAGAAGCGTGAAGTCTGTGGGTTCTGTTTTTATAGGTTTATTAAGACAGACGATACCTTCATGGCAGGTGGACAAATGACGATCAAACAGTGAACACACGCAGATGTGACTATCAGCTACAGACCTTCTGCCAATAAAAAGTAAATGTTGTGGGGTCACCTGCCTGAGTGTCTTGTTTTCATAAGGACCACACCAGGGTCTTCTCCCCTTCAGGGGCCCTGCTGTGTGGTCTTCTAGTTTTGGACCTCCTCCTCCTAAGACCATTGTTCCCATGCAGGTGTCATGGTGTGGCCCCCCACTCCTCCTCCACTGATCTTCTCCTCGACTCATCCCCAGTATCAGTCTTGGATGGAGGCTTTTGCTTCTCTCTGGTGGTGTCCTAACCTGGCCAACCCTTTCACTTTTCTTTCTTCTGCTTCTAACTTCAATATATTTCTTCTCTTTTCTTTGGTTTATGTGAGTATCAAACGTTCTCTTAATCTCATTCTATTTGTATCTTGCTTCTTGTGTTTTATCTTTGCTGGCTGATCCTTGGAAAGAAGGTGAGTGAAACTCTAATGCCCATGCTATGGCTTCTGTCTCCCAGGACGCCCTTATAGCAGGAAAGCTAGAGGCACAGAAAAAGTATGTATCCTTCTCTTCCCGCTTATGTCTTTCTTCTTTGCTCGCCTTCCTAACCTTCCCTTCCCCTTCCACCTCTCTCTCCTGATGCCTTTTCCTAGCCCCCTTCTCTGTTTTTGGGACATCCTACCATGCCTCTCATTGCTCAGTCACTTTCTTCTCCTTTTCGTTCCCAGACTTAGCCCCTGTATAGTGCCGATCCCTAGTCTCTGCTTATCCTTTCACAGGCTCATAGCTTTGAGAGTATAGATCTGCTTAAATGACCTATTTCCCACAGAGTTATGTGCCCCCATACACTAGTCTACTGGGACTACCTATAGTTTAGGTGGTGCCTGCACTTGGATTTGTAGATGGGATGGAGGGCAAGGACATATTGCAGTGCAGCCATTTGTCTTTTTTTTTTTTTCCATTTTAAAAACAATTCAAATATATTTGATATAGCCTTGTGTAAATTTAAGAACTACAGCCTGTAAATTTGGTACACTTATGTATTGTTTTTTGTGTGTGTGTGTGTGTTTGTTTTTTTAAAGATTTTATTTATTTATTTGTCAGAGAGAGAGCAGGCGAGAGCGAGCACAGGCAGACAGAGTGGAAGGCAGAGTCAGAGGGAGAAGCAGGCTCCCTGCGGAGCAAGGAGCCCGATGTGGGACTCGATTCCAGGACGCTGGGATCATGACCTGAGCCGAAGGCAGCTGCTTAACCAACTGAGCCACCCAGGCATCCCTACACTTATGTATTGTAATATGATTACCATTGTAGTAATAATTAGCACCTCTGTTATACAATTATGCTTTTTAGTTGGAATAATTAAGTTCTAATCTCTTAGTGAGTTTGATGACTATAATTCAACTTCATTGTCTGTATTTGCTGTACTGTGCATTAGATCTCTGGCGCTTATTTCCTACTCATTGCAAGTAGGAACCCTTAAGCCCCATCTCTCTTATCCCTCCAGTGCCACTCTCCCCACCCTCCGCCCATTTCCTGGTAACCACTCTTTCACTTTTCGTTTTTTTTTTATTATTATTATTTTTTTAATATAATTTTTTATTTTTTATAAACATATATTTTTATCCCCAGGGGTACAGGTCTGTGAATCACCAGGTTTACACACTTCACAGCACTCACCAAAGCACATACCCTCCCCAATGTCCATAATACCACCCCCTTCTCCCAAACCCCCTCCCCCCAGCAACCCTCAGTTTGTTTTGTGAGATTAAGAGTCACTTATGGTTTGTCTCCCTCCCAATCCCATCTTCTTTCATTTATTCTTCTCCTACCCACTTAAGCCCCCATGTTGCAACACCACTATTGGGTATTTACCCTAAAGATACAAACGTAGTGATCCAAAGGGGCACGTGTACTCGAATGTTTATAGCAGCAATGTCCACAATAGCCAAACTATGGAAAGAACCTAGATGTCCATCAACAGATGAATGGATCAAGAAGATGTGGTACATATACACAATGGAATACTATGCAGCCATCAAAAGAAATGAAATCTTGCCATTTGCGACAACATGGATGGAACTAGAGCGTATCATGCTTAGCGAAATAAGTCAGGCGGAGGAAGTGGTGTTTCACTTTCCGTTTTTACAGGTTTGGCTTCTTAGGTTCCACAGATAAGTGCTAGTACACAGTACATTTTTTCCCTCTAACTTACTCTCACTTAGCATCGCATGCTCAAGGTTCCTTCGTGTTGCCAATGGCCGGATGTCCTTGTTTCTCATGGCTGAGTGAGATTCCGCAGTGCCCACATACCACATCTTCTTTATCCATTCATCCGTGGATGGGCAGTTGGGCTGTTCCCACCTCACCCCACTTCCTTTTCCTTTTGGAGGTGTAGAGTGGCAGACACTAGGCTAGACGAGTCCTCAGAAGCCCAGACTTGTCACCTTGGTTCTGCACATATTTGCTGTGTGGGACTTGCGACTTGGGCATGTCGCTTCCTCTTTCGGAACCCTAGTTCCTCATCTGTGATATGGGCATGATAATGCCTGCTCTATTTTTCTTAGAACTTTGTTCTTTAAAAAAAAATTTTTTTTTAAAATTTGTCTGAGAGAGAAAAAAGAACAAGCAGGGGGAGGGAGTATCAGTAAAGAGAGAGAGAGAAGCAGAATCCCTGTTGAGCAGGGAGCCCAATGCGGAGTTCGATCCCAGGACCCCGGGATCATGACCTGAGCCGAAGGTAGAAGCTTAATCAACTGAGCTACACAGATGCCCTTCTTAGAAGGTTGTTCTAAGACTCTTAACTCCTAACCAGTGGTATGGAAATATAGGAGTTTATTATTGTGTCTGTGTACTCAAATATTTTTTTTAATTAAAAATTTTTTTTAATTTTTAATTTTTTATAAACATATAATATATTTTTATCCCCAGGGGTGTACTCAAATATTTTTATGTGCACTTTGGACTCCTAGTCCCCCAGTCAGCTTCCCTGCTGCCAGCACCGATGGAGGTCCCACTGTAGAGGGTCTTTGGAGAGACACTGCAGCGCACAGAAGAAATCTAGGCTCTCAGAGAGCTTACAGCCAAAGGGCACAACAGGAGGAACGTGCATACCCAGACAGCAAAGCACAAATTAAATGCTATTTCAAGTGGCAACTCATTAGCCCAGCACCGGTCTCTATGTAAATACGTTGGGCCAGGGAGTCTGGGGACAGCAAAGCCAGGTGGTGGCTTCTAGAAGGCTGTAGATATAACAGAAACAACTTTTCCCTAAAGTCTGTGGGCCCCAGACTCGACACAGGTGGGCTGCTGTGGTGTCCTTCTGTGGCTCTAGCCATGCGGCCCCAATCTTTGTATTCATCGAATGCAGTGGCCGACCTCACAGGGGATGTCATGACCAGGAGAAGGGGGTATAACCCGATGGCAGGGCGGGATGCATATGTTTTTCACAGTCAGTCTGAGAACCTGATTACAGGGCTAGAGGTGGGGGTTACGCCCAGTTCCTGAGATGAAAAGGGGGCATGGACAGGGAGGACGAGGCTGGGCAGTCTGCAGAAGGCTAACACTGGGGCCAGTGGTGTTTCCGTCCTGTTTCCATGGGTTTGGGAAGTGACTACAAGGAGAATAAACTGCATTTACCGGGGCCCACATCCTGGTGTCCCGGGGACCACAGAGGAAGACTGAGGCATGGCGCGGGATC
This sequence comes from Mustela nigripes, assembly GCF_022355385.1. Lineage (NCBI taxonomy): Eukaryota > Metazoa > Chordata > Mammalia > Carnivora > Mustelidae > Mustela > Mustela nigripes. Next base: position 101,299,721 of record NC_081562.1, read on the forward strand.
AGCTGAGTGTTCTCCAGGCCGGTGGAAGTTTGTATCTTTAACTCAGCAGGGTCTGGAGAGACCAGGAAGACAGGGAGGAAATCGCAAAGTTGAGATCTCAAACCTGGACAGATCCATAGTAATGCGTCCAGGGACTTGGAGTCCTGAACACAGTTATTAACCGGGAGGGGGAACCTTGGAAGGAAGCATTTGTTTTCCAGAAACAACAACAGGAGAGCCAGCATTTTGTGATACGCTCAACATCCATGCACAGGAAGGGGGTGGGGAGGCCTGGCCTTTGGCCCCAGGCAGCTTGGGGAAGTTTGAAATGGGTGCTTTTTCAGCTTTACTCATTACCAGCATTGATGTTCCTCTCTTATTCACTTTTTACCCACATGAATGAACATCCTCCTCCACCCCAGACCCCCTATTTCACTTATTCTCCAAGTGCTCCCTACAGTAGAGACAAGGCTAGGGTCCACTGAATTTGGATGAAATGACATGCCTGGGGCAGGTGAAAATCGCTTTTGTCCAGCCTGTCAAAATTTCCGTGGCTCTTCTGAGTAGACAGACTGATGTCGCAGGGGCCATGTTTGCTGTTCCAGGAGCCTGTGAGGAGTTTTGCTTGTGAGCCCTTTGCGTGCAAGAGGCTGTGAACTTCTTGCAGGTTCTACCTTTTTAGGCAAGCAGCCTTAGAGCAAACCTCATCTTCAAAACAGGAGTAGTGAATGTTGTGGGGCTGTTGTAAAGAGCTGTGCTGATGTGGGATGCCTAGCATCGAGGTGCAGGCAACACAGGGTAGCTGGTACTATGACTTTTGTCGCTATTGTTGGTTGTATGTGAGGGGCAGAGGGCAGCATGGATGGCAATGCATTGGGTGGTTCATTCCTGCCGTTTCCCTCCACCGCCAGCATCTGCAGTGTTGGGGGAAATCAGACCCAGTTCTTTCAACCTGCCAAGGCAGCCAGAAGCCCAGGCATGGAATCTGTGGTGAGGCAGGAACAGATGGCCTTTGCGCTGTATGCTAGGGGATTTCTGTTTCCTAGAGCATGGCTCCTTGGGGTGTCCCTAAACATAATGGCTGCATATGTGAGGTCTGTGATGCAGTCCCCGGAGGAGCCAGCAGGAAGGCTGCTCAGCCCCACGGTGCAGGAGGGAGAGCTTGAAGACGCTCATTTCGGGGAACAGATAGCAGATGTGGCAGCTGGAGACGTGAGTTTGACTAGTGGCTCTGCCCTCATGAACCTGGGGTTATTTCAGATCTTCCCCTATTTCTGGAAACAGGACTTGTGAAGGGTTATGACTGAAGTCATAAATGCATATGGATCATTTTTAAAAAGGACAGATAACAAAGAATCCTGTAATCGGGGAAAGTAAGTGAGTGCAGGGGAAATGATGATAGTAGAAATGAAAATAAGAGTGACTCATGCCTGTATGGCAGATTTCACTTTGAGCTTCCTGGCAGCCAAGGCAGAAAGGACTGGGACTCACATAATCCCTGGCAATGAGCAACTGTTTTGGCAGAGGAAGCAAACTTTTTCCTGCTGTTGAAGCATAGTTGTTATATAAAGGACACAAACTATAGAAGGAACCTATTTTCAGTAATGAGTGGATAGAAGGTGCTGGAATGCTCTTTGTATAGCTACTTCTTAAGTGCTTCTGGATAAGAACTGGTAAGTGATATTAAACTTAGTGCAGGGTGGGTTCTAGTACAAAGTAATATATGTCCCTTTCTGATGAACTGATGATTCAAAGACAAAAGGGTGGAAAATGTCATTTATCCTTTAAGTCTCTCCATGGAATTCATGGTTTGAAATATCTTTTCTCTACTAAGCAGCATTTATTAAAGAACAATTCATCTTTTAATTTTCATTAACTGAAAACGTGCATAACTGCCCTTAAGAAATTTCTGAGCAGTGTGAGAAAATTGGTGTTACCACACTGAATGACTATAATTCCAGCTAAAAAGCAAAGCCACTTGGCATTTTGGTTAGCCTGAGTGGCCCCTTTAGAAGAAGATATTAATTCTATTAAGCTTTGTAAATCATTGGAAGGTGTTTGGGTATCCGCTACTGCATCTCTAGAGATTCTGATTTGGTAACCATGGCTTTTACAAAAGCTCCATGGGAACACCCTCTCTCTGGCTCCTGGTGTCCAGCCAGCTTCTGGGACTCTGCCCAGCCAGGACCAGAGCACCTCTTCTCAGTTGTTCAGATTTGCAGCTTGTATTAATCAGGGCTCTCCAGAGAATCAGAACTAATAAGATGTGTGTGTGTGTGTGTGTGTGTGTGTGTGTGTGTTTGGGTAGTATGTGTATTATATATATTATAAGGAATTGTTCCAGGTGATTATGGAGGCTGAGAAATCCCGAGATACGCAGTTGGCAAGCTGGAGACCCAAGAGAGCCCATGGTGTTAAGTTCCAGTCCAAATGCCCATCAGGTTTGAGACCCAAGAACAGCCTATTTCAGTTCAAGTCTGAGGGCAAGAAAAGATCAGTGTCTCAGCTCAAAAAGTCAAGCAGGAAGAGTGCCCTTTTATTCAACCTTTTTTGTTCCATTCAGGTCTTCAACTGATTGGATGAGACCCACCCACATTAGGAGGGCAAGGTGCTTTACTTAGTTTACCCATTCAGATGTTAATCTCATCCAAAAACACCCTCACAGACACTCTCAGAACAATGTTTGGACAAATATCTGGGCACCCCATTGCCTGTCAAGTTGACACATAAAATTAACCTTCATAAGCACTTGTGATTTTGAGGTCCATAATCCTTTTTGTATTGGTTTGAATAGTGGTGTCCACAAATATATGACCAAGCCCTAACCTGTGAATGTGATGTTATTTGGAAAAAGACCCTGAGAAAAGGGTCTTTGTGGATATAATTAGGTAAGGATCTCCAGATCATCCAGGATGTAGGGTGGGCCCAAATCCAAGGATGGGCTAAAAGAGAATTGAGATCCAAAGAGCCACAGGGGAGAAGACCAGGGTAAGGCTGAGGCTGAGATCGGGGTAGTGAAGCACCAAGCTCAGGGAACAGCTTCAGAGAGGCTAATAAACTTAACCTAAGATCACATGTCCTGAAGGGGTTAGATCTAAGACCCATTTCTTTCTGACTGCAAAGCCATACTCCTACCACACTTTAATGAGGAGTCCAAAATAAGGCTTGAGTTAGCATGGCCTAGAACAGCATTTATCAGAGCCTAAGCTGAAGAACAGTGGTCTTCTGATTTTTTTTTTTTAAAGATTTTATTTATTTATTTGAGAGAGAGAGAGAGAGTAAGCATGAGCAGGGTGAGGGCCAAAGGGAGAGGGATACTCCCTGCTGAGCAGGAATTGGCTCCCCCGACAAAATGCAGGGCTCAATCCTGGGATTCCAGGCCCATGGCCTGAACCAAAGGCAGATGCTTAACTGACTGAGCCATCCCAGATGCCCAGTGGTCTTGTTTTAAAAGAAGTTCATGATCTAACAAACTCTAGAAACACTAATTATTATAGTTTATCTGACTAAAGTTCTGAGAAGACTTTTAGAAAGAACATGGTTCCATTTTATTCAGCTCTTTTCCTGCTGAACATTCATAGGTTATTTGTAGCTGTATTCCTAGGTATCCCAGGGAAACAGTTATCTGCAGAACATTCTCTGGGAAACTCTGTCCTAGATTAAATACTCCTGGGCAGGAGATGCAACACATCTGAAATTTTCTTTCGTCATTGCTTTGGACTGGTGCAGTTAGTTACTTAGCAGTCCTGGATTATAGTTTTCTTGCTGTAAGGTTTGGAGGTTGGACCCTGTGACTTCTCTGTCATGGCTTTATAAAATGCTGGGGTCCACATGTCTGTCAGTTGAGTTAGCGAATTTGTTCATTCTTTTCTGTTATGATGTTAGAGAGGGATCCAAGGACAGATACTCCTGTGGAGTCATTCACACTCTGATTGTGTCCAAGTATCTAAGAGAAAGTGTCACACATCGGCCACTTCTTCAAGCTGTGTGTTAAATGAGGTAGTACACTTAGCTTGTGGGTCCCTACTCTGTATCTGGGGCAGCCCTTTGTCCCAGAGCCTGGTAATGTCACTGAATTTCCTCTGAGTTCTCCTGCCCACGACTTTCTGTGGAGCCTACACTGAGCTCCCTGATTTAGACTCTTTTCAAGAGGGAGTACTTTACTCTCTCTTCCAGGAGCTGGAGACTTTTCAGATCCTTTCAGTATTTGCCTCTGGTCCTGGAGTGATCTCGCCATCTTATCTACGTAGTAAACAATAAAGAAACTCTGTGTCCCAGCCCAAATCTCATTTCCCTCATAGACCCTCCTTTATTCCTTACATGGATTCTTAGGAAACGTACAGGTAGGATTTTTCTCATCCATTACTTTTTCCTTAATTGCTTCGGGTACCTTATACTCTCGTGTCTCCAAAGGTGCCATAAGCCCTCCCCGTGCTGTCCCCGCCACCTGAACTATAGTTTATGTTTCCTGTCTGTTCCCTGCAAACTGTAGTATGATGTTGCCTAAATAATAGGTGAGTAAGTAAATACTGGATTAATCAGCTGACAGATGCCGATCATGCTTGCTCACCCTGGCCCCAGGACCTTTTAGCAGCTGTGACCCACAGTGTAATAGTGGGCCTTTAGCTCGCAGCTGCATACAGTTTATGCCGTCTTCCAGAACAGGAGACACATTCTCTTCCTTCCTCATCTGGACCAGCTCCTTCCTTCCTTCAGGTGGTGAGCTCTCTTTGGGGCTATTTTGATAGTTCAGTGAATCTTCTCTGGTGATCAGAACATAAGAAGCAGGAGAAACTTGGGCTTTGTCAAGGATGGAGAGCTTGTAGGCTCCTGCTCACAGGGAGGAAAGTCACCATTTGCTCAGCCTCCGAGATGCCTTTCAGGGTAGACTGTTTTTATCATTACTGGCAGTAATTTTCAAATGAACCAGAACTGTTGGTGTTTGCGCCAGGTTGGCTGTAGGTGGGGCCTTGACCCATGTTGACATTGTCTGTTCCCAGACATTTGTTTTTAATAGAGGTGCAGCTGAGAGGGTAGTGTTTATATTGATATCTTTATGGGCTTTTGGTGCACGCTCTTTGATTACTATTTACATAGGCTGGAAAGAGTGCAGAATACTTTGACTTTTTATTCCTTCTTTGTTTTTGGTAATGCTTCTCATTTTCAAAAACAAAAACAAAATAATTGATGCCACCTATGTGCTGTGGTTTGCGCGAGGAACCTGACATGGCACGTGGCCATGTTCTAGGCGTGCGTAGGGGCCTGGTGAGACTGCACAGGCCTGGCCTACCTCACGCGGCTCCGTTAGGAGATAAGCCTGACGTGGGGCTCAAAAATAGTGATGCTGAACATATGAAAATGTGGTGGGAAGTGAATTTGAATAGCTGTATGAAGTTGTTTTAAGACTTGGGGTTAAAAAGAAAATGGTGATAGAAATGGCGGCTTTATTTTTTTAAAGCCTGGAGTCGTGTCTCTCTGAACTGAGGGAGCACCTGCCAGCCTGGGGCTGGCTGGGACCTGGACACCGGACCCAGTGCCGGGGGGCAGTGGACAGGCTGACCACTGAATTTGCCATCCCAAGTGGGGTCCTGTGATTATGGCAGGACGTAATACTAGATGTTGAGTATGCCAGGACTGTCCTGTGTGACTGGGCCCAGTGGGCGCTCCTTGAGCTTGGCCATGGCTGTTCCTGAGGGTGTATGGGGAAGGGTGAGCAGTCAGGGAGAGGCAGAGAAGCAGGCAGGGACAGTCAGCTTCTGGCACCTGGGGATCATGGCCGGAGGGCTCTTCTTACCCAGTTAGAACGGGTTGGTGACATGTTGACTCCTAATACCTCTTGAGATCCGATTTTTACGTTTTCAGGAATTTTGCAAGCTGGTTTTTAACACTAATGGTACCTTGAAGATGGCCACGGTGGACATTATTTAGACCATAGAAATCCGTAAATGGTACATATCAGCAACGGGAGCCCCCTCCTCCAGGTGGTTGCTAAGCATTTTTCAGGATGGCATGATGAAAGCCTGAGGATGGGCACTGGGTGGAGCAGCAGGGACCATGGGTATGTCCCATGGCCAGGGCCTGGTCCAGCCTGAGGGTGTTCTGTGATTCCTGCTGTAGGCAGGAAGGGCTGTTGGTCAGACAGGGGCCAGGAATGACAATGTCTCTGTCAGGTACCAGAAAGGGATGCCATGTCTGCCACCTCTGGTACAGAAACTGATTGCCCACTACTCCCTACTTGCTCTCTCTGCTCTAGCCACACTGGTCTTCCTGCTGTTCCTCAAGGCATCTCAGCTTGTTCTTCCCTCTGCCCAGAACACCTTCTTTCACTACCCACAGAACTCTCTCACGTCTCTGGGGGCTGTCCTCCTATGTCCCCTGCTTGGACAGGCCAGGCCCCCTACCACTCTCCACCCTCTTCCATCACTTTTCCTTCCAAACACTTGGTGCTGTCCACCCTTGAGTCATGTGTTTGTGTCCTTGTTTGATTGTCTCCCCACTGCACAGGAAGCTCTGTGAAGGCCAGGATTTGGTTTTGTGGTGCAGGCGGTGCCTGGAAGGGGCCTGGGAGAATGAATGAAAGAATATTTCCCACAAACCACAAGTAATCTACAGTGGCAGTGCTGCAGACTGATGCCAAGTGGGCTGTAAGGCCCATCTGACGGCATTTGGGAGGACCACTGCCATGCCTTAGGGCTGTCTGTAGGGGTGGGGCTGGCAGCCCATGGACCATGGTGGCCATCCCTGATCTGGGTTTTCAGCTGCTCCTTCAGTTGCTAAGAAACATTTGGGAAGAGTCTCACTGTACCTAGTTTGGGGCTAGGTTGTATAGAGGGGTTCCTAGCCTTTTTGAAAGGCTACATTTTTTCATTCATCCATCTATTCATCCATCTGTATATCCGTCCATCCACCCATCTGTCCATCCATCCACCCATCCGTTTGTCTCTCCATCCATCCACCCATCTGTCCATCCACACATCCATCTATCCATCCATCCACCTATCCATCCATCCACACGTCTGTCCGTCGTGCGTCCATCCATCCATCCGTCCATCCATCCATCCGTCTGTCCATCCGTTTGTCCATCGACATATCTGTCCATCCATCCATCTGTCCGTCTGTCCATCCATCCATCCACCCTTCCATCCATCCGTCCAGTGAATACTTGTTGAGTATCACTAGGTATGAGATGACCCTGCTGAGGGTGGGTGAATCAGTGGTGTCCACAAGTGGTCCTGGCCCCATGTGGCCTCGGCATGGTGAAGATTCAGAAGAGAGCTGTATGAGCTGGGAGGCACCCACAGAGGAAAAAGAGCAGGGTGGACAGAGAGACAGCCAGAGGAAACTAATTTAGGTGTGGGGTGCAGTGAGGGAAGCTGCCATTTGAGCTTAGACCTGAGGGCTGGGTTGGAGTTTGCCAGATGGGGAGGGCATGTGAGAACCTTCCCAGGAGAGGGAAGCACACGTCTTCCAGTCCAGAGGTAAGAAAAGCCCCCCAGGAGTGGGGAAATGAGAGGAGGCTGGCATGCGAGTGTGCATGCAGCGGGAGGCGGGAGGCACGGCTCACAAGCGCTTTGTCAACCATGTAAGCAGCTTGGATTTTAATATATATATATATGTATATATATATATGAAGATTTTATTTATTTATTTGACAGACAGATCACAAGTAGGCAGAGAGGCAGGCAGAGAGAGAGAGAAGAGGAAGTAGGCTCCCCGCCGAGCAGAGACCCCAATGTGGGGCTCGATCCCAGGACCCGGGATCATGACCTGAGCCGAAGGCAGAGGCTTTAACTCACTGAGCCACCCGGGCGCCCCCTAGCTCATATTTTTAAGGTCACCAAACTTCCATTCATGTGTAGAGGACATACCAAAACAGTAAAAAAACATAAAGGAATACAGAGGTAGACAACGGGAGCGTGCGTGTTTTGTAAAGTGTATCACTTTCCACACTCAGTGCTTCAGGCAGGACATGGACCTGTAGGCACAGGTGGGAATGGAGAGACTCGTTAATTCCTGTTTTCGGTGTCACACAGTGTCTCCCTGTGGCCTAGGATGCCGCTGATCTTAGTGGCTCCTGGTGCCGTTCGCACTTTGGTGAGTAGCTTCACACTTACATGCAAGGGTAAATGCTTACTCAGGGGACTCCTCAGGTCGGATGCGGAGTGTGCACGCATGCGTATGTGTGTGTGTGCACGTGTGAGCCTCTCTCTGCCCCAGGTACCAACAAGGGGCACAAGAACAAGTGACAAATTCTGCGGTAGCTTTAGCTTCTCTTCCTCATAACTTCTTGAGTCAGGGGCTTCCACCCTCATGCGGCTGGTGGCCTTTGGTGCCAGGCTCCACGCTGGCATTTCAGCATGCCTGTTTCTTTTGCAATTAAATGTGGGTAAGTGGGTGTGATGATAATCTCCATCCCAGCCCTACCTCTCAAGGTGAGCAAGCTGTCATAAATAACAACAGTTGGCCCCAATTATCCAGTGACCAGAGGAACAAAGGAAAGCATAGATTAAAAGTGGCAGATGGGGCACATGGGTGGCTCAGTCGGTTAAGTGTCTGCCTTCAGCTCAGGTCATGATCCCAGGGTCCTGGGTCTGAGTCAGCGGGCTGCCTGTCAGCGGGAAGCCTGCTTCTCCCTCTCCCTCTTCTGCTGTTCCCCGTGCTTTTGCTCCTTCTCTCTTGCTATCCCTCTCTCTCTCTCTCTCTGTCAAATAAATAAATAAAATCTTAAAAAAAAAAAGAGGTAGATAATTAGAAGTAATACCTTTTGGGTTATGGGGTGTAAGCAAACACACATGGCCACAGCTTTACGACTGGTCTCTGCTCATCCCACTGACTTTTCCTGTTAGTTGTAAGGAAAGGTCTTCTTTGCTCACTACAGGTAAGGGACTCACAAAAAAAATCAAGATTATATTATTTATAGCTCATATTGTTAAATCTTCTCCTTGATCTTTGGGGTCATTGGACCTCTTCATGTTTGTACGACACTGGGCATGTTAGTGAAACTTTCTGTACCTTTGTTTCTTTATCTGTAAAATGGGGACAGTGCTGTGTATCAATTCATGATAGATATCACCATAGCCTTGGTTCCTTGCATCCCAGGAGGGAACATGATTCCAATGCAGGAAGAAAACAAATCAGCCCTCAGACCACAGTGTTGTGCCTCTCTGGAGGGGAGAGGCAGAAGGAGACGGGGGTGGGGGTGGGGGAAGAAGTAAGAAAAGAAGGAATCTCGGTAAACCTCTTAGACTGTGACAATGAGGCCAAAGTGAGCTTTTATGAGAACCACATTTGAGCCCTGGAATAAAAAATAAGAGCAACATACTTTAAAAATTATTTATGATTTTAAGCACATGAAAGGCGTATCGTGTACCCAGGGAGGGCATAATGGGGAACAGCTGGCTAACATGTGTCTCGCCATTTCTGAGGATGTTCATAATTCTCTGATGTCCAAGAATAACAGTAATAATGATGCTGCCTCTGAGAATATTAATGATGATAAAGAGGGCCAGGGTGCCTTTCCTAGATCCTTCTGGACCCAGGAGAAGAGCCAGACTGCTGGGTTTGGTGGGGACTGACAGGGACTCCCAGCCTGCATCCGTGGGCGATCATGGAACCCTTCCAAGGATCAAAGGTTGAAGGAAAGAGCCTGGATGGGGGAGTCAGGAAACCCGGTTTCAGGCCTGGTTCCACACCGATTCTGGCATTTCCTTGCCCCTCTGAGTCTCAGTTTTCCCATCTGTAAAATAGCAATGCTAACACTACTTGGCAGGCACACTTGCAGAGTTTTCATGGAGCCCAATGAAATGGTGCTCGCGGAAGTGCTGGACACTTCACAGAGCATTCTGTGTTGGAAGGGTCATCACCCTCTTTGTGCTTCTCCAGATCAACCACCGAGCTCAGTGCCTGGCATCTAGGAGATGCCTACAATGTTGAAACATAGAAACATCAAGAGTGTTTCTTTTCATTAAATGTTTAAAGCTGTAGAATGTCAGACTTGGACAATACTTTACAAGGCACTTAGTCCAGTTCTTTCTTTTATGACTTGTTAAGGGATCTGGAGCAGTGCGCTGTCTAGGGTCTAATTATCCCGCACTGCTGAATTGACCTGAGTACCCTATCCAGTGCCGTGTGGATGATGAGAGTTTCCATTCTGCCTGACGAGAAGAGTATTTTTTCAGTGCTTTTAAATGGTTCTTTCTCCAGACTCAGCTAGTCCCCTGTATCCATGGGGCCAAATACCCACAGGGGACCTTCTGCAGACCTCTGGGGCTCCTTGGGAAGCTCTCTCCTCTGGGCTACTCTGTCCTATGACCTCCAGTGGCCTTGTCCTCCCCAGACTTACAGCTCTGTCACCTCAGGGGTTCGATGGGCTCTACTTGTCTCCCCTTCCTGCCCCAAGGCTGAGAACCTTTCTTAAGGTAGTGAGCTGGAGCCGTCCCGCAGCTGTCTCACTTGTTTCCTATTTCCCAGGAGCTTTGTTGCCTGATGGCCAGTATCCTGAAACCATGGTCTTGGTCCACTGGGGCTGCTGTAATGAAATACTACAGACAGGGTGGCATATAAATGAGGACTTTCTTTCTCACAGTTCTGGAGGCTGGAAGTCTGAGGCCAGGGTGCCACGTGTGGTCAGGTGAGGGCCCATTTCTGGTTGATAGCCCATCCTTCCTCACTCTGTCTTCACATGGTGGAAGGGGCTCCATTCTCATGACCAAGTTACCTCCCAAAGGCCTCACCTTCTAATACCATCACATTGGGCACTGAGGATTTCAAAATTGAATTTGGGGGGAACCCAGACATTCGGGGGGCCACAAACATTCAGACCACAGCAACCATTAGTTCAAAGTGGCCAACTTTCCCAGAAGTTTTTCTGGGAAAATTAATGCTTAAGCCTAGAAGGTAAAGGAGAGGTAGGGGCTGTCCAGGTGAAAAAGGGAAGAAGTTTCAGGAATAGGTACAGTGCATGCTCAGGCATGGAGGTAGGGAGCAGGTCCTTCATCCTGTAAGCTTAGTGTCCATGACATTGGGCCATGGGACCCACTTGTGTTTTATTGCAGATATGTGTCTGGTTCCATCCCCCACAAGTCCCTGAAGGCTAGGGAATCTCTTTCCAACATAAGTCAGTCAGACCTTTCAGCCTGGGTATGTTTGTGTTGGGTCTTAGTCAGGGCTGTGAGCAGATATTACCTTGATGTTTCTGATGAGACTCGCCTTTATACCTGTTACATTTTTCCTGGAGGCAGATGATATTGCTTTCAGTGATCTGGAGTTCCCATCAAGAAGCAGTGAACATTTATCCTTGGCCTATGCCTCACCCCTCTAAAGACATAGCACATGTACCTACTCCTCCTAAGTGTTCCTCCCATGTGCACTCTACCAGAGCAGCCACCAAGGTGAGGGTCAAGAACTGCGTGGAGGTTCTCAGCTAACCTTCTGCTAGAACAAAGCCCTGAGGCAGCTGCTGGATGATTAATCTATAGCAGTTGAATATAGGCATTCCTGACCTCTGTTGGGTCTGGGCTCCAAAATACATTTGTAGGTGGTGAGGACAGGAAGGGAGCCAGAGTCTTTGGGCTTCTGGCTTTATCCTCCAGTCTGGTTTATTTCTATCAGGCCTGTTACCTTATGGCTGTTCTATTCCCAGCTTGGGCTCCTTCTGCAGCAGCAACTGTCATCATCGATGCTGATTTCCCTCTAATTTATCATTCATTCATTGATTCATTCATTCAAAGATAGGGAGAAGTTTGTAGAGTATCCTGCCTTCATGGAGATCATGGTTAAGTAGGGCAGCCACACATTAATCCAGTAATCTCTTGAATAAATGTGGAATTATAATTGCAGTAAGTGCAGTGAAGGAGAGGAATTTGGGCCCATGAAATCCTAAGGGTGGGACTTGACCTTGTCTGGAAGTCAGAAGGGACTTCCCCTAGGAAGTGACGATTGAGGGAGGCATCAAGTGTGAACAGAGTTGGGGTGGAGAAACATGTTGGGAAAACTGCAAGAGGGCCAGCAGCTGCCTGCACTGAGCAGGGACTGTGGGGCAGGGAAACATGGAGACTCTTACAGGGTCTGTGGGAAGACCTTTGTGTGAAGACATGGGCTGTGTTAAGAACTTTGCCCTTTATCATTAGAACAATGTAAATGTTGAAGGCTTTTTTAACAGAAAGGTGGTATAATCAGATTCTTGCTTCAGAAACATCACTCTGGCTCCAATTTGGAGAGTGAATTAGAGGTGTACAAGAGTAAGGTTGCAAGGTAAAATTTGGGATGGCTAGTTAAACTGAAATGTCAGATAAACAATGAATATAGTGAATACGTTTTTAGTCTAAATGTGTCCCAAATACTGCATGGGACTGTACTTACGCTAAAAAATGGTTCACTGTTTATCTGAAATTCAAGTTTAACTGGACATCTTAGGATTTTTATTTGGTAAATTTGGTAGCTCTAGGCAGAAGATGTGGGGAGACCACTTATTGTAGTAGTTGAAGGCTTCCCAGACTAGGAGAGCAGAGGTGGACATGCAGAGAAGTGGACAAAGAAGAAGTACCATAGTGGGTTCAAGTCTGTCATTCCAAAGCATCTGGAAGACAGAGTCCATCAGCTTCCCTTCTGTTCTGAAACTCCCATTTCCATGCACATGCCATCGAAAGACACATGGTGATCACTATACAGTGAGCACAGTGCGGTCTCCATATAGGGCACATGCCTGGTCAGCACCTGCCTTCGGAGGTGACCTGTGAGATGTATGCTGGGAATGCATGAGGGGGTCGTCCTTCTGCCTCCCTGTCCCTTTAGGCCCAAGGATTCCCGAGGGGTGAACACTTTACATTACAGTGACCAGTGTGCATGAAGGAGAGATTTGGCAGGACGGTCAAGAACTTAATGACAAGAGAGGCATTACTGTAAGTAGCACACTGTTTTTCCCCATGATAACTCATGGTTTAGCAAGTGAAGCAGTAGCATAGGGCAGTCAAGAACACAAACTTTGCCAGGAGCCTCCAGTGTTCCAGAGGTTACTAACTAATTTACACTCTCTGTGTGCTACAAAGAAACCGGGCCATTTAAACCCCTCTTCAGTGCAGCTTAAACTTTTCTACCTTTTTGTTTGCCTAGAACGTCTTTTCCTGCATCTCTGCCAGTCTCATTCAAACTATTTATAAGGTAATGTTAATAGGAGTGTGATCAAACAAGATAAAGCATGTATAGAAAATAAAATAAATGCCCGTCACTAGGGAAATGACTAAACCAATTAGCATTCACGTCTGCTGTGCAGTATTACACATTCGTTAAGGTAGTTGTATGTGAACTGACCTGGAAAGATAATATATCTGTGATGTATTGCTAAGTGAAACAGGCAAATGGTCGGACAATGCGTGAAATATGATCATAGTTGTGTTTAGAAAGGAATGTGTATGGAAAGGGGGAGGAAATGTACTTCAAATTGTTAATAGAGATTTCCTCTGGAAGGAGGGTGGGATTGGGTTGGGAGTAAAAGGAAACTGCTCACACTTTGTTAATACCCTTTTATGGTTTGGGTTTGTTTGTTTACTAGATTGGCATTAATTTTGTAGTTGAAATAAAATTAAAAATGCATCAACATTTTGTTAGTGTAAATAAACCACGGTCATGTTTCAGCTGTTAGATTGGGGACGTTCTTCCCCTCCCCCAACTTACTGTTTTATTAGAGAACAAAATGGGAACAAAAGAAAGTTACCTCTCTCTAAAGCCCGACAGAAATGCTGCCCACAGATGAAACATTTTTCTGATTTGTCAACTAGGTGTCCTTTCCCCTTTTTTTGAACCCCTAAATGCTTTGTGTGACTTTCATAGCATTTACCTTGATCTTGGATTTCATCCCTCTTTTACTGCCTCTCTAGATTTAAGCCACTGGAGGGATATCGTGGTAGAGAAGAAAATCGGCTCTCAAGCTAGAAGATCTGGCTGTTGCTCTTGTTCTGGTCTCCTTTTACAGCATGACAAGTTAGCCCACACTTAGTAGCTGAAAAATCAGTCACTTTTTTATTTCTCATGCATTTTTGGTCAGGAACTTGAGCAGAGCTGGGCCAGGGGATTCTTCTGCTCCATGGAGTGGCGAGTTGGATCACTTAGTAGGATTTAGCTGGACAGGAGGGTCCAAGAAGATGGCCTTCCTAAGCCTAATGCATGGCTGGGAGTTGAAAGGCTGGGCTCAGCCTGGGTCCTTTGTCTTTCTGTTGACTCTTACCTCTGCATGGACTTCCTCCTAGAGGCACCAGCCTTCCAGAGACCAAAGCAGACCAAAGCAGGGCTGCCCATCTTCTGAAAGGATGCAGCTGGTGTAGTGTCCCTTCTGCTGTGCTGGTTAAGCAGTGACAGAACCCACTCAGATTGAAGGGTGTGGGAACAGCACAGCACCTCTTAAGAGGAAAATTTGTGTGTAAAGTTTGTGGCCATCTTTAAATCCATCACAGCTTTGATATGAGAAGTAGAACCTCCATGTCTCAGTGACTGCATCTGTAAACCAGGAAGGCCAAGGGCTGCAGTGTCTGCAGAAGCACCCTATACATTATAACGAGCTCTATGTACTAGAGCTACCAATAATTATCTCAGTACTAACTTTATGCTTGATTTAAGGTAGGTACTTGTTAGGTTTCATACGTTGAGGGCAGACTCATTTATCAATATTTCCTAAGAGAAACACACCAAAGCAGGGGTGTGGGTAATGTCGCAGGGGCACGGCCTAGCTGTGGAGGACAGACTAAAGTTTGGTTGACATGAGTTAGATCCACGCTGCTACTCAGTTACTATCTGTGTGACCTTTCTTGACGCCATCATACCTTTCTGAGTCTTAATTTACTCATCATAGTGTGAGAGTAGTAGTATTCGCTTAGCTGGGTTGCTATGCTCATTGAAGCTAATATGTGTAGAGCACTTAGTATGGCGACTCCTGTAGTAGGTCTTCTGTGTAATTAATGTGTGTAATGTAGTCATGGAGCAAATTTGGCCTTTTCACTGGTTTCTCTGTCCCGGTTACCTCTGTTCACACCGATGATTGCGAGGGGGTCCAGTGCCCACACTCTTATGAAAAGGCATGGTGGGGAGGGGGTAGAAGGGCTCTGCTGGCTTCTGCCAGTTTCCTCCTCTTTCCAGAGTGTCCCCTGCTGGGGGTTCAGTACCCTGTGAGCTGTGGCTGTGAGTGAATCACTCTGGTCTCTGTTGGATGTGGCCTCCTTTTTAGACCTGTGGTTTGCCTTCCCTAGATGTATGAGATCAAATCAGAAGGCAGCATTGCAAAGAAGTTCAACGAACTTCTGCAGAAGCTGAGCTCGCCCCTGAAACCCAGAGTTCCGGATCACAGTAACAACAAGATGAAAAACCTCTCCTACCCGTTCTCCAGGGAGAAAATGTACCTGTGAGTATGGACGCTGTGGGGGTAGGGATGTGTGCAGGGAAGGGGAGGGAAATCAAACAACACTCCATGCCCTGGGCTCCCACAGTGAGTGCCCTAGTGCCTGGGCGATCGAGGAGGGGGCATGCTCTCAAGGCCAAAGTGTTCCCTGGATCTGCTTCCTGAATCCCCTTCCCTAAGTGAGACTAACCCAACGGCCCCCCATGTTTGTGGGGACACCTTCCGTTTCAGTCCTTTGGCACAATGGATGGCGAATTGTGGAGTACACAGCCATAAACCTAGGGACTCTGTGAGAAAATGGTCGAATACCAGTTTCCCTTCTGTGGGGAAACCATCCTGCCCAGTTCCTAGCCTAACAGGGTTTCACCGTATTGTAATCAACCAGAGAGAAGGAGGATAAAGCTTCGGGAATTCTGTGTCCCCAGCTGCCTCCTCATATACTCACCTCAGTTGCCAACAGTAAGTCCAAGTTGTTCCCTGTGCCTCTGACTGGCCGGCTGTAGTCCAGAGCTTTCCATGACCTCCTCTTTGGGTTTGATTAATTTGCTAGAGAAGCTCTCAGAATTCAGAAAACTGGGTTTGCTCACTAGATTCCTGATTTATTACAAAGGATACGAAGCAATAGCCAGATGAAGAGATGCAGAAAGGGAGGTTCTGAAAGAAGGTGCTTGTGTCCTGTGGAGCTTGGGGCCCAACATGGTGGCACATGCAAGTGTTCTGGTTCCCCAGCCTGGAAGCTCTCCAGACCCTTTCCTTTCAGATTTTTTTTTCTTTTTTTTTAAGGATTTTATCTATTTACTTGAGAGAGAACAAGTAAGCGAGAGAGAGATAGAGAGCACAAGCAGAGGGAATGGCAGAGGGAGAGGGAGAAGCAGACTTCCTGCTGAGCAGGGAGCCTGATGCAGGAATCAATCCCAGGACACTGGGATCATGACTTGAGCCTAAGGGAGGTGCTTAACCTACTGAGACACCCAGGCATCCCTCCTTTCAGGTTTTTACAGAGGCTTCGTTAAGTAGGCCTGATTGATTAAATCATGGGCCATTGGAGATGGATTTAACCTCCAGCCCCGTCCTCCTCTTCCTAGAAATCAGGCATGGGACTGAAAGTTCCAGCCTTTTAGTCACGGCTGGTTTACCTGGTAACCAGCTGCTCCCCTCTCCATTTTAGGAGATTTCCAAAAGTCACCTCATTGACATAAGCCCAGCTGTGGCAGAAAGGGGCTTGTTATGCATAACAAGACACCCATATCACCTTGTGGCTCTGACTGGGAGACCAAATAATATGACAAAAGATGCTCCCATTGCTCTTGTTGCTCAGGAAATTCTAAGGGTTTGGGGAGCTGTGAGTCAGGGGCCCCGGATGAAGACCAAAAGATGTATTTATTATAAGTCACAATATCACCTCCCCTCATGAGGTGGCCATTCAGATAGAACTGTCTGTCTCTTAGAACCAAGACCTGGGGGCTGTTTGAGGTCAGACAGCATGAAGTGGCTGAACTGGGACAAGCATGTTGACCCCTGGCCTGCTGGTTCTTTCTTTCTTTCTTTTTTTTTTTTTGTGCTCTGTGCTTCTGCCATGCTTCCCCTTCCATGGGCCTGCCTTCATGCCCACGGTGGCATCTGGGCTGCCCTCTCCCATGCATCTCCTGTTCTTTCAGTGCCTGGGGCCCTTTAAACCCAGCTCCTAAACACCTCTATCTGGAAGAACCTTCTGTTCTTCCTACCCCAAAGATGCTCTCCATCCTCCGAGTTTTCCTAGCAGTGGTCTACTTACTACCATGTTCTTCTCTTCATCTGTTGCTTAGGAGACACCCCTCAACCTGACTGAGCTCCAGGGGTGGGGGCTGGGAGCATGATCTGGGCACCTGGGCGCCCAGTGCCTGGAGTACACTCAGCTCTAGGCAGGTGTTCCCTTTAGTGGGAGGTCATAATTTAGAGTTTAGAACTGACACATACCTTGCATAGTTAGGAGTTTGGTGGCTAATTGATTTGGCAATGGTGACAACATTAAATGAAAGTTTGAAAAATGAAGAGTTACCATCCCAGCGTGTGGAAACTTACATTCTTTGGTGGTTGTTATATTTTTTACTATCTTTGTCCATTGGAATCCTTTCTACATACTTTTATGTTTAAAACTTCTCGTAGTATAATACTTTCTGTCACAGTCTAAAATTTCCTATTTATGAATTTCCCCTAATTATTATTTTCAGTGACTGCATGGTTGCCCATCCTATAGATCATAGAATTGCATTTTATGTCCATAATCCTTATTATAAGTAACCTCATAATGAACATTTTTATGCATGGGACTTTTTTCTTCTATTGAACTTTTATTTCCTAGGATCCATTTCTATGATAAGCTCTCAGAATTACTGGGGCAAGAAGAATGATGTGTGAGCATGTGCGAGTGTGTGTGTCTTATACATCTTGCTGTGCTGCCTTGCAAAGGTTTGCTCTGGGCCTGGAGTAACAGTGGTCTCAGGACCAGGGTCATGAAATGAGTTGACCTTCTGTTTTCTTGGTGTCTCCAGGTACAACGTCCAGGACAAGGACACCTTCTTTGATAATGCCACCCGTAGCCGCATTGTAAGTACACAGGTCAACCAGGGGTGGCGGGCTGTGGAAGGGAAGGGAAGGCTGCGTACCCAGTGTGGCTGGCATTCCTCTGCTCTCCCTGCTACCTTCCCTTGTCATTTGCTTGGGGTTGCCAACAACTGAGAGGCCTGTCCCAGAGCTTCCCAGTCTTCCTTGCGAAAGGCACAGCAGACAATTGCCCTCACCCACAGGTTGAGAGAAGTGCCTTCTCTTTAAGATTCTCTACCTAGGCCTGTCTTGGAATCACAAAAAGAGGAAGTGTTACAGCTGGTGGGAACTTTAAGCTATCAGGTGATTTCCCCGCCTCCCTTGCTTTATAGCTGGGGAAACTGAGACTCTAAGAAACAATGGATTAAAAAAAAATTTATACCAATCATTGGTATCTGATTGAGGACCATTGCTGGGCTACCGTGTTTCTTTGCCTCTCAGAGGAGTCTTGTGCATTTATATCTTAGGGAATGCTAGAACTAGCTGGTGTGTCCAAGAATAAAATTAATCACCAGCCCATTCAGTGGAAAGGCAGGATTCATGCCTGTAGCTGTTCTTCTACATTTCTTTTTTTTTTTTTTTTTTTTTTGCCTTTTGAAATTAAGTTTTTGAATTCTGCAGCATGATTGCTTCTAATGAAAACCTGTATAGGGCCTGTGCCCTTCTGGCCCCTGTTCGAGCTGTGGCCTTTCTCCATTCACTGATCCATTTATTCTCTCTCTGCCTAGAGAGCATTCAGGCTAAGGACAGAGGAGGAAAAGGGGACCTGAAGAATGTTGCACACTTCTTCATGCCCCAGTGGGAACCTGGCAGTGTGTTCCCATTGATTCCTAGGGAAGCACTTAAGCTTCTACAGGGGAGGAGTGAGGGTTCAATTTCTAGAAGGACTTCCAAGTCAGTAAGGTGATAAGGATTAAGAAAGAACAGGTGGTTAGAGGAAGCTATGGAACATTTCCAAGGCACACTGAAAACATGGCCTCGACTCTTTGCTTGCAGGTTAGGCAAGGAAACACTGCAGGTCCCTTCGGGTTGTGTTTTAGCAAGGTTTAAAATGGGCACATGATTTCTTTTATCATCCTATGGAAAAAGGCATAAACTTCCCATTTTTTTGGTTGATGCTATTATAAGCCATTTAAATCTCCCTGTGGCTTGGGTCTCATGTCTGCGGGGGAGTTATAGGGTGTTGTGGAGTTTACCAAATAATTGCAGAGTACTTATAAAATAGTACAATGCCATATAAACGCTGTTCCTAATTATTATTGCTGTTGAATTACTGCACAGTATTACAAGTGAATTAAACATTCTGGGCCCCATACTGCTGGAAGTTATTTATTTCCCACTCCCTCTAGGTCTGTGTGAATGATGATGGAGGAACACACTTCTCTCATTCAGCTCTTGTTCTAGAAGCTTCTCCCTTTCTCTAGTCCACCCCACATGGTTAAGAAGGGGGGAAAAATATTCTTCGACTTTTGTCTTGGGGTCTACTCTGCCCTGGACTTCTGTCTGAGGTCTGTGTTCACATCTATAAATGTCATCCCGAGCCCCTTCCCTGTGGGTTCCTAAGCACCCCAGCCATTTGTCCCAGAGCAGACTGCCTTGCTTGGCTCCTGTTCATAGCCTGGCTCAGGCTTGAGATCCACTGGAGTGCACCAGTGGGCCAACAGGTTTACCTGTGTCCCTGTTGCCTCTGCAGGGAGGACTCAGCAGCCCTCCCTGCCAGGTGACAGACAGTCCCCTGCAAGCCCCATGTTCAGGGCTTTGTTCAGCTGGTTTAGGCATGCCATGGCCATTGAGCTGGTTGCCTGCCCTGTGCCCCAGAAGTGCTCTGAGCCGTGGAGTCTTGAGGAAGTGTCTGACTGGGGAGACGAGATAAAGACTTGGAGAAAAACTGAAATAATAGTAACAATGAGCAAGATGTAGGTGGTCATTTTTTCGTTTACAAAGCAGGTTCAAGGTTTCTTGAAGCAGCTCTGTGAGTCAGCTCTGTTGCAGAGAAGGCCATGGACCGTCAGGGTCCACAGACAACTCGCTCAGGACCCCTTGGCTAGAAGCCAGCACTGGAACGGGATTCCGTGGCCTCCTTGTCCTGTGCTTTCCCCAGCGTGGCAGGAATCAGGGCTGGTGGAGAGGACCGTCTCTTCTTCCCCTTCCCCGACAGTCTGGCCCAGGCACTTCC
The DNA here is from genome assembly GCF_022355385.1 of Mustela nigripes. Lineage (NCBI taxonomy): Eukaryota > Metazoa > Chordata > Mammalia > Carnivora > Mustelidae > Mustela > Mustela nigripes. Next base: position 101,319,844 of record NC_081562.1, read on the forward strand.
TTCCTGGCCCTCCAGAGGCATGTGGGTCTGGGCTCCCTGCTGTGTTTTCCTTACCTCCTGTAACTGCAGTCAATTTATAGCCTTTCTTTATTTTTTCAGGGTGGGGCGAAGGGGGGAGTGTGTGTGAGGGGCTTAGATTCTTTGTTTCCTCAAAGCACTCAAGTCTGAATGGGTTTGACAGGCCAGGCACGAGCTTGGCATATGCTTGGCTTCCCCCTCCCTGGAAGTGGGTCCAGCTGCCTGGTCCATCGCCCAACCTCGTGTGGTGACACGCATGGCCATGGCACTCACAGCCCTGCTGTTGTCCTTCTTAGGTGCACGAGATCCTAAAGCGCACAGCCTGTTCCCGAGCCAACAACACAATGGGTAAGGACCCCCTCTCCTGCCCCTGGGCTGGTGGTGGTGATGGGCTGCTCAGGGGGCCAGAGCTGTCCTTTCAGTGGCTCCCTGTGGGGGGCGGTGTTGGGCAGCAAAGAACAAAACAAACAACCTGCCCCACATAGGAGGGGAGGCTGCTTCACTCAGGGCCAGAAGTCCTTTTTGCTCTCCGGGAGCAGCAGTGCCTCATTTCTTGGGGGCAGGGTTCTCGGGTTGTAGTAACTTCTCTCAGACCTTTTTCCCTGTCTCCACAGTCTCTGAAAGTTTTTCACACTCACTCAAGTGTTACTTATTTCATTTTTAAGAAGAGAGGCGGGGGCGCCTAGGTGGCTCAGTCAGTTAAGCGTCTGCCTGGGATCAAGTCCCGTGGGAGCCTGCTTCTCCCTCTCCCTCTGTCTGCCACTCCCCCTGGTTGTGCCCCTCCCCTCTCTGTGATATAAATAAATTAAAAAAAAAATAAGGCATCTCAGAGGACAGTTAGTGCAGCCTCCTCCTTTATGTGTGAAAGAAGTGGCCTCCCACAGGGTGAGTGACTTGTCCAAGGCCACATGTTAGTTGGAATGTGTGGCTCCTGAATTCAGCATTCTGGTCACCAGAATGTGGCTGTTTCTGTTCCCTTGGTGGTTTGTTTTTGAAATTTGAGGATATTAGTCTTTGCAGCAGGGGTGTCAGCATTTGGCGGCCCAGAGGACAGGCCGACTGATGTTGGCGGACTTTGCAGAAGACACACATAATGGCTGAGGTAAACATGGGAGCTTTTAAGCAAAAGCATGTGGCTTTTCCACAGGAATCACTCTGCAGGCCGAGCGCTTTCTAACGGTGTTACCATCACTCAGAATGGCTTATGAAACCTTTGAGAGAAGGTCCTTCAGAATTCGTTGTGGGGTGCCAAATCATTGGCTCTTGAGGCAGCTTTGAGTTACAGAGTCCAAAAGTCATTGAGAGGCACGTCTAGTGAATTATGTAGTCACTCAAGCCAAAGAATAATAACACTGCTAATGATAATAATGGCTAATATTGGAGAGTTTGAGTGGGGGGACTCATAAGATGCCTCACTACCAAGAGAAGGAACCAGAATGGGTTTTATATAGTGACAGGGCTTTTAGTGTAGCACAGAACTTCTCAAGAGGGTGCTATATGTATGACTTTGCTTTGACGTAATCATCTTGTTACTGAATTACAGGTAACACTCCAATTTTTAAAAGTCAGGTCTTCTGTGTGACGTTATTTGTCTGGACCATGGTGCTGATGAGGCTGGGACATGAATGAGGGAGGTAACTAATTAGCCCAGCTTGATTCCATGGAATAGACTGGAGCCCTCCCTCAGAGCAGCCGTTTGTCCTTGGTTACAAGGACAACCAGAGGAATCAAGAGATCTTAGATTTTCTCATGGCTTCTATCAGAATTCTTGAATTTGTCTCACATCTTGACCAGTTCACTCCTCAGTTCCATTAATCTGCCTTTTATCCTGCATACCACCCCCAACTGGACCAAATCTGCTCCCTCAGATATCATATGTGAACTCCTACTTCCCACAATTCATGGCCTTTTCCTTAGTCTTCATCTTTCTTAGCCTTTTACGTCTTTCCAAACCTTCTGTACCATCCCCTGTCTTCTGAGAGTTCATATCCAGGAAGGTGCTACTGCTGTGCTAATCTGCTGCCATTCTGTTTCTGCCTCCTGGACCACACTTTCTTTGGTTCTTCTTCCTTCTTCCAGATTTTAGATGTTTTCTTCTCCATATTCCTATGGCTTCCTTACTTTCTGTCTATACAGATGACTAGCAATCATGTATTTCCTTTTTCTTTTAAGATTTATATATTTATTTGAAAGAGCATGAGAGAAAGTGCACTTGGTGGGGAGGGTGAAAGGAAGGGAGAGAATCTCAGTCAGACTCTCTGCTGAGCGCAGAGCATCCTGCGGGATAGATCCCGTGGCCCTGAGATCATGACCAGAGCCGAAACCAAGAGTCAAACTCTTAACTGACTGAGCCGCGCAGGCACCTCTGGCAACCATGAATTTCTATTTTGCCCTTTTCTCACCAGTTCCAGCCCAACATTTCCAGCTTCCAGATGGATATCTCCACTGAGATGTTCAACAGAACCTTAAAATCAATATAACAAATATCCATTTCTATTGGATTCCCTCTCTCTCCCATTTCTCTTCCCGTTGGCCTGACCATCACCATCTTCTCTGTTTATACTCACACAGTTCCCTTCGCCTGAATGTCCTTACTCCATCTCCCCCATGTCCTTCCCCAGACCAGACATGGCTGTCTCACAGGTTCTTCCAATGCCCTCTCCTTGGCACTCCCACCAAACTCATTGTCTTTCTTGCTAATTGCTATGTGCATGGCTTAGACTCCCAAACAGTCCTTGAGGTGTGTCTGGATCATCTTCGATGCCCCAGTGCAGCTAGCTGTCTGCCTTGCACATTCTACTCTGTCAGTTTAGTAAGTTAATTAAACATGCCTAGCTGGTAATTGTGTCCGTGGACAAATGGCTCAACTTCTCTGCAACTCAGTTTCCTTTGATGTCAAGTGGAGATAATAACACTATCTTTCAGAGCTTTTGAGAAGATTAAGTACAGAACTGTTTTTTTTTTTTTTTTAAGTAAACTGGAAAATCCTGAAAAACTGAAGTTTATTTTGAGACAGTCTCTGGGTTGTTGGAAGGCCATTAGGCACCCTCTGCTTTAACACTGGAAGTTTTGTGTGTGTTTTTATTTTCCTTTGAAGATCTGAGTTTTTTGATGATGTCTCAAATCAAACATCTTAAGGATTTTGTTGCTGTTGAGTACCTTTCCAAAATTTGTTCCTTTTTTGACATCCAGAAAATATTTATTGAGCATCTTCTAGGTGTCAAATGATATTATAGAAATGGAGAGATGCTAAGATGAATTTGACCTAATTTCTAGCCTTGAGGGGCTCTTAGCCTTGCCATGCAGACAGACATGTAAATAAATAATTATGAGATAATCTGCTAGGTACAACTCTGGAGACATGTCCAGAGTGCAGAGGGAACACAGAAGTGGAAGCAATTACTTCTGTGCTTATGTCTGAGTATCAAGATAAATGGTCTAATATTCACTTTGTAGCTCAGGGGAAAGTTGGGATGTCAGTAATTCTACAAATGGGGACAGAGAGAACACATGATTTGTCCAGGATCACATACTGAATCACTATCAGAATTGGGTCTACAGCTTGGGTTTCTTTGCTCCAAATCCCATTTCCATTCCCCTTGTGATGCTGTGAACCAGAGGTGGAATTAGGTTGAGTCTTTAAAGTCTGTTACTACAGAAGCAATAGTTATCCAGCCACCAATTTATAGGCGCTTGAATTAGAAGGGAGAGCCTACCTTTTGTGGACATATATTGAACCTGAGATCCTAAACACCAAGGTAGGATCTTGGCAGGGACTTCAGCAGAGAAACATGGAGAAGTGAGTTCAAGTTCTATCTCCATTTAATTCAGTTAGGTTTTAGTAGGCTTTGAGGTGTCCATTAGCCTCAGTTTTCCTGCACTTATAAAACGATGAGTAAAATGAAGGAAAACTGAGGCTAACATATCATAAAGCCTCTTCCTTAGTGCCATTCTAATGTAAGTTAAACCTGAAGTACGCAACTCACTGTACAATACATTTTAAAATTCCCTTATTGATTTCTGTGCTTTATGCATGGGAATGATGTAAGCAAGTGATGAATAATTTTTTTTTTAACCTAGATTCTCAGAATTATCTGACAACAGACTCGATCTCTCATGCAGATCCTCTGAAAGAACCTCAACCCCAATGTAAACAAAAAAATACAGATTTCCTTTTGTGGAGACAACTCAGCTCCCATCCATGTACCCTAAACTTCAGTGAACTCTGGTTCTTCATTTCGCAAGCCAGAAACAATAACAGAGTATTGTTGGGTTGATCTTGTGAACATGTCTGAAATGGGTACAGTTTGACTGTTTACAACCACGATTCTACTCTATGTCAACTGCATTTTGTTTTTTACCTGAATTTACTATCCCAGCCACTAAGAGGTCTTCTTAGCCCCAGTTCTGTCCATTTTTAACCCATGCCATAACATACAGCCTATATAGCTTTTTAAAATGCAAATCTGATCATTTCACTGGTCTGCTTGAAATGGTAGAATAGATCCACATTTCACTTAGATAAAATCCAAGCCCTTTAATAGTTACTTATTGTTATGGACTTGATGTTTGTGCCCCCCACAACAGATCCATTCACTGAAGCCCTAAATCCCACCGATAGTGTGTTAGTTCAACAGTAGCTGCCAATGGGTTTGTAACCATTACTGGGTTTGTAACAAGGGACATATGACTGAAATTCTCTGATTCCCAGTGGAAGAGAGCCCTGAGGCTGATTTTCAAGTTGTTTGTCTTCTGTCTAGGAAAGTCAAGTTGCCCCTAAAATCTTTGGCCAATGCACCCTCTTACTTAGAAGATCAGAAAAACTAAGGAATGTAATGACATGCAGAGGCCTCAAGATAACATGGCTCTTTGAGCCATGGGGTAAATTTTGATTTTATTGCCCTTCTCTCTGTTTTTATAGAGAAACACAAATGGCTAGATTTGAGTTGGATTCCTCCAGAGGATTGTTGCCTCATAAAAAAGAAGAGAAAAAGGGAGAACAGTGCTTGGCATTGTTTTCTAAGGTATTTTTGTTGATTCTTTAGCCCAGGAATTACCTTTAATATGGTCATTATTGCGGCCAGATTACAAAGCTTTATTCCCTTTGCCAGTGTACCCAGTTACGAAGGGAATTAGAAGATAGTGAAAATAAAGAAAGATTAGAATCGAAGATGGAAAATATATGAAAGATAATGATAATTTGGAAATACTTCCATTTATTCAGTATTATCACTTTTTTTTTCATTGTGGAAAATACATATATCTGAGTGCCTACTTTTGCGAAGCATGAAGCTGTACACAAGGTGCATGTGTGGAATTATTTATATTCCCATCTTGTTCCACAAAATTTCTGAGGTGGCTTACAAGAAAAACAATAAAACAGCATAATATAAATAAATTAAGAAATAAGAACCAGGAAAAACACAAATTAAAATAGAATGCCAAAACTAGGGGAAAAAAATAGAATACAGATATTCAAACCATAAGGCCCTGCAGTTGAGCTACGAATTTGACCTTGAACCAAAGTGAAAGGGGAATATGGGTTAGTGGTTTAGTTCTTGAGGTCCTCAGCCATGTCTTTTTATACAGAAAATTTTCTGAAATCTCTTGTACTATTCTCTGCTCTCTTATATAGGATAGATCAAGGTACCTTCTCTGTATAGATGCATATGTAACCTTTTTTTGGATGATTCAGGATCATCATTAAGAATACAAGTTTTTAAAATGTTTCCTTAATAATCATCCAAGTATTGTTAGGGTTGTTTGCCCCGCACTCTCTGATATCTTGAATTTCTGACTCTGGTAACCTCTGTCTCTGAATTCTGCTCTTTCTGTTTTGCTTTTGCTGTCAGGGAGACAGAAGAACAAACTTGTGAGAGTCTGGGGTAAAGAGAGAGAGAGAGAGCAAATGCACTGAGGGAGGGTCTACGGGATTCTGCTGTGGTGAGGGTCCGCAACATTAGGGAATGGGTTTTTGAGATCTACGTACTTTTTCTTTCTTCTGGGTTCTCTGTGGTGAGGACAGATAAGCAGATAAGAGATCCCTGAACACATAAGGTATTACTATGACCAGAACTATAAGGACCCATTGCACAAGTACGCTTCTACACTCACTTCTTGTGTGATCCTTGAAACCACCACACAGAGTAGGGTCAGCAGAGGTTAACCAATTTCAGGGCAGAGGGATGAACAGGCTGCCTAAGATCAGAAATTTAGAGACAGATTTAAACCCCAGGTATCCTGTCTCTTTAAATTAATTAATAAAATAAAATAAAATAAAATAAAATAATAAATAGATGAGGCTTTCGGGGAAAGATTTCCCAGAGAGGTGGAAGCTGAGGTCTTCCTGGTATAACATTCATTCACTTATTCAGTGGGTATTTACTGAGTACCTACTATGTGTCCTTCCTGCTCTAGAACTAAGGGATAGAGTAGTGAATCAGCCAGACACAACACACAGCAATCCCTGCTCTTGTGGGGCTACATTAGCATTTGAGGAGAAGAGGTAATAAGGTGCTACATGGCTGTGTGGCCAGAGAGACACATACAAGGAGAGCAAATAAGACAGAAGACATGATGGGAGCCTCTCCAGAGAATCACGGTCCCAACGGGAACAAATGACATGATCAAAGTAGGATAATTTAAAGTGGGAATTGAGACACCATTTCCAAAGGTGGGGACAGGGAGTTGGGAATGCCTGGAATGAGCAGCAGTAAAGCTCTTCCTTGCTGTAGATCCATGAGGTGAGAGAGAGGTTACTGGAACATAGATGAACAGAGCAGGGTAGAGGAAACCCATGGAAAGAAGCAGGTGGCTGTTCAAGGAGGAGGTCAGAGGGTCCCATCTCCCTCTGACTGCTAAACCCAGTAGAAAGCCAGAGAACAAGGGAGCCCATTCATGTCAGATAGAGAAGGGGAGAGAGTGTATCTAGAAGGGGCCAAAAGAAGATAGGTACACACCCGAAAAGGCTGAGAAGCAGGTGGCATTTCAGCTTTGGGATGAACAAATTGAGAACCGTAGGTCAAGTCAACGCCCCTCTCTGGGCCCATTTCTTTCTTCTCTTGTACCATAAAGAGGGACCCCTCAGTGTGCTCGAAGCTTCTAATTCCAGCTCCAGCATTTCATAAACTTGGATTCAAAGGAGCAACATAGTCTCCTTTCCATAAGAACCAGCTAGGCTGAGAGAAGGGACTGGATTTCCTATAAATTCACGGCGAGCAGGTCCCTGGGCCATAGCCAGGACTTGAATTGCACAATGTTTGTGGATCTCAAAGACCATGGGAGTAGACAGTGGAAGGGAAGGTGAGGATTCAGAACTGCTGGCCAGGGTGGCTGGGAGCAAAGATGCACTCCTGCCTTGCTCCCTCTCCCGTGGTGACATTGCTCAGGTACGGTGTGCTCCGTGGGTATCTGAGTCCCCTGGTGCATCTCTGAAAGCCCCGGCTCCCTGGGCCCCACACCGTATGTGCTGGATCAGAATCTGCAGGGGCAGGGTGCCAGGGGCTACAGTTTTAACAGGCTATCCAGAGGACTCTTAGGAACTTTAAAGTTAGATAAAGCTGATTATGGGCAGGCAGACTCCGCCCTCTTGGCCTACTGACATCTGGGAATGGAAAGAATGGTGCAGCGTGCTCTGTCCTCTGGGGATTTGGCCATTGGTTTTCTGAAGTATCCAAAGATAACCAAGGTGTCTCTGTGAAGAGCTTGATTGTTGCTAGGACTTTGCTAACATTTGTCATGTGGGCATTTAGTTCGTTTAGTCCAGTCTCTTTTTGTCCTAGCCAACAGTAGGGCCCCGTGGACTCTCTTTGTCCTCCCTGCACCCCTCTGGTGGAAGGATGTGCAGGAGGGTAAAAGCAAGCATAAGAAGGCAAAGAAAGGGTTACTGACCATCAAAAAGTTTGGGTGTATTGGCATTGGCTGATGGTCTAACTTGTAATTGGGAAGATTTCTTCTGTAACCCAACCTTTTCCCTCTTATTTACCCTGGAAGTGAGGGATTAAAACTAAGGCACATATGGTGTTCAGAGACCAGATATATTTGTGAGTTTGGGTTCTGCATGGTGGTGGTAGTGTGTGAACAGTCTTGGCCCAGTAAAACTTGGCCTGCCCCCATGATGCCTCCTTAGTCAATGTAATCTAAAATCAACTCTCAGGGTCCTGCAAATTCACCTTATCATGGAATGCCTTTCTAAAAATGGAAGTGTAATTAACATACAGTTTTATATTAGTTTCAGGTGTCCAACATCATGATTCAATGATTCTGTACATTGTCCAGTGCCCACCACAATAAGTACATACAACATTATTGCAATATCATTGCCTATAAGCCTTTAAAGTGCACTTCACTGTGGAAAGAAATCCAAGCCCCCTTGACCACGTCAGAGGGAGAGAGACACCTTTTCTACTTCTTTCGTATGGAAGTTATTGCTTCATCTTCATGGACAGAAAATTACAGATTGATGGAACTACACTTTCATAGACACTTTGGTGTCAGAGCATTTAAACAAATGTATGCTTCGGGCATCTCTCCTCCCCACTCAGAAGACGATGTCTTAATTATTTTGACCGAAGCCAGACTGTGTTGTGTGTTGTAAACATCTGGTTTATCATTCATCCAACTGAACTGGTTTATATTTTGTTAGAAGAAAAGGCTCGGGATTAAAGGCATTTAAGTAATTAAGCACACGTCAAGACAATTTGGTGATGGGTAAATATAGTCTCTGTTAAATGCACCGTCTGGGACCTCTGGTTTAGATTTACGTCCGGCTGGAGCACGGGATGAAAGCAGAATGCCGGGTGGACTGGGCCCTGTTCTGGAGGGGGGAATCAAAACCAAATGGGTTTTCAAGAGTTCACCACTCCTCTAAGTACCTGTCCCACTGGATGAAAGTTTCCTTTGAGTTTGACCTGGAGGGACCAGAGCTGCGGTCCCTGTCACCCAGCAGCTCTTGTAGATTTAATGAGGCTCTCTTTGGGAGGCCGACCGTAAACCATGCTTTGGTTGATCCTTTGTGTCCTGGAAACCAGAGATGTCTTGGAAAGCTAAATGCTAGGCCTCGGGTTTTGTGTTCTGAGTGTGTGTTTTCAGGTACGGGCCTGGCGCCTGAGCCCACCTGCTCTGTTCCTTGACCCTGACCCTCTGGGTGCCAAGGAACCGTGTTGCCAGGCCTGGCCAAGTCAGGTTGTAGAGCTGTGGTTAGCACTGGGCAGAGGAGAAGCATGAGCCTTTTCTTTTAGGGATTATAGTTCTAAGAGCAAGAGGTGTGAAGATCTAGTGACTTAAAGGGACCGGAGGGATCAGTGAGATGTTTCTCACTAATGTGAGATGTCTGAGCTGAGACACTGCTTCTGTTTGCAGGGAGAGGGAAAGGACAGTGTCCTCTGTGCTTTCTCCTTCTTCCTAGCTCCCCTTCTGGGGGCAGCGGGATGAGAGGTCGGGTCTTTCTCTCTCCCTGGGTCTAGAGCAGAGAGGAAAGACTAGATGTGATCTTGAAGAAGAAAGCTTTGCCATTATGGCCAGATGGATGGGGCATGATGGAACCAATTAGCTCATTTTTGCTGAAAAGAAAGGAAAAAATTCAGAATTTCAGTTTTCAAAGCAGAGACTCTTATTTAAAAAAAAACGTTTGATTATTTTCTTCTTCTTTCAAACTGATTTCCATGCTTGTTTGGGGGTAGGATGTTGGTTTCTGAAGTCTGTGGGTGACCCAGGAGGCCAGAGCAATTCCCATTCTTGGGTGAAGTTGTAGATGAATAGTTATTTTCAACTCTCCTCCCCCCTTCTCGGTTACTCCCCCTTTTATGTGCTGTTCCCTCCCTCTAAACAGCCAGTGATTGAGAGCACCCATATGATGCCATCTGGAAAAAAGGAGGCATCCAACCCTGGAGGACAGGGGCACATTCCCTCACTGCATTTTGGGGCTCTGCTTATCTGGGTTGGGACAACTTGGGTTTGAGGATCTGAATTGTGTTGGCCCCAAGACCAAGAACCGTTGTTGTGCTTCTTCTCTAGGAAACAGACTAATCAACCCGAGTTCAAAGGTTCTTCATCAGCAGTGGTTGCCATAGAAAATTGGGGGAGTGAGGAAGATGGGTGCCTGGGGAAAATGGGAAGAGATTGTACAGTAATATTAGCCATGGGGCCGGTTGCTCTCATCAGCCTTTAGGCCTTCTGTGTGTTCCCAGCAGTGAACTAACTGCCACGAGAGATACATTTGAGGGGGGAATGGGAACCTTGTGAGCCTTCAGGGGACACACAAAACAATGGGCAGACAACATCCAACAAGGGAAGTGAGTTGTTCTAGGCACGTGGTACGCAGGAAGCTTTATTTGAGATGCAAGGTGGAGTGTTTTAGACCTCCAGTGATCTGTGATCCTTCTGAGGATCTGGCAGCAGGACCCATGAATTCAGGTTGTCAGCTTATGCTGTCAGGTGCTCAGCTACTATGCTCAGAGCCTCGCAAAACCAAGAATTCCATACCCGTTTAACTTTTTCCCCCATGGAGTTTGGGAACTGTCTTCAGGGTACACGCTGCTGCTGTGGCTACCACGGCTGTGAGTGCAGGGATTGGGGGAATAGTGCGCAGGGTACAGTCTGGGTTAGAGCTTGCACCGCCTGTGGTGCTTCAGCCTCTGTCCTCATCGACAGCCCTTTTGTAGCTTCGAGCCACCCCCACCCCCTCTCCTGACTTTGGACCCCTCCCCTTGGTTATTGTAGGGTGGCTTCACATTGCTGTGGTTACGGATCTTGAACTGATTAATGATGTTCAGAGTGAAATTGTAGTCTTGTGAGTAAGACAGATCTGCAACTCATTCAGCCCCTGGGCTCCCTTCCCCCATCCACACTCCCTTTACCCACCCCCTGCTCTCCCCGCCCCCCACCTCCCACAGTTATTTCAGATGGTATAGGTTCATGCCAAGGAGGAAACTTAAAATAGGGAAAGAACTTGGCCCTTGGCGATGCTGCCGCTCCCAGCTCCCTGGCAGAGTGGTCCCTTCTGAGAGCGCCCCCTGCAGTCTGCCGAGGGCCTCTGCATCCACCTGGGGCCCATGGCCGGTCTTGCTGGCATCCCATGACCCTAGAAATGAGGCGAAGAGGGGCTGGGTTTGAGGAGAGAGGGTTGTTTGAGAGCCTCTGTGGTCTCTGAGTATGTGGGTGGGGTATCACTTGGGAAGGGGAGGTGGAAAATGTTGTCTAGATTGTTATCCGTCCTTGTCGTTTATCCAGAGCTGTGCAAATACAGATTACTTAGCATTAGTATGGGATACATGTTTCCCTGCAAACCTAATTTGCTTTCTTCTCATCTCACGACTGTCTGCAGTCTCTCTGGAAAGAATTGTTCAGGGCAGAAAGTGTGTTTGAGGCAAGGGGAGTCACTGAGTTCCAGAGCTCCCCCCTCCTCCTCCCTCTCCGTGATTACATGTGCATCCTTGCATGGTAGGGACCATGGTAGTGGGGGTTGGCGGGATATAATGTCTCCCATATGGGAACTGGTGACCCAGGACAGACTACCCTGAGTCAGGACGTACACTTTTACAGTCTCTAAATAAAGCCGTGAATGAAACAAGTAAACAACACTGCCTCCGTGCTGGGCGGAAGGTTCTCCGTTGTGACTATGCAGGAGTTAACGGGAGGGAGTCATTGACTCATTTAACATATATCCAGTAGGGTCTGCTCTGTGCACATCGTGTGAAATACTGTTGGGATTAAAACATGAAACTCTTGTGTGGTTTTCAGACTTTGTGGCCTCGAGAACTCTTTGCATTTTTAAAAATTATTGAGAGTATCCAAAGGACTTTGGTTTATTAGGTGGGTTATATCAGTCAATATTTATTGTATTGGAAGTTAACCCTGAGAAAATTTTAAAACACAAGGGTCCATAAGCACATACTCTATTAGCCGTTGGGGGTGGGTGATGCTATCCCATTCACAAAACGCCACTCTGTACTCAGGAAAGAATAGGAGGGAAAAAGCAAATAATGTCCTAGTGCTATTATAAAATTAGTTTTGACCTTGTGAACTGCCTGAAAGGGGTCATGGGGATGCCCAGGGCTCCCCAGACCACATTTTGAGAACCACTGCCCTGCGCCACCCTACCTTAGGCAACTAATGGTCCAGGCAGACCAGCCATGGGCAGGGATAAACACTGCTCCTGGAATGAACAGGAAGGCACCAGAAATGATTCTAAGAATGTGCTGTGGGATGCTCTGATGTAATTTTATTGATCTTAATGACAATAATCTATAGGATCATTCCTGCACTGTCACGGAACATAGGTGGTATCACTGGACAGTCGTGGTGCTGGTGATAGAGTGTCTGTGGTGTCCTGGGGGCGTGAAGGCAGAGGCACATGAGGTTAGAGAGCACATTTCATTCTGGGCCATAACTTTGTATTTGGGAAATACAAATATCATTCTTGTGCTGAGAACTAAAGCTTCACAGAAACTTCTAGACTGGGGATGACGAGGAGCCTCAGCTGGGGAGGTGGTGGGGGATAATGTTTCCTGATGGACAGAGGTTAAGTTGAGAAACCCCTGCCCTACAGTTACCTTTTTCATCTTCCCTCCTTCCACAGGCATTAACTCTCTGATAGCAAACAATATCTATGAGGCTGCCTACCCTCTCCATGACGTGAGTATCCTTTCCATTGTGTGCTCCCCACAGTCTTCAAACAATTGTGTGCCTCAGGTGACACCGTGGCTGAAGGCATCCCAGGCGGGGCCGAAGGGAGTCACGCCGCTCAAATACCTGGGCTGATTCTGGCCTCCTCAGAGGGAGACAACTGTCTCTCCCGGCATTGCCCCCGTGGCAAGCTGGTTTGGATACGAGTGTTCCCCATGCTCCCTGCGGTGGTTTTGGGAGGTGGTGTGAGAAGACTGACGAGGCATGCAAGTGTCTGAAGGGAGGAGGAAGTGGTGAAATCTCTCAAAATCCTTTATACTCTTGTTTGGTTAAGCAGAGAAGACAGAGAGACTGTAAGGAAAGCTTTCCTTGATGGGGGATTGTGTTAGAAACATCCCTGTGTTAGAAACAGGGCAGTGACATTCTTCAGGATGCTTCATGAAGAACTTAACTGGCCCATGGATGAGATGCCCTCATAGTGGCTTTGGCCCCTGGCTGGTCACTTCCTTTGCGTGGGTCACACGGTTATGCCACATGAGGCCGCTGGGGCAGGGGGTGCTCCCTGAGTGTCCGAAGGAGTTTCCAGATGACAGTCTCTCCCCACTGATGGCTTTGCTATGGGCAGATAGGATGTCTGGTGCTGCCACTTGTGGACAGGGGTGGGGGGAGTGTGCTGTGGCCCAGGGTGATGTCGGACGGTCTGCTGGGTGCGTGCCCTCCATTGCCTTTGCTCTGAGGAGGCACAGGCTGATTGCGGATGCAATGGAGGGGGTCATCTTTGTGTGAGAGGCTGTCCACAGGAAACACTGCACGCGTTGCTGCCTAACAACACGGAATATTGGCTCCGTACCATGGCATGCTTTTGACTTTCCTCAAAAGGGGAATGAGAGAAAGGGATGACGCCAGAGAATAGAAAAGAAGATCCTTGCTCTGGCTTTGAGAATTCCCTTGGCTTTATGCAGCAGCACTCCTTTCTCTGTTACAGGGTGAATACGACAGCCCAGGGGACGACACGAATGATAGGAAGGTAAGCTGGCCCACGGCCGCACACAGCACTGGGGCACAGGGGACTGTGGGTGGGTGTGGGACTAGCTCCAAATGTCCTGAAAGTTCTGTTTACCTGCTTACGTATTTTCCAGCAGTTCTTCAAAGCTCCTTGGCCTCCAGGGGTTGGAAATGTGGGGGCCACTTCTGGTCACGGACATGACAGTGTGTGTGTGGGGGGTTGCTGTGGACATTTAGTGCCTGGATGGCCAGCACTGCTCACCATTCTGAGGTCTCCAGCTGTCCTACCCCCAGTGACCAGGGGGCCGCAACTGAGAAACACTGAGAGTCCAAATCCTGTCATTTCTAGGTGGGGAGACTGAGACACAGAAAGAGTGAGCACCTTGCCCATAGTGACACTGCCACCGTGAACAGAGAGGAGACTTGGGACGCTTCTGACTTCCAAAGCCAGTGTCCCTGTTAAAAACATATTATTATCCATGCCGTTGTGGTTTTTTCTCAGGGTAGGGGGGATGATCTTTAACTTATTCTTCTTACCCTTGAGGCAGACAAGTGGGCTTTAGAAACCTGAGGGAGAGGGAGGCTCAGTATGCTCTGGGCTGCTGGGAATCCGAGGTTACAGTTAGTGAGGGAACAGTCCCTTTGGAAGGACCCCTCCTGTGCCAAATGTCCTGAAAGTTCTGTTTACCTGCTTACGTATTTTCCAGCAGTTCTTCA
>NC_081562.1:101334217-101389363 GCF_022355385.1 Mustela nigripes
CAGCTCCTTCACGGCACCTGCTCTTACCTCTGTCTCCTGGCTCACCACCCAGACCCCGGTTCTTCTGCATGGGTGCACCACCCTCCCCCGCCATGACATGGCACTCTAAGCATCACCTGCCTCTTTAGTGGGGACTGCCTCATCTGGCTGTCAACCCCTTCATGCCCTTCTCCCACCCAGCTTCCCCCAGCCATCAGCAACTCTGGCAAGCAGAGGAGGGAGAGCAGGGGCGGGAGGGCTGAGGAATTGAAGCCCGAGGAGATCCCCCCCCACCCCTACTCTGTTGTCTGGAAAATTATTCATCCCCCAAGTTGCCTTTTGAGCAGCCTCCTTTTTATCCTGCCCATTAGTCCCTGTTATGAAGTGTTAAGTATTAAAAACATAAAAGGTCTTTTCCAGAAATACTGCTGTGATTGCTTACACATGTCCCCTCTCTGCCTGCCCAGGGAATCTGCTGTAGTACTGCCATGTCTTAACCTCATCTGTTTTCTATCTGATGCTAATCGTCTCGGTGTTTAATTTCCTGAAAAGTCCCGGATCAGAGTTAAAGGAAAAGGAGGAAGCGTTTCTCCTCACATCTCACCTAGCTCACCCCAACCGTTTTCTGTCCTCCCGCTCTCTCATTTCACGTTCCTCCCCTTTAAAGGGTGATCACCACTGCTGCCCACCTAAGAGTCCTCCTGCTGAGTGGGTGGTGACCCCAGCCCAGCAAGGTGGAGCACTTTACAGGAACATTCCAGAGACCAGGAACACACAATAACTCTGGGGAGAAATCAGCCAGGCCTCTGTTATCTGCACGGAGGCAGAGAGAAGCAAATTGTAGACCATCTGAAATAGATGTTTATTTGTCTTTGGAACGATGTTGTGTTATTGTTAACAACACAATCTTGTAACGGAAATTTTCCCTTCCAGGAAATGTTTTGTGTAGGCCCATAGAGTTATTTCCAGTGCACAGCTGAACTGGCAGGATGGGTAGACGTTGGGGGGCAGGGACAGAGCAGCTTGGAAGGAGCTGTACCTTGGTGGCTATTTCCCAGAGTTGATATCAAAAGGCAGATAGATGTCTTTAAAAGACAGGAGGCTCTTTCCTGGTGGCTTTGCCTTCAGCTTGCTGGCCAGTCCTTATTTTCCTCTGCCAGGGTCATGGTTAGGGAAATAGGCTTTCCTGGGATGGGGAGAGAGGGGATCCATGAGAGAGGGGAAATTCCCTCCCCGTTCCACCTCGTCCATTTGGGTTGGAAAACTGATTCCCAGCAAGGTGAGGAGATGGTTCCAATGGCCGTAAACGGTTGTCAAGTCAGGATGAAAACCCTGGCATCCACAGCCCTAGCCAGCCCTGTATAGCCAGCTCCTGAGCATCTCGGGTATGGCAAGGGGAATTCTCAGCGCAGTGCTGGCTTGTTCCTGCAGTTTTAGTATATGGGTGGGGCCCAAGAGGATCCACGTGAAGAAATAATCCAAACCTCCGAATACGTGCAGCATATTGATCTGTTTTAATTGCATTATAATAGTCTAGTGTTCTTGGAGAGGACTGCAAACAGATTTTGGTTGGGTGCCAGGGAGAGTCCTCGCATCTGTTGCTGCAGGGTGTGGAGAAGGGTCAGGAGCTGCAGTGGCATTGCTTCTCTGGGGGCCCGTAGAGGCGACTTGCAAGGGCATCCCAAGTTGCCCATCATGCCGGTACCTACATGTCCTCCTTTACTCTTCCCTGCAATTTGTGCCTGTCTCCCTGATCTCCTGGAGGCCAGGCTCCTCCTGGGCAGATCCCAGGAAAGCCCGGGGGCCCCTGAGAATGCAGTCTTCTTCCCTTCCAGCCTGCCTAGTGCATTTGTACGGTCTGGATGACTCAGCTTCAGCTAGGGGCTGGAAGTCTCTCTCTCCCCATTCCTGGAGGGTAATTAACAAGACGCACCCTGCCTCTGGAGAGCAGGGGTTTTCCGCCTTTCTAGAAAGCACAGCAGCAGGAAGAGGGAGCAGCATGGGTTTGGATGGGTCTCCCCTCGCTGCCTGTAGCTACCTAAATCCACATGAGCCAGACCTGCCTGGTTTTCTCAAGCATTGCAGGGAAGTGACCGTAAGCATCTTCGGAGGGCTGCCTGAGCCCCGCCCCTCCCTGCAGCTTCCTCACCCACGTACAGGGGACCCGAAGGCCCACGACTGGACTGTGCTTCTCTTTAGCAGTGTTGAAACCCGGGCCTTGGGTTTTCCAGCTTCTGCAGATGATTGTCTTCTCTAGTGGATGGTTATAAAGTGACCCCACAAAAAGGTGTGTGAAGAAAGTTCTGTTTTTGTGACCAGAAACGTACTTTGGTCCTGGGTTGTCCCCTCTTGCCCCATTTTGCTAATGGAGGAAGCCTAGAGAGTTGAAGGGACTTGCCAACAATTCGAACAGGTCATTACAGGATTTGAGAGTAGAATTCCTTTCTTTCCCATTCAGTTCACCCTGTCCAGTCACTAGCCGTCCATCGGCGGCATCTTTCTTCCTGTTGGGGTCTGGCTCTCTGAGGAGCCTGAGGCCGTTGAGAGAGCCAGGAGTCACAAGCATCTTGCCATTCTCTGGCATTGTGAATGGTTTTCACAGTTGGGCTCCTTTATGGTTTCATGAAATACTTAAACCCACTGACCCACTGTCAAATGTGATCCCCAGGGAGCCGACTGGCTGCTTGAATGCTCTGATCCATCAGGCAGGGTGGTCCCCGTAGAGGTTTGGGGTAGGGCTGACATGTCTAGAATTACATCCAGGGCCTCTGATATAAGGGACTGTCCATGGAGAGGGAGCTGCAGACCTTCCCTAATCTATTCACAGGCATGGCCAGTCGTGAAGAGGACACTGGTATAGCTCTGAGGGAGAAAGTGGGTTTGCTAAAAGCGGCATTAGGAGGCTGTAGGCACTGCCCATTTCAAGGGATTGTTCTAAGACACTGTGGATGTCTTCCTGCATTTTACTCCACCATACTCATCCCCCTGGGGCAGAGACTCCAGAGCACGCCGCCTTCTACCATGACTGCTAGTCTTTTCTGGGACCCTGTGGTCTGGGCTTTAGTGTGACCCCCTTGGTTTCTGAGTATGTGCAAGTGAACATTTCATAGAGATGGGGAAGGGTCTACGGTGCTGCACACCCCGGCAGGGAGGCGTGAGCCAGCCTGGGAATAGCCACATGGGCATTCAGCCCTAACAGCTGTGACACTCCCAGGTCTGGTGCTCTGTGGCTGTAGGTCCCTTGCAGGGCTACCGTGGGATGTCCTTGGTGCCCATCCAGCCCATCTGCCCCAGGCTCACTCAGCTCTCTTGGCTCACCCCTCATCCACAGCCAAAGACTGAATCCAGCTTCGTGCTCAGAAGGCAGCACACTGAGAAAGGGTGTTTCTTATAGCATGCCCAGGATCTCACTCAGGGTAAGGCCAGCGAGGGTGGCTTTCAGTTTGAGCCTGTGCCACCGTGCCATACTGGTTCTCGGGGATATCTTTTGTCTCTCCCTCCAGGGGAGTGGCAGATCGGAGCTCACAGGCTTAGCTTTTGGCTTGATCCATGACTTAGAGAGGGAGGAATCTGCTCCAGAGGTCAGAGCCTGTGAGGCAGGCAGTGACGAGCCACAGCCCTCAGGGGAGTCCTTGCCCATACCTCCTGACGCACGCTGGCCTCCCTCTGGGCCACAAATGATGTCACTGTGACTGCCAGGTGCTAGGGAGGGCAGGGCTTGCACCAAGGGAGGGAATAAAGACCCAGGGCAGTAGAAGCACCTGAGGTGAAGGGGAGGAGACGATCTAATGAGAACAGTAAGATTCAGTTAGGAGCCGCCTGTCTGGAAGGAGTGGCCTCCGAACTCGTGGATTCACATCCTGACCCACCAGTCAGGCTCAGAGGGACCCCTTTATGTCCGGTTTCCTCCTTCACAGGTGGTGCTAAGTGTGGCTGCCTTTCTGTGTCTGTATATTTTCGGGTTCGGTGTCGCCATTGCTGTGAGATACTATGACAATAAAAGTCTAAACCCATTAAATAGAAATGCCAGTTCTTATGTCAGTTTGTGAAAAAAATCTTGTCTTTACAGGGTCTGAGGTGAAAAGGATGACCTCCTGCTGTTCAACTAGCTATCCAAAATACCTGGTTAGGGCAGGTTCTCCTGGTCAGAATGCCTTGTGACTTCTGTGTGCTGGGTGAGGGGACTAGAGAACATGACAAGATAGCCAGTGTCTTGCAGACTTGTCAATTCTAGACCTATAATTTGATTACATGCTAATGTCTCAGTGTGGATGTCTAGATGATGTCTAATTACTTCATTTACTTGTGGATAATCTGTGAAGCCTGCCGGCTAAGTGTTTGAAACTGAAATGCCATTTGCTCCCGTGGTGACACCTAGGTTTTGTCCACGTGCTAGTTCTGCTAAAGTTGCCGTTCAGATATCACAAGATGGCACACCTTTGTGTGTAGGTGCATCATTTCCTCCTGTAACTTCTAGAATGTGTTCCACTCAGGCGTTGCCCCCACACATCCATTGAAACCACTCTTATCAAGGTCATGAGTGACTTTAAAGTCACCAAACCTGTATGTCGCTTCTTCATTCTCACCTGAACTGGTCTGTCAGCAGTGTTTGACACAGCGGGACATTGTTTTCTTTTTGAGACCAGCGGTCTCTTTGCTTCTGGTGCACCACACCTTTCTAGCCCTGGACATCCCTGGCGGCTCTTGTGTCTCCTTTGCTGCCCCTCATCTCCTCCGCCTCTGAAGGTCGCCACGCCAGGTCCCAGTTGTCACACCTCTTCTTTATCTACTTCTTCTCCCTTGTTGGTTGCATCCATAGCTCAATGACCTTATAAATCATCTCCCATCAGACACCTCCCAAATTTTCATCTTCTTGTACATTTAGGAGGTCGACACGCCTTTGAAATTTAGACACTTGCATCCGGTTGCATACTCAGCCCCACGGGGCTGCCTACAGAGCACCTCAAATGAGTGCACCCCGAAGTGAACTCCTGGTCCTGTCCTTCCCCACCTGCCCTTCCACAGCACACGCCGTCACCGCCTCCATGGGGAAGGCCACCTTCATGTCTCCTAGACCACTACAGAGACCCCTGCTCCTATGGTTGCTCTCAGTCTCTTCTCCACAAGGCGGCTGGCGTGAGCGATAGGCGGTCCAAGCTGGGTGGTCTCTCCCCACTGCTGCACAGCTCCCCCCGGCTTCCTGCAGAGTGCAAAGATTTTAGCGTGACCCTCAAACCCCCAAGTGAGCTCCCACCTCAGTACCTTCTGAGGCTATCTCTGCCTATTCGCCTCACGCTCATGCTGCCCAGGCCACACAGCTTCCCTGTTTCCCCCAGGACATACAACATGCACTTTTTCTCAGGGCCTTTGCATGGGAAGGGTGTTCTTCTGCCGGGTGTATTCCCTCATTTCCCTCAGGTTTCAGCTCAGCTGTCACCTCAGAGAGACCTTCCCTTGCCATCTGTCTGAAATAGCACCCTTCCCTACTCCCCTGCCCTTCGTGTTCTGCTCCCTTGCCTTGATTTAGCTTTCTGTGTTGCATTTATAAATCCTGTATGTTGACGTGTTTCTATCTGTTTCCACATGTCAGGGTGTAAGCTCTACGGCAGCAATGACTCTTGTTTACAGTGCTCTCCAGTGTCTGGCACTTAGTAGATGCTCAAGAAACACTTGTTTCATGAAGGAGTGAGGGAACATAGCAGGCTCATTTTGCTGGACTAAACCAGGTGAAGGAGTGAAGAAGGTGGGGTTATGATTGGCAGGTGCAGCAGAGTCTGTCCTGGAGTGTGAGGAAGGTCACCTTTAGTACATGGGGAAGGGCAGTCAGCCTCTATAGCCTCCCACCATTGGAGACCCTCCTTATGGATGTCTTGGGAGAATTTTCCTAGAAGCTGGGCTTTGGGGACTCAGTTTTGACTTGCTAGGGTGGTTGTGGGGGATAAAATTCTGATTTGCTAAGGTGAACAAAAAGAAAGGTGAATGGTCTCCCCCATTACCCCTAATCTGTTTCCCTTTTCTTTTTTTAGCTGCTGTATCAAGAATGGGCACGCTACGGAGTGTTCTATAAGTTTCAACCTATTGACCTCATCAGGTAAAATGTGAGGGGCACTCTTGGGAGGAATGTAGAGCTGCAAATGCTGAAACATACCCGTCAACCCTCTTAACCCCTGGCCATCTATTGGCCAAGCAGAGGGGCCTGCTTTTCTGGGCTGTATTGTCCTGCTGTATGTCTGACACATGGGGAAGCAGCTCAGGGGTGAGGATGGGGGTTGGGGTCTGTGTGAGGCAGCAGATAACGTAATGGATACACCATGACTTCCGTTTTGAGATCTTTAGCACCATGGTCTCTCTTTCCCTTCCTGCTCCTCTGTTTTTGGGTGGAGGGGGGGGTATGAATGCAGTTATCACTCTTACACATTCCCCTTCAAATTTGTCCTGGAGAATGATGGGGTGAAGCAGATTCTTAGGTTATGAGCAAGTGGCCACAGTGTGGACCAGAGAAGGGGAGGCCCGGCAAATCTCATGAGGAATGAGCTGGCTGGTCTGAGATGGCATGTCAGTTTCTGGCTTCTTCACATTAGAAGGAAGAAGAGACAGGGTCTTGGAATCCCTCCCTTCAGTGCTGCCCCCTTAGATGATGTCCTGGTACCTTGGGAGTTTCCCTGGCTTCTACCAAATGTTAGTGAAAGTCCTTCGAAAGAACTTACTAGAATGCTGAAGGTCTGACCACCCTAAAGTGGGTTGAAGGCTCTAGCAGCTCCGTGGGCTTGTTGAGCTGAGCTGCTTTCCCAGCTGGAAGGTTGGGAGGCAGCACTGTGAGGTGGGAAAGCACTGGGCTGGGAGTGGAGACTGGGCCCACCACTGTGGCCTGTTGCTTCTTCAGGCAAGCCATGTTCTTTCCACAGTCTTCAGGATCCTGGTTATCATAAGTTGGGTTAAAAAAATGGGAGGTTGAACTGAGGGACCTGGGAGGAAATTTGGTAGCATACTTGTTTGGGAAAGATGGGCACTTTTTGGCTGGTAAACACA
The DNA here is from genome assembly GCF_022355385.1 of Mustela nigripes. NCBI lineage: Eukaryota > Metazoa > Chordata > Mammalia > Carnivora > Mustelidae > Mustela > Mustela nigripes. The sequence goes on from NC_081562.1 coordinate 101,341,226, forward strand.
GAGAGTGTTCCTGGCTAATTGCCCCGGGCTGGGATTGTGAGAGGGGCAGCAGTCAGAAGGATTGTGTCCAGAGGGAGGAACTCCACCTTCTCCTTGGAAGAAGAAAGCAGCCTCGGGGCTGCAGTTTGGGTAGATTCACTGCCCACACAGAGATAGGACGACGGCCCTCCCGGGGAACTGGGAGCTCGGTTGGATGTCTCTTGACAGCGGGGGTGTTTGTTCCAGCTGGAGACCGTTAACTGCAGTGCTGGGGTCGCAGAGCAGGGCTACGGGGTGCCTGTGACTGAGGCTTCCTCACCCAGAGCCTCCCGTTCCCAGCCTGCCTTGTATGGAGCACGGGCCACCTAGACTGTTCTCTGGGCCACAGCCTTGGTGTGGCTGTTTCCTCCGTGCCTGGTGGGCTTTGATCTTTCTCTCTGCATCCCAAGTGGCCACCCACTCTGTCGCCTGTTTTCTCCAACTACTCGTTCGTTTTTTTTGTTTTGTTTTGTTTTTTTTAAATATGATTAAAAAATAAGAATTCTCCCTACCAGAGAGCCTTGTCTTTTTCCCCAGAGACTTCAGGTGACTGGCCGCCAGCTAAGTGGGAAATGTCTCCAGTGTGCACTCAGTTTTGGCCACCAAAGCAGCCTCACCTGCAGGGGAAGAATTGCCTTTGGAGCAGAGCCCTGCTCTGGGGCCTGGCTGTTCCTGAGGACACAGAGCTCAAATCTGTCTAGACGGGGCATGGTGTGCTGCAGAGCTGGAGACTGGCCACTGCTCCTCACACATCAGATGGCTCAGGGAGCTCCTACAGTCCCTGGGTGAGGCCAGCAGTTTGGCTGGTTAGGCTGGGAAGAAAGAAGGCTGGGGACCCAGGCACCTCTCGGAGGCCAGCTGGAGGGGAAGGGAAGGGGACATTGGGTAGTGTGCATGTAGGGGCCCTGTGGAAGTGGGTGCTGCTGTCTACCCAGTGGTATAAGAAACTCACCGACTTCAAGGAGCTGCTGGAGGTAGAAAGTAGCAGTAGTGGGGAGAGAGGGAAGGGCCAGAGGCAAGAGGGGCAAGTGGAGGTAGTAGATGGGTAAGCAGAGACAGGTAAGCAAGAGCCAGTTGCTGGAGGGTTCATGAAGGGGGAATAGGGTGCAGGGTGTCTGGAATGGCTACCCACACTCAGCAGCCGCCTCCTGAGACTCACGTTACATTGCCTTCCAAGGCCCAGCTCACTCCTTCTGATTCTGCCAAAGCCACCTCCTTCCCCTCCTCTTTGTCCTCTGCCCTCTTTCTCACTGCCCACTGCCCTCTCGGACACCAGGTCCTGTGGGTGTTTTTCCGCGCCCTTTCTCTCCAGCTGCTCTCTTTCATCTTCCATCTTTCCTGCTGCTACCGGTCAGGACCCACCGGACCCCAGAGCCCACCCTACCGTGGCTGCCTTTCCTGAGCCATCATTGGCCCTCACACTGTGTCATTGCTGTTCCATTGCTACTTACTAAGGTGAACTGTACCCTCTTGGTGCCTCGCATAGAAATTGTACCTGTGTGTTGGTGCTCAAAGATTGGTGAAGCAGCGGAGTCTTACATAAGTTAGAAATGATAATTCATATGAAGCTCCCCAAAAGTCCTCCCGCCTATTTCCTTGGACACTCAGTCCTTGTTTTCAGGATGGAGCTTCTATTCCTCCTGTGGGTCCCCAGGGCTCCTCTCTTATGCTGAACATTTGGAACATTCTAAAGCATTTGAGCAGTTGAGACCTTGGTGGGGGTGGGAGAATTGTTTGCATTTTGAAAGCCCCAAGGTTAACTGTCTTTCCCTTCCCACAGGCCTTCAAGCCTAAACTGGCAGTTTGGGGTTTGAGGCTCCTTTCCCGGGTGTTGGAAATGGACAGAGTTCCTGCACCCCTCACCCCTGCGTCCTGCTGCTGCACCTTCATTCATGCCCAGCAGGCTGCACTGTGAGACTGCTGATGGGTGTCTCCCAGCCCAACAGGGCTCTCCAACCCTGGATCCTAGCTTTGCTCTAGAAAGCTCGGGTGGGGCCTGTGGGCCTGAGCTGACTGTGTGTGTGTGTGCGTGTACGTGTGTGTAAGCGTTGCCTGGAAAGTTCCCCAGGGAGGCATCCAGCAGGGATGCCAATCACAGTAGCTCTCTGGGAACTAGCAGCCAGCAGTGCTGGTGCCCTGGCAGAAACACAGCTTGTGACCAAGCCAGTGGATGAAATGGTGCCTTTGCTGGAAGGAAATGATCTTTTGGTCCCTTAGGAGCCATAAGAGGGTCCTCATAGCCAGAAAATAGATTTTTGCCTATAATGCCCTGGGTTAACTCCCCAACATCCCAGGAAGAAAACAGCCTTTATTGTCTGGGGAGCCTGGGGCCTGGGGCCTTTTGGATTTGTACAGGTGTGATCCACTGTTAGTCAGGGCCATGACCTATCTTTTCACTAAAATGAATGTCTGCTCACAGGCTGATTTTCTTAGTTGGAAGGTTTTGATACGGATGAGACAAAGCAGTAGGCTTTAAGCTGAGTCTGACTGAGCTCCTAGCTGTGTTGAAGCTGAGCTACAAAAATTTTATTTTCAGCCCTGGCCACTGCCTGCATCACACTATATAAGAAAAAGAGGGGTCTAAAAGTCCCCTAAGCTTAGCGTGATGGCAGCCCATTGGCTTTGGGGAATTCACCAAGGGGGTGATACTTGGGCAGCCTAGCGTTCACCGTATGGAATCAGGACTATGGTGTGTAGAGGAGTGATGGATTGGCTCTCCCTCATTCCCACCCATCTCAGGAATGCCCACTTCACGAGTGAGGCCCTGGACACGAAACCCATCCCATGTGGCAGTTCCGGGGTTCTCTTAGCAATGTCCTGGCCTGAAGCCTTTAGGTACAAACACTTCCACAGAAGCTTGAGAGTGATTTCTCTAGGACCTACCATCTCAGGAGACTTTGGGCCTGGTCCGTGGCAAGATGCATGATCCTGTACCCCCACCGTGCTATGTACACGTCTCTGTCACTGTAGAAGCCCAGCTCTCTCCAGCCCCATCTGTGGGGAGCCAGTCTCCAGGCCTGACATCACAGCTGTTGCCTTTCCTTCCTCCTATGCAAGGCCAAGGTCCTCATCGTTGCTAGTGTTCTCCAGATCAGCCGCTTGAAGGCTGTGTGATAGGATTCATCCCTCTTGGTCTCTGGGCCCCACTGCTACACTCCTGAAATGTGACCCATCCAAATCCCTCCAGAAGGAAGACAGGGGAAGCCACATTCTTTCTTAGGAGGCTTCTCAGCAGGCCAAGCTCAGAAAGGACTGGCTGCAGCTGGTTTGAGGGAGGGAATGGAGAGGAAAAAATGTTGATCAACCCATGATTAATTATTTCCTGAGTCCTGCTGCCTCCTCCTTGATCCTTCTCTGGGATTTATAAAGGCGGTTCAGTCAAGCGCGGTAAGCATTTACTGATGCTTATGGTGAGCGGTCTCTGTGCTAGGCAGCATGGGGAGGAGCGGTGATGAGTAAGGTAGAGTTTGTGCCCTGAAGGTCTAGCAGTTCTGTAGGGAGGTAGGCATGTGCAAGGCAGGATGAAGTGAGGGCTTACAGGGCTGAGGACACAAGTACAAACATAATACTGCAGAACAACGGATGAAGAGTAATTGATTTGCTATGAGCAAAATAAGGGAAGGCTTCCTGGAAGAGGGGGCACTTGAATTAGAAATGTTCCTTTCCGAAGGGCTAAGGTTAAAGGACCTAAATGTGTCTTCATGGCCAGCCTGGGCTGCCCTGTGTACGGATTTACTCTTTAGCCAGCTATCAGTGGCCAGGAATGCCACTGACCCAAAGTTAGATCCTTCATGACTGTTGATTGCGAGTGGTTAGGTCCAAAAGTTGACTTGGAAGCCTCACCTGTGTAGATTCTGTGCCTATCTGACCCATGCCTCTCATTCTGCCCTGTGACTTAGCAGAGAATCCAGGGTTGGAAGGAGGCGAGGCTAGATCACAGGGAGGGGAGACTGAGGAGGCATGAAGTGTGGGACTAGCGCCTTGGTCTTTGCATGGGTCCCCAACATTTGAAGTATTGGATTTAGCTGGGAACCATTTTGCAGGCTGTAAAGAAATAGTACCTTGTAGGCCTGAGAATATTTTTCTTTTCCTTCTGGGAGTGGGGGAGGGAGGGGACAGAGTAGACACGGAACAGCAGGACATAGCTGGTTGAGGCAAGGCCGAAACAAGGATGGTAATGTTCTGTGATTTTATGTTCCATTTTCTAGATCAGGAAACAAGTCAGGCTGTTTATTAAATCTAGCTGTGACAGGGCTCTTGCTACCCCCACCGAGTGCCACTGACCTTCAGTATGCCCCCTCTGAGGGTGAAAGCCCATGGTCCGTGGCCTACCAGGAGTTGGGACAAAGTACTCTCCACTCCATGCCCAGAGACTGGCTTGGTCTTATGAGGGTGGCCTCTCAAGCCTCAGAACAGACTTCTATGGAGGGTGGCTCCTGTTTCAGATCAAACTCTTCATCTTTCTGCTGTGGTATCAGCCATATGGTACAGATGGTGGATCCCCAGCACCAGGAGGTTGCACAGACACATATACACACATGCTCCCTGTGGCCACCCAGAATTCCGTGGGCAGAACAGGGGAAGGAGCAGCTCTCTGGCTTGCAGCTCATTCCACCTTGACTCTCTTATGTCCAGCTTCCCAGGGAGGAAGAGAGGCTGCTCTTGTTCTAAAAATATATGGCAAGGCTCTATATTCCATGTCCCTTTGGGCCCTTGTGAGCAATAATCTCTCAGATACCCGGCACTGCTGGGACGGAACTATGGTGGCACAGAGATGGAAAGTGCTTCCTGTTCAGTAGCCTCAGGGCTTGGGCCTGGAATGAAGGGATGGAGACTGCTCTCATGGAGTATTTCTCTAGCAAGTACCCAGCTTCTGCTGCTTTTTTCTTGTAGTAGCGAATGCCTTGCCTCAGGGGAAGCTTGTTTCTCTGCTGGACATTTCTAGCCATGAGGAGGTCATGGAACCAGAGCAAGAACTTTGCCGATTTCCCTCCTTTTGATTCCAGGTTTTCTCCCTGAAGCTCAGTCTTTTAAATAATGGAAAAAATCTCTTGGTTCTTGTGTTCCTAACAGTTCTTCTATACCTGAGCTTTTTTTTTTTTTTTCTTCCACACAATCTACTCTCGGATCTTTCTGCATATCCTCATGTGACATGGGCTCTTCATCCTCACGATGCTTCTCCGCAGGACTTATCGGCCTGGGGAGCTCAGAGCAGGGTCCCTCTGCACACCTTACCTGGGGTAGTTGGACCAACACATATTTTGTATTGACCATATGTCAGACACTGGTGCTGGACATATGGAAATGAATTAAGCATGGCCCCGTTCTGAAGGAGCTGAAGTTCAGAGTCAAAGCTTTAAGCCTAAAGATGACCACAAGGCTTTTCTGGGAAATGAAGGGACAAACTGATGGAGGAATTTACAAAAAGTAACTGTGAGCTATAAAAATAGCATATGGAAAAGATCATGAGGGGAAATTGACCCCCAAACTAGTCATCTAAATTGGCTATGCCTCAGGCAAAGATTATTGGGGGTGACCATAACTCTTTCTAGAAACATCCATGTGATGCAGCACCCACAGACCCTGGAAATTGCCAGGAAACATTTTAGGATCATATCACTTACAAATCATGGCAAAGCCAGAGCTCATATGTGTCTAACTTGGGTCATCACGTCTAAAGAAAAAACTCCCAGCCAGACTGGAAATATTTTGGGGAAGTAAAAGTAATGTGATCAAAGATTTGGAGAGGATGCATCTGAAGACAGACTTAAACAAATAAGAGCTCCCTACCCAGGAAGAAAATGGAGGAGTGAGGCCGCCACTGATGAAGTTAGGGGACGGATAGAGTGCACATGTTTAAGTCCTGAGGCTTGGGCTTAGGGACATTCCTGTAGGCTAGGAGCAGTGCATTAAGAATGAAAAGAACTCAGTTTCAGCTCCAGTTTTGTTTCTAGTTAATGTAATGTCTGGACAAGACATTGTCTTCCAAACCTTAGTTTCCTTGGTATGAAAGAGGGATCATAACACCCGTCCCACATGGCCCATGATATTATTTCGTGGACTGTGATAAAGTATTGCACAGATACTGTGTTGATGGACATAGGGTTAAGTAAAGGTATTATCTGCTCCCTAGAGGAAAACATTAGTATTCTCTACGCTAACAGGATTTTGCAGAGTCCTTCAACTCATGAGTTTTGACAAATGCTACATAATTATTAGACTTTTTAAAAAAAGATTTTATTTATTTATTTGAGAGAGAGAGACAGAGTGAGATAGTATGAGAGGGGGAGGTCAGAGGGAGAAGCAAACTCTCCATGGAGCTGGGAGGCCGATGTGGGATTTGATCCCAGGACTCTGACATCACGACCTGAGCTAAAGGCAGTTGCGAAACCAACTGAGCCACCCAGGTGCTCGACTTTTTTTTTTTTTTTTCTTACTGTGAATCAGTGTATCATGACTCTGCACTTTGTGTGTGAGTTCCGTGCTTCCTAATGACCCTGCAAAGTGGGTAGTCTTACCTGCATTTTACAGATGAGGATACTGAGCTCTGCGAGATAAGGAGCTTCCCCAAGCCACAGAGTCAGCCCATCTGGGATCAAACCCAGGCCTGCCTGATTCTAGAGACAATGTTTCTCCCTTGTAGCATGGGGCTAAAGGTGACAGAACCCTTCATCCAGCTGGGTGTCAGGCGAGCTGGGTCTCCAGCTCCCTGGTGTTAATCTCTGAGGGAAAACTGGTGTGGGCTACTGGTCAACCCCTGCTTTACAATGGCATCGTCCTTAGGAGCATTCCCCTGTATTTAGCAGGAATGATGGGCCCCTCTCAGGTTGTTGAGCTGGATAGGATCCTTTGTGCCTCTGTTAAGCAGAGAATGCCATGTTTTTGATTTCTCAATTCTATTTTTTATAGTCTGTTTGTTCTGGCTTCTTCCATGCTGTCAGGTTGTTAGTGGTCACTTCTTTTGTCAGCTGAGTCTCTCCCTGCATGCCACCACCACCATGTGGCTGGGTCTCATTGGCAGGTTTTGGAACCAGGTTCACACCATGCACCAGGCGAGACTCTTCCATGGCCTGTCCTGGAGTCTGGCTTCTGTCAGTGTGGGATTTTGTGGAAGGTCTGCCTTTGTCATGGGAATGTCTTCTTTTTGTTTCCCACTGAGAGTGAAGCTCAGGGGGCCTCCGAGATGGGACCAGAGTAAGTATGACACTGCCAGGTCCCAAGAAACCCAGACTCCCAGAGATTTTTCTTAAAACAGAATTCAGAGTCTGTTAACAACGTGAGGATGGATCTTTTTATCAAGGGTTTACTAGGTGAAGAACTTTGTCCTGGGGTTGCTGTCAAAGCTAAAAGAAGAGGCAAGGAGCAGGAAGCTCAAAGTGTCATGGCGGGACACAATGTGCTCACAGTGGGACGCTGCTGATGGAGGTCACAAGCTATAAGGAGTGCCCAGCAGGGAGCTGGCACACACACAGCTATATGTCAATGTGCCAGGCCCAGGTGGTAGAAGGTTTCAAAGAGATAGTAACTGGATTTAGTGTGGTTTTGTGAGAGAAAAAAAGCAACTTATGGGACTGATGAGTTTGGAGTAGAAAGCAGAGATTTGAAGGTGAAAAGAAATATGGTTGGGAGATTTATAGGACTTAGATGAAGTCATTCCTGGTCAGGAGAGGCTGACCAGAGAGACTCAAGAATGGCTGGGGCTGAGGAAGGGCTGAGAAGAAAGCATAGGGCTATGGGCAGGGGTTGGAGGAGATGTTTGAGACAGTGAGGGAAGAGAGCCCAGAAAGAGGCCTTATGACAGGGGAGAACCAACTGTCAGGTGGTTTCTCTGGAAGTTAGGCAGGTGGCAAAACAGCATACAATGGCTGGGGGACGTGTGTGCTCTGAGCTGTGAGGTGAGAGCAGGCAGTTTCTCACCTTTTCTTCTGGGAAACTTTGGACAAGTCATTCAACCCCTTTGAACCTGGTGTGCTCTCTCTCTCTGACAGAGAGGAGAATCTGTTTTCCACAAAACCTCTAGGCTGGCCGTGGCAGGTGCAAGCCTGTCTGTGGGAGTCAAGGACTTCAGGTAAATCTGAGGGACTGATCTTGCCCTAGAAAGAGGGAGGGGACTAGCATATGGATCAGTTACCATGGACACAGCCCAACTGTTTGATCCCGGGAGCCACAGTCTCACCACGTGGCTCTGGAACCCTTGAGCTCCCTGTTCCTGCTAATGATATTCCCTTGAGTGATGTTCTCCACCCACACCACATGGGTATGTAACCAACATAAACAGAAAACGTCTTAACACATTGAATAACATTGGCGGATCACACGTTACAACAACAACCACAAGATAGCTAAATTTAATTAGCCCAGCACGCCCAGGCTTTTCGCAGCGGGACATGCCTCTGTTTTAGAAACGGAAAACCACAGCATTTTGTGGGTCTGGAAGTCACAGACACAAGCAAGAAACAAACAAAACAAAACAAAAAGCTTCAAGATCCCTGCCCGGGAGATTGCTGTCCTCTAGTACCTTTGGGATCATCTCAAGATATTCAGAGATATGGGTAGTTGGCTATCTGCCAAGGATTGTGGTCTGCCCTTGGCACAGTGGTTGAATCAGGCTATGGAAGATGTGGCACTTAACCTGGGTCACCCAGCCCACTGAAGGGACTCAGGAAAATCGTCCTTGAGGGCATAGGCCTTGGGGTTGTTGCCTCGGCCTCATTGGTTTCTTTCATAGACTCCATATTTAACTGAACACAGGAGGGACTGAGAGGGGCTTTTATTTGGGCATTTTAGTCTGGATGAAGGTAAGGGCAATGGCTGGTTTCCAGCTGTTATCAGTAACAACACGGCGGTATTTCTTGAGGTTGATATTCTGCCCACTCCTCAACCTTTAGTCAGGAAGGTAAGCTGCCCTGCTGGGGCAAGGGTGTCTCTTTGCCCCACCCATGGGCGCCCTGCCCCCTGGAAGCCCCACCTGATGAGCCTGATGTAGATTCCTCTTGCAAGGGTTCCTTCCTTTTCACTTTGGTCATTCTCCATGCTTAAGCCATCGTCTCTCTCCCCTATTTTTCAAATCCTGTGAGATCATATCTCCCTTTGGAATACAAGCACTTCTCTGAAGGCTTAACATCTTTCTGTCAAATCCTGTGAGACTGTATCTACCTTTGGACATATTAGCCCTTCTCTGAAGGTTTAACATCTAACCGTGGAGTTGGGAAGATTCCATGATTTGGGAAAGAGATTTAAGAGACCATGTAATTCAGTTCAGTTTTACCCAGCATATTCATCCAGCACTTTCTCCATGCCAGGCACTGTTCTGGGCACTGGAGTTAAAAAGATAAAAAGATAGATACAGACTGACTTTGGGTGATGAGATACTGTGTCATCTAACCGGGAACACTTTTGAGCAGGAAGGTGAGCACTATTAATAATTATGCCTAGTGTGCTACTCAGCTGTTGTCACAAGAATGCTGCATAACAAACTACCCCAAAGTCAATAGCTTATAATAGCAGGCATTTACTTGTCGTGCTTATGTGTTTGTAGGTTGAGTGGAAAAGCTCGGCTTCAGGCTGGTGATTGGTTGGGCTTCGCCCCAGGGTCCAGACTAAGTTCAGGTCTTCATAGGTCTGTATGTTCTCCTTAGATCAGAAGATACCTGGGGCATGTTTCTCTCATGGTGACTCAAAAGACTAGAAGCCAAGGAATAGAAACAAACAGTACCTCTTTTGGTATTGCTGACATCACTTTCATTAACATTCCATTGGCTAAAGAAGTCACATGACTAAGCAAAAATCCATGTTGCTGGGAAGTATACTCTTATATAAGGAAAGAGGAGTTCATGTTTGCTGAACGCTAATCTAACCTACCATATGGAGACGACAGGTGAAACCAGGACTGCCCCAGGAGTATCTGGACCTGTGTGGTCCACACTAGTTTGAGCTCATGGGCCTTGTGATCTAGCAGGGAACACAGATGATACATAGTTAATTTTACGTGTGACATGGTCTATAGTAGAGGACCATGGAGTGTAATGGGAATAAAGACACCGGATAATCCAACGTAGTTGGAGAAGGACTCCCTAAGGAAGTAACTTTGCACTCAGGTTTGATACGTGAGTGAAACCAAAGATAAGCCAGAGAAAGGTGAGCCGAGTAATGACAACAGCTAATATTCTGTGGTACTTCCTGTATGGTGAGCACTGCTTCAGCTCTTTGATTTGTAGCAGCCCTTTGAGATACTATTATAGTCATTTTACAGATGAGCTACTGAAACACAAAGAGATTGTTAAGTCCCCCAGGGTCACCCAGCTAGTAAGGAAGAGGGAAGATTTGGACTCCTAAGTCTGATTCCAGAGTTGGTTCTCTTCACCACTGTATATACTGCCCCAGTGTTGGAAGAGGGTACCTGGTGTGCAGGGACATTAGGTCTGCAGTGAGGGGAATGCTGGGGGGCCAGGCTGGGGTGAGGCAGGTGTCAGAGCCTAGCGGATCCTGTAGGGTGGTGGAGGATTTTGCACTTTATCCTAAAGGAAAGAGTACATCCTTGAAAGGCTTGGCTGTGTGAGTGCACTTGTGTGGGCAGCACTGCCATGATCTGGGTGGCTTTTACTTTTAAAGGGCTTCAACTTCTTCCTTGTGGGCCATTAGGAAGGGATTGCTTGTTTTGTGCCAGACAGGATGGGGGGGGGGGTTGACAGGGAATAACTGGGGAGAAGAGCAGCGTATACTCCTGGTTATTTTTTGTCCTTCCAAGAGGACATTAGGGATGTTTTGGGTGATGTGATGCTGAGCTCAGGTCTCTTTTCTGTTCTCACCCATAGATTTCACTAGGTTGCAATGTCCCTGTGCCCCAGTGGCAGATGTCTCAAAGGGCATGGTGATGGCCATTACTGACAGCATCAAACACCACACTCACTGTGCACCCATTATCTGAACGGTTTTGCTACACTTTGCAGGAGGAAGATGCTGGCAGGACACAGGGGCTGCTTCCTGAAGGGGCCTTGAGGTGATGGTGGGGATAGTGGACCAATGTGGTCAGATGTTAGATGGGATAATGAAGGGACTCAGGATCTTTTAGAGTAGAACAAATCTTGTTCCTTAAGGGGGGTATTGCTGAAGATCATGAGGACTTAGGAATTTCAGATTTGGGGGGATCCTTGAAAGCCATCCCCTCACTTTATAAAAAAGGAACTAAGATCCTCTTAACAGCTTTAATGGAGCAGAGGGACGGAGGTATCATGTCTGAGGACTTTTAGGTAAAGAATCATTAACCTGTGCTGCTATCACCTGCTGATATTGAATATAGACAGTGGTGAACTGGAGGTAGGAGGGTGTGGGGGGTTAGAGGTGATGGTCAATGCTCCGGACAGGTTGACTTACCTGCCGCCTTCCTCACCTAATAGTAGAGGGGATGAGCCAGGTGATCTATAGCATCACTTCCAGGGCCAACTTTCTAGGTTCTATAGATAGAATCTCAAGCCTGAAGCTAGTCTGGGGTCAGGACTCCGAGTCTCACAAGGATACAGGTTGAAGTAGGGATTGGAGCCTGGGAGTCTAGATCCCAGTTCTAGACTCCATCCATTGGTCTTACCACCACCCAGGGCACTCCCGCCACTGCAGCCCTGGATTTCTTTCGTTCTGTCCCCTTTCCTAAATACCCCATCTCTGTTTTCTTTTGCCTCTCCAGTTTTGATCACATCTGGAGCATTTTGTGGAGTTGATGAGTGTGTATTTTCCTATTGGGACACATGGTGTATATCAGAGACATTTAAGAAGCTTTGGATGAGTGGAAAATGCTGCATGGCATCTCAGGGGCTGCTGGCCTGGGAGTGGATGGCAGCTGCATGGCAAGAGACCTGGCAGGAGGGTTGGCTAACTCTCTGGGAAAGCCCTGAGGCCAAGCCTGGGGACTGCTGCTCCAAATAGCTTTGAGTTGTACTAGTGGGTTGGTGCATGGGAATTGTGTGCATGTGTGTGCACATGCATGAGTGTGTAAGAAGAGTGGAAGGCCCTCTGCCTTGTGGCTATGGAATGCCACCCTTCAGGGCTTTGCTTTCTGTGGTAACTGGGGCTCTTATCTGCCTGTGTGCACATCAAATAACATAAGCCAAGGGAGATAATGAGTGATGAATGTGATACATAACAGAGAGGCAGAGCAGTGCCTGAAAGGAAACAGTAATTTCCAGTGACCCACCAGGCAAGACTGCTGAGCAGTGAGGATAGATGAAATGCAAAGTGGGCTCCCCATGGTGAAGGAGTGGGAACATGCCAATCCCCTGACCAGGATTCTCTTTGCTGTCATTATCCTCTCTCTTGGCGTTGACCTTTAATCCTCAGAGGTCCAGGGATGGGCAAGAGGCAGTTGATATGTTTATGTAGGTGAAGATACTTTCAGGAAGTATCTTTAAGAAGAATGGTGGTGGTAGAAGCTGACAGTTTCTGTGAGAGTGATTCTGAAGGACCAAAGTCACCCTTGCTCTACTTTTCTTTCTTCTTTTCCTGGGTGGTCAGGAGGGGTACATGTGCCTGGCCAACTCTGTTTACCATTTATTTGGAGCCTGGTTTCTGGGCAGAGTGTTTCAGAGACCATTATGGCTCTCCTGAATCCTTCCCACTCCCTCCCAGGGCTTGAGTTAGTGATCCTCAGCCTTCATGGCTGCAGACATCTTCCATTGAATGGAAGGCAGACAGGAATAGTGACCCCACAGTCTTGCTGTGTGGTGGCCCTAGCTACCTGTGGAAATGAGCTGCAGGAATATTCATGGGAATGTTTATACAAATTCTACACACACACTGCAAATTTACCATCACCTTGGAGTTTTGCCAAGATGCTTTCTAAGAGCTGTTGTACTTGTTTGTGCTTCCTCTTCTCTATTTTCTGTGCTCCTGGGAGTAGAGGTTATGAAGAACAGAGGTAGCACTTGTTCGCTAACATCAGTCAAGGGGATTGTGTCATGCCATCTAGTCACTAGGCTCCAGGTCCTTGAGAATGGGAGGCATACTTAACAGATTTTCCATTGACACACATCTGGAAAAAGTAGTTACCTTGAAAGGTAACAGAGTCAAGATTCAAAATGTCCTTTGCAAGTAGAATCCTGGTCCCAAACCAACAAGGTGAAATTTACTGGTGATAAATGAAAGGTCAGGACATAAATACAGGGCAGGACCTGAAAACCTGATGTGGCAGGCATCGGTGTTAGTCGTGAGCTGACAAGCTAAACATGAGCTCTCAGTTTGTTTTCAAACATTACCTTGTCTTAACTGAACTAATGAACTCTTGGGAGTATGGATGGGGTGTAATTTTGATGTTACTGACCTTGAGCTTCAGTCAGTCCTCCGAGGAACCTGGAGCTCAAATCTGGGCATTCCATTTTAAGAGGTATATTGATGTTAAAGAAGTCACAGGAATTGCAAATGAGTGGCCTTGGAGAAGATTTCAGTCAGGAGACGTTTCAAAATACTTGATCCAAAAGATCTTTTAAAAACATTGCATGTGCATATTTTCAGTCAGAACCTATGCTGTCTGGTTCCCACACCTCCCAGCATTCCCTGCTGTCTCATATCCAGCAACTCACATTTCTGCTCTGTGCCTTTATCCTACCCTTTAAAGTGTGACCCTTGAATTAAAGCAGAGATTCCCAATTCTAGTAGCATACACAAATCACCCAAGAAACCTTTTAAGCACTGATTCCCTACTTCCACATCTGGCCATGATGGAGTTCCTACTCTTGCACTAGCTTTTCTGCCATAAACTACTACAAACCTAGTTAAAATTTATGTCATAACCATTTCTAGACATCAGACAGCAGGCAAGTAATCCCTGAAAGATGGGGTTAGCCCTATTGTTGCTCTGAATAACTACAAAATAAAATAGCAAAATGGCATACTTCAGTTCAAGCATAATGGTAATTATATCAAATATAAATGGCCTAAACATCAAAATTAGGAGGTAGAGATTATGAGATTGGATACAAAAGCAGTATGTAACTATGCTGCCTACTACAAACATACTTCAAATATAAAGGCACAGATAGATTAAAAGTACAAGGATGAAAAGAGGGACAGCAAACAGACTAATCAAAGGGAAGCTGGAGAGGCCATGTCCATTATCAGAAATATGGATAATATTTGTGTTGATAAAGGAGCCAATGCCTTAAAGAGATGCAACAATCCTATTTATGATTGTGTGTATCTGACAGAACACATGGAACACAAATGAACAAAACAGAAAGGAGAAATAGACAAAGTCACAACGATACCTGGGAATTTCAACTCTCTCAATAGTTGACAGAACAAGATCTGTTGAGGATGTAGTAGATTTGAACAACATTGTGAATGCGGTAATCCTAATTAATAGTCATAGAACACTGCACCCAAACTGCAGCAAGCACATTTTTACATTCTTTTCCTGTGCACATGGGCCACTTACTGAGCTAGATCATATTCTAGCCCCTAAAGCAAGTTGCTGTGATTCCTGGGACTTGAGGTCATAAGGCATATATCCTCAGATCACGATGGCATTAAGGTGGAGATCATGAACAAAAAGGCCCTCATGCCTCTGCCCCGTGTTTAAGTAGGACCCTTCCCCCTCCCACATTCGTCTTTTGCACGCTGACCTAAGCCAATTCAGTCATGTACCATTTTTTTTGACAGCCTCTGAGGTTTTGAAGTAAGTGACATTTATTAACAAGTGTGGAAAATGATAGTTCATACGACGTGTTCAGAATGTCCTAACTCATTGTTCTTTTGTATTCTCTGACCATCTCCATGCATGAAAGATTCACTCCAGGCAAAGCCCTCAATTCCGGAGGCAGAACTTTGTCACCTTTATAAACAGTGTCAGGGAAATACAATCCAGAGACTCAGATGTGGGGCCATTTTGGGGTTTAGCCTGAGGCATCATCCCTAGAACAAGGGGTACAAGCCTCCTTGGATATTAATAAGCAAGGATATGAGTATGTCTAAAATAGGTCAAGGCAGTCCAGGCTACTTGAATAGCTCTAATTCTGCCAAATGAGAACCCTTTACTAGCATTCATTATGCTATTCAACAGGCCATTATTTTTACTCATGAAAATCCGTTTCTGACAATCTATGCTAATTCACCAAGCTGTGCTTGTCGACAGAGATAAGCCAGGCAGAGATGCCACCTGTGAGCATGGGCTTGCTGAACACCTGGGCTGTCTTGGCTGGCACCTGCATCAGAGGTTCAGTCAAAGAAGACACATCCTCTCACACTTTATGTGATGACGTATTTTGAAGTAAATTCTGCACATTGTAACATTTTCCTAGATGGTCTCCCCTTCTTTTAAAGATGTCCAGGAAAACACGCCCATTCCCTTTCCCTCCAGGCTATTCCAGTACCTCACAAAGTGATCAAGGTTTCTTTTTCCCCTTCCAGAACTGCTTCCAGTAACATCTTTATGCTTGTTTTTGGATCCTCCCTCAAAATTTGCAGAGCCCCTACTGCCTGTCCTGCCTTGCAACTTTGATTTAAGACTCGTCATTCCTGAGGGCAGAGAGCAGAGTTGGCCGAGTTTCCTGCTAGCGTGTTTACAAGTGAACAGTCACGTAAATGGCTATTAGCTTTCTCTCTGTGGCTGTCATACTAATTGTTTTATGCTCAGATAATTACTTTCAGTGATCGCATTGTTCACTTGTGGTCTCTCCTGAAATCGAAGGAAAGTCTGCACATGTTGAGAGACTAGAGGTGCCGCTGGACATTTTCTCTGGTTTCTTCTTCTGTGATGGCTTGTGAAGCCCAAGAAATCAGACATTGCTACTTAGATACCAGGGCCTGGGCTAAGTGATGCCTGGGAAATGAGAAGAAATGGGTTTCATTTATTTTTTACTTTTGATTTGGAAGTAATTTCTTTTCTTTTCTTTTTTTTTTTTTGATTTGGAAGTAATTTCAAACTTACAGGAAAAATGAAAAATAATGCAAAGGACTCCCTTATTGTTGGGACTGAGATTCATTGGTTGTTCGCATTTTGCTGCATATACTCTGTCATTCCCTCTCTCTTGCTCTCGTTCTCCACAGACATGGGTATATTATGATTATTGAACCATTTAAGAGAATGTGGCAGACATCATGCCTCTTTATCCCTAAATTCCTGTGTGTTTTCCAAAAACGAGGGTTTTTTCCCCTCGCAGTGTAATTTTCAAAACCAGGAAATTTAACACTGCTTTCACATCATTATCTGTTCGAGAATCCATACTGGAATTTCAGTGGTTCCAATAATGTCTTATGTTACAGTTTAGGGTTAGTATACCTCCTTAGTCTCTTTTAATTTGTAATCTTTTCTTAGTCTTTCATAATTTTGATGTTTTTGAAGAATAAAGGATCATTTTATTGAAGGTCTCTCAGTTTGGGTTAGTCTGATGTGTCCTCATGACTGGATCCACATTATATATTATTAGTAGGAATCCTACATAAGTGATGTGTGTTCTTTTCAGTATATCACAACAGGAGGCTCATGCTGTCTGTTTGTCCCTTTTATGGTGATGTTAGTTTTGATCACTGGATTATGGTGTTGTCTGCCAGACTCCTCCACTGTGTTGTTACTAGTTTTCCCCTGTAATTAATAATATGAGAACAGTCTTTGAGACCCTGTGAATATCCTGCTCCTCACCAGATTTTCACCCATTACTTTCAGCAAGCTTGAATTGTTTTGGGTTCTTTTACATCTTGGGGCAGCATTCTGAAGGAGAAAGTGTGGAGGAACTCTTTATTAAAGGCTCCCCTTGGTGTGAGATCATTCTTTATTCCTCTTTCCTAACACCATACAACATTTCCTGAATAAAGTAGACTTTTAACCAGCCGAGCCACCCAGGCACCCCTAAAGTAGACTTTTAGATATTTAAACTGAGAATAGAGAAGGGAGATTAATTTACCTTTAAATGCCTTTGTGTGTGGGTGTGTGTATCTGCGGAGAGGAGAGTGATCAACAAATGGGGGAAAAGAAGCTTGGTTAGAGAGAAGGGAGTAAGCAAAAGACTGCTGAGTGAGTTCTTGTTTCGATAATGTCAATGCCCACTAAGTTTCTGTAGTTGAGCAGGTTTCCCATTTTAGATACAGAATCCTGGATCTAGGATGGTTCTCCAGAGGTCATCTGATTCAATGCTCTGCCTCTGGCAGGAATCACTAGAAATGTTGGATGGGTTGAGCTTTCCTTCACTTCTTGATACTTCAGAGGGGAGATACCACCATTCTTTCTTACATAATGCAGAAATGAGAACTTGGGGAACAACAACAAAAAAGATCAGTTGAAATCCCCATTTTTAAGAAACATATACTCTTCTAGGGAGATACTTCAAATCATCAATCAAGGTTCTTTTGGACTTTTTTCTTTTTCTTTTTTTTGGCCTGTACATCTAAAAGTGATGCCACTGTTTTTGGACTGTTCTGTCTGGACTATGACACTTACTTTATTTGTCAATTAACACTCACTGTCCCAATATTATTCATAACACTTTCTAATTGAACTGGTCTTACTTTGAGATGATCATTTTTTATTGATTCCAAGAGTCTGCTGATTGTAAGATACACATTTATTTTATGTAGTACTTAAAGGTGAACATTTAAATTGATGAAATACGGTATAGGAACATTGGTGGCAGAACCTGTCATTTGTACATGCTTGTTTATTCATTCAGTATCCATTCAGCATCAAAGGTTGCCCTAGATTTTGTGGCAGAGAATTCCTTTCAGCACTGAAATCCAAGAAAATAGGGAAGAACAATCAGAGTTGGATAAATTTGAGTTTGATCCTCATGCCACCATTTCCTAGCATGATGATCTTGGGAAACTCCTTTAACTTCTCTGTCTCAGTCCTCATCTATAAAATAGGGTTAATTATACCCATTTTTACAGTGCTGTTGTGGGGACTGGTTATAATATTTGAAAATCATCTCCTTTGTGTCTGACACACAGTGCAGCCCTTACTAGGGTAGCATTCGATAAATATTTGTCAATAGATTGATTTATAGGCATGAATATGCTCTGTTCGCAGAGTGTGTTAGAACTGGTCATTGCGTTTGATGTCGGAATTGTTTTCCCTCTGTTCTCATGGAAGTCTTTTGTTCCATTTCCAGTGGAGATGAGGAACAGCTGGACACCAACCCTTTGATAAAGTCTGAGGGTCGAAGTGGACTCACCCTTACGCATGGGTCTTGAGACCACAGGGAAATGATGTGTCACCTTCCCCATTTAAGTGTCCGAGATTTGGGGGCCATTTGTTTCTAGTCCCCTCTGGCAGACCACATGTCTGCTCCCACCTCAGGGCAGTTACTTTCCTGGCTGTTAATGTTAATGACAGAGCTGGGTGCCACTGCTGTTTGGATCTGTCGACCAGCGACAGTTATTTCCCTAGCATGTTCCAAGCTTGCTTAAAACCATACTACGCATTTTGGTCCCTGGCTGTTCTTTTGGTTTTTTCCTTTTTGTTTCGAAATCTGAATGTGTTTTTCTGGCATGAGGAATGGAGGATGGGGGGGTAGATACAATCACATCCATATGTTCGTGATGCATTTGCCCCAAAATAATAAGACGGGATTGCTGGGGAAGAGCCTTTGGATGACTTAGGAGCCACTTTGACATTGCCCCATGCAATGTCAGAAACCTGGCCGCTATTTGCCAGGTGTTGAGAGGATCACGTTCATGCGGGGACACTGCTCTATTCTCTTCTCTTCCTTCTTGCTGCCTTGGTCCCTAGGACCTTGTCTCTTCTGTATCCTCAGTATATAGTGAGGTCATAGCTGATGATGACCTCACTGCCTGATTAAATTACTATGACCTCACTGCCTGATTAAAAGACCGTTCTTTTTCTTATCTGCCTTGCTGAGGATTCTTGGTTGTTGCTCGAGCAGCAAGCCACAGCTAAGCAACCCTTGTACGCTTCTTCTCTCCAACCACCTGTTTACTTCCTCCAAGCTCATTCTGGTTTCCCCATTTGATTATTTCCTTTCTTTCACCCTAGCCCTTACTGCATATTTTAAAGGGATCTTTATCTTTTATGCGTCTGCTATCATGTGTCCGGGATTTCATAAGTTCTTTGGCAGAGGTTTGAATAAGGGATTTGTGACCTTCCTTTAAGATCTGGATGCTGATTTCTTCAGGGCCTTCCATGGTCAGGAGCTCATCTCCTCACATTCTGACGTGGTCCTCCCAGTTCCAGCATCGTTCTATACTCATACCTCAGGAGCCATGCCAAAGATCCGCAGGCATGTAACCTTTGACTTAAGCCTTAAGTTCTGCTAGGCTTCTACCTGTATGTACTGATGAAAAGAAGACATTGGGACTGCGGTTGCATCTAAACTCAAAGGAGCTCCTCATCCCTGGTTCTTAAGTCAGAGATGCTGGGAGAAAGCTCTTGGGGTTGGGTGGGGGTATTGGTGGCCAGAGCTGCACCAAGGTCGATTCTTCCTGATCACAGAGATTGGTGCTGCCCCTGCATGGCTTCATTTCTAAAAGCCAATCACCTGAACAGTGAATTACCTGAAGCGTGCTTTCTCCTCCTTGCCGTTACTTGACACACGGGGGAGCTCACTTCACATGCTCACCATTCATGCATTCAGTGAGGATTCACCAATTGCTGGGAAAGGGCAGAGCTTTGTACAATGCCCAGGTGGGGAGAAAAAGATGTATAATCTCTGGGGTGTTACAGTAAGGCTGGGGAGACGAGACATGATAAGAAAGAATAGAGCCGCATGAGCTCAGGCAATGGAGGCAGAAGACATGGTCTTGGTCCCAGCATCCCCTGTCATAGCTCTTTGGCTTTGGGCCAGTTGTTTTGATCTGTGACCTTTACTTTCTTTTCCAAAGAGTGTTTGGGAGGATTGCATGTGATAGAGTATGTGAATGTACTTTGTACACTATAAGGTGCTGTGCAAATTTTCAGTATTGTTGATTTTGATAGTAAAGCTGCTGTACAATGCAGAAGAACTAAGGTCTAGAATGTAGGTGAGGTATGAAGACAATATGTCTGCCAACAGTGCTCATGGCCTGTGTGGGGTCTGAGGAAGGAATAATCAGACTTGGGGAGGATATTTTGGTTGTCTTCCTTGTAGCCTTGGTATGCCTAAGCATATTTACCCCCAGCCACAGTATGTGAGGATGGGGTTTAGGTCAAAGTGTTGAGCGCATGCTGCTCCATTCATTACTGTCATTTGCTGCTTACAACACCAAAGGCTGCAGTGGGTGCTGGGCAGGGCCCTGGCCAGGAAGATTTCTGAGTCAAGGAAGCTTACTCTGTCAGAGATAAGAGAGGTGCACATTGGAGTGATTAGAGGGAGAAAACTATTTTGCTGAACCCCTGAAGAAAAGATTTATGGTGCTTAGGACAATGCATTTCAATCACTGGAAAAGCAATTAGGTGGTTTTTAATTTTTATTCTCCCATAATTTTTTTTTATTATATTACATTAGTTACCATATTCTTCCATAATTTTTAACATGATGCCTATGAGCACATGGTCATCTTCTGGGTCAAGATGAGACAATAGAGATTGTTCCTGTTTTGTAGGATCTATTTTTCTTTGTGTGTGTGTGTGTGTGTGTGTGTGTGTGTGTATGCGCGTGCGCGCGTGTGTGGTGTGAGAGAGAGAGAGAGAGACAATTATTCCTGTTCTCTTAGCCATTAATTATATTCTATCAGTAGAGGAGGGAGGTATAATTAGCAGTGGAAGGAAAGGGTTTGGAATTGGTACAGTGGGACAGTGGAAAAGATCAAAGACTCTCAAAGTAGGCTTTGTTGGAAATTGAGGTGTGTAGTTAACTGGGTGGGGATCTGGGACATGGGATTTAACTTCTCTGATGCGTGTTTTCCTTATCTGCAAGTGGGAGAATAATTTCAAACTCATAGGGTAGGGATTAACTTATCTATGTTTGTAAAAAGCAGTGTAGATGCTTAATATGGGTTCTTTTTCTTCCCTTTCTTGGTGGATGAGAGGGCAACAGATCTGGGGAAAAAAGAAGTCATTAAGAAGAGGTACAAAGGCCCAATGACAGAACAAACAGGGTTATTTTTAAGATGAGAAATGCCCCCTTGAATTGGAACAAAAAGCCATAGGGGTATGTCCTGTGTCTTGGGAGACAGCAGACAGTTTGGGAGGGCTGAGCTCTCAGAGGGCTTTTCTAGAGGTGCCCCCATAACATCAGGTGTTCTTCAAAAACATCAATACCGACATTGTTCATGAGCTTATTACAGTAAAAGCTGTGCTTTGTATCAAGACGTTCTTTTCATCAACCTTTCAACATGAACTATAACAGGTTTCTTGGCATGATTATTACACATCATAGTGCTGGCTGTTCTTTCCCCTTGAGAATATTGAAGAACACTGAAGAATGATTTTTTTTTTTTTGTCATACGGGTAAAAAGGCTTATTTTTTTCTGCCACCCACACACATTATGGAATAGTGAAGTCAGAACAGTTCTCCAACCTCTTCTTATTCTCATCTCTGGCCTCTTTTCTTTTTGGAGGAATGTGGAGTAAGGAAGCCGCAGTCATTTGTGCTGGAACCTTCTGCTTTAGAATTCTTAAAGCACGTCTCATATGCTGTCTCAGTGGATATTTGTAACTGCTCAATGAGATGAAGTTCATTTTCATTTAATAGTGACAACTGCTTGCTGGGGGACCTTGAAGTAGGGCCATTTTGTGGCAGCTGTGCAGAGCTCAGCAGGGCACCTGGCTAAGGCAGTATTGGGGGCTTGGAATGCACTCCATGTTATTACCAAGCCATGAGCCTTGGCACTTCTTTCTCATTCAAACTGAAGGTAGCAGGGGTCTTGCCTTGGCCAGAACCTTTCTGGGCTTCGGTTTCTCCACCTACCCAATAGGATTAATTTTAGAATCCTTATTCCAGAAGGATTGTGTATTTTTAAGTCCATGCCCCCCCCCCCGCCTTTTTTCCTAAACTAGATAGGGAATTAGCACACGACAATGACGATGGTGATGATGATGCTAGCTACCTAACTTTTCTGAGTATTTACTATGTGCCAAGTGCCGTTTTAAGCAATTCATATGTATTAACTCATACGACTGACTCTTTTAACGGTCATACCATGTATGGTCTCTGTTATTCCTGTGTCTTATCTCTAAGTGTGGCTCTGCTTTGTTTTTGGTGGGGATTTTGGACAAGTCTGGTTCCCGAATCTGTCAAAGGAGAGGTTGTAACAGATCAGCAACTTCTAACTCTCCTCACATTCTTTTTTGATTTTTGAACTGTGTATTCTTTAGGAAAGAGGTGACACACTCAAAAGGGTAATTGATTAACAGAAATCCAGAAAGGATGCCAAGGCACTCTAGGGATCAGCAACAGTGGGGAGCTGTTAGTACCTCCAGGGCCAAAGGGGCAAGAGGAAGTTGTGGCTGGAGGGCTGTGGCTGGAGCCAGTGTGCAGGAGAGGCCCCTAACTGCCAGCCCAGGGCTTTGTGGCCATATGGTTGGGGAAATCAGTGCTCCACTGTCTTTATTCCCTCTGCCCATCCATGGCCTGCTGATGCCTCCCATTGGCCAACCCAGACACCAGAGAGCCAGAGGATTTCGTTGACTCTCTCCAGTGAGGTAACCCTCACAGGCCATGTGGAGCTGGGTGGGTAGGGGGTAGGTGTATAGCTCCACATAGGTCATCCTCATAGCAGTGCATGTCTAATCTCCTAAACCCCCTTAGGAATTGTTTTTAAGTCAGTATTTTATGGGATAAGATGAGAAAATGATTCTAAGTAAAAATATTTTATTTTAAATTAATATTAATGGATGTTATCCTATAAAATTCATTACATATAATCTTTTATAATAGTCATTATACATAAAGACAAGTCTATCCTTTTCTTTTTTGACAAAGGTAGCACACTGTTTATGTTATCACATTAAATTATGCAAGGAAAAAAAAACATGTCCCAATAAATAAATTTTTAAGTAGCAGAGGGTGTTATCCTTGGTTTGGGAAATGAGGTATATAAAAACTTAGATTTTTATCATCATACTACATTTTCCAAATAGTCAGAAAAACACTCATTATTTGAAATTTGGAATGTTGTAATTTGAGTTCAGAATTTAATATTTATTCTTCATTTCCAAATTAAGAGCTAAAAAATAGTTTTAGGTTACTCTTGCAAGGATTTTTCTGCAGATGACATAGTAGTTGGGGACAACACTTAACTCTCAATGTGTGAAAATCCAGTTGGGTAAAACTGGGTGTAATAGCCCCTCCCACCTTTTAACATTGAGTTTTGGCATTGAGGATATCTTTATATGTCATATTAATAATTTTGGCTGGTGGTATGGCATTTATGGATCTGTGTGAATATCACCTAAAGGTGAATTTATTGACTTTCTTGCCATTTTTATGTTTTGCACTAACATGTTTTATTTCAACATCAGTAATCCTTATGTTTCAATCTTTATTTAAAGATTGGTTGTGGGTAAAAATAAACAATATTTAAGACTGAAAATTGAAACAATATAAAATGGTCAAAACCACTAGGTGATAAAAGACTGGGGGACTAGACACGCGTGTGCATCCGTAATCACCATCTGATGTGTCTTGGAGGCCCTCACGCTGCTCATTAGTAAACAGAAAATGTCTACATAATCATTTTATTTTTATTTTTTTTAAAGATTTTATTTATTTATTTGAGAGAGAGAGAGTGAGAGCCTGAGAGGGGAGAAAGTCAGAGGGAGAAGCAGACTCCCCGTGGAGCTGGGAGCCTGATGCGGGACTCAGTCCCAGGACTCCGAGACCATGACCCGAGCTGAAGGCAGTTACTCAACCAACTGAGCCACCCAGGTGCCCCACATAATCATTTTATATATTACGTTTTTACAAAGAGAAATTGGAACAGGTGCCATCACTGGCTTCTCCAACATGAGTGTGTTTCTGGGGAGGGTCATAGGGTTTTGCAAACCACTGAGTGGAGAATTCTGTTTTAGATGAGACTCAGAGTTCCTTTTAGTTTTTTTTTATTAAGATAGAAAATCACGATACTTGATAAATCATGATACTTAGTAAACCAGGAGGCTCCCGTCCGTGTTATCAGCTAGTCCATTACCGAGGGGATGCATGTCAGGGGTGCACTTGAAGTCAGGCAGCCGTGAATTGGAGTGCAGATTCTCGTCTTGTTATCTGTGTGCCTGCACAAGATACTCCGTTTCTCAGAGTTGCAGAGAAGAGGGATGGGCCTAGGAACTCCCATCTAGGGTGATTGTAAGGAATTAGTTATCCACTAAGCACATGTTTATGAAGCCACTTCTGTATGCGAGATACATCCCAGGCACTAAGGAAGCAATAGTGAACAGGACAGAAAATATCTGTGGTCTTGTGAAGCTTACACTCCAGCAGCAGAGATGGACAAGAGCACCAATAAACCTAGAAAACAGTGTTAGGTGATGAGAAGTGTTATGAAGAAAAATGAAGCAAGGCCAGAGGTTGGGTGACATTTGGGATTGGGGAGATCACAGAAGACCTTTCTGAGGCAGTGAGTGTGAGAAGACCTGAGGAAGGGGTGTCCCTGGCTAAGGGCATAGCCACAGCAAAAGCCCTGAGGTGGGAGCAGATGTGGTGAGGTTGAGGAACAAAAGGGACAGCTGAGCTGGAGCAAAGCCCAAGGGGAGGGGGATATCAGGAGAAAATGGAGTTGGACTTGTTTCAAGGAGGTGAGGGGTATGGGGTCAGATCAAATAGGACCTTGTAGGTCATGAAAACAATTGCAGCTTTTATTGTACATGTGATAGAAAAGTCATAAAATTATCTTGAGCAGAGGAATAATGAATTTGAGAGATGTTTAAAAAGATTCTTCTATCTTCTGTGTAGTGAAGAGATTGTAGGGACATGGGTGGAAGTGACCAAGGAGAGAGATTACAGCAGTGGGGCCAGAGTGTGAGTGGTGAAGATGGTGAGCTGTGGTTGGATTTGGTGTGTTTTTGAAAGTAGAACCTACTTTGGATTTGCTGATGGATTGGATATGGAATGTGATAAATAGTCAGTGATCTTCCATGTTTTTGTCCTGAGACCACTTGGACTGTGGTTTGGTGTCCTGAAATAGGGAAGACTGGGGAGGACAGTTGAAGAGTGGTAGGAGAGGTGGAGAAACCAAGAATTGTATTTTCGCTGTGTTCACCTTGAGACTCCTAGCCACCCACGGAGGAAGTGTCCATTTGGCTGGTGGAATTGCGAGATTGGAAGCCAACAAGTTGGAAGAAATTGATCATTTTGCTTTTTTCTGTGGTTCCATCTCATGAGCTGGGGACAAATCACACAGCTAGAGAATGAAGCTTCTTGACTATTTTAGGGTCATTGGGAATCTGCTACCATTGCTGTTGACTCTTAGAAGGGCTTCCTGAAAGGTGCTCCTCTTTGCTTTGCAGTATGGGGTGGTAGTTGAGAGCAGGGGCTTCTGGACCTCTGCGGTTTAGAGTTTGAATAGTGCCTTGACAACCTAGTGGCTTCATCCAGTTGGGTGTGGTGTTAGAACTTTGAGCTCCCATCCCTTCCTCTGTTAAATGGGGATATAATGCCCACGTCTCGGACTGCTCACAGTCTTGTGAGTTTTATGCCTTGCTCATAGTTGCCCAGCTGAGAGGGCAAGTGGGGGCTGGAATCTATACCACACTCGCTCTCTAGGCCTTGTACCTTGATGTGGCGCTGCATCTTCCGAGAGGAAGGAACCTTTTCATTCACACAAGGATGCCATTTTTGCCAAGCCCTGTATTCACTCACAGGATTCTTGTGAGCATTGTAAGAATGAATGCATGAGAGAATTCACCAGAGTACCTGGAATGAAGTGAGCAATCAGAGCTAGAGATATTTTATTTTGTGTTTTGTTTAATTTAATTTAATTTTATGATGTTTTTTCTTTTGGCATGGCTGATAACAGAGATCTGCCCAGCTGCTAAAGGGAGTCCACAAACATTTGGAAAGACCCAGGATCATAACTTGCCTTTAGTATTTCTCCTGGGTTCTGGAGAGGATCCTGCCTTTGCTCTGGCTTCTGGAACTTGGTTTTTTCCCCTCCCTTGTTTTTCCTACTTAAACTCACTTTCCTGGCCCTGATTTTTTGTCTGCCTAATTTACCTACCCATCACCTGCACCTTTCTTCTCTATTTGATCCTGGGCTTGGCATCTGGAACTTCTGGTCCCTGGCCCTCCCCAGACTTCTGTTCTGTTTGCACGTCTAGACACATCTGCTGTTGCAGGCCCTGTGATGGGCCCCGGCAGTCCAACTGATTCTGAACCCTCTGCCTGGGCCTGCAGCTTCCCTGGCTTCATACGCTAGTTCTTTATTTGGAAACCTTTTAAAATAGAGGACTTGGGAGGGGAGAGGGAGACACTTGACAGTAGTGGCACAGGAGAGTGTCATAGATGTAGTGTGCTCTAATTCCAAGGAGTATTTTTTCTCCTCTGGAACTTCTGAAGCATTCCTATGCCATTCACTGGCATCTGTGTTGTCTCTCAGTGTCAGGACTTGAGCCAAGCCTGGTTCTCATAGCTCTGAAGCCTAGTCCTTTCTTCAGTCTACTTTCTGAATTTGCCCCATATTTGCAAAATGTTCTTTTCAGAATGAGGCCTTCTCTTGGCCTTTCTGGGAGGGCAAAGAACTGAGAGCCTTCTGGCCCTCCATTACTGATTAGAGGAGCCAGCTGCTCTGTCTGCTGGCCTGTGCCCAGCAGAGGGGGAGGTAGCCAGGCTTCTGCTGACAGCTTTGGCAGAGGGATGACAATCCAGGTGCTGCTTCCTCACCAGTGGGACCCCCACCTAGAGATGGGTCCAGTCCCTGGATTGCCAGTTCAGTGATCAGAAGGCAGAAGCTAGGAGGTGGGATAAGGGGAGGCCTGGAGAACCTGATGTCCTGGGACCATGGGCCCTTTCTCATGGGCATGTCTCTACTCCCTGGAGAGAAGCACCATGTACTCCAGGTCTTGGGGTTGTTGGCCCCAAGAAAATAAACCGATATGCACCACTCTTAAATGACTGTAGTATATATCTGTACAGAAAATGTTGGAAGTCCCTTTTGATATATATTTTCTTCTTGGATTTATTTTCCAACAACCTTTCTGCTACCTACCCCCATCTCTCCTAGCCCCAGGGAAGATAAGGGGAGGAAGGACTCCCTAGGAATGGGGTAGGGATAAGGGGATAAGACGTGGGAAAATTCCCATCAGGCAGAAAGGGAAAGTAAACGTTTCCAATGAAAGAAGATTATTATAAGAGAGAAATAGAAAGGTGTAGAAGGGTAAGAGGTCATTATTCTGGTGCCTCCCTGCTTTGGGGTCAGACAGTTCTGGAGTTGGAGTGGGAGGTGGAAGCAAGAGGAGTGAAAGCACTTAGATATTTTGGGGTGAATCCTAGGGCCCAGGGTTTGCACCTCATATCCGAGAGTGCAGTCTGAGGAAATTGCAAGTTCTTTGGAGAAGCCCAGCATCCAGCATGGTGTCAGTGTTTGTGGTGCTGCCCAGGCAGCTGACTAGGAAAGGCTGAGCATGAAACAGCGCCCCCTATGTCCCACAGACCAAAACACGGTCTGGAGGATCCAGAGGTTCTCAGGAACCATCTGCCTTGAAGAGGCTGTTGCTGGGAAAAGGAAAAGGCAGCACATGCTGGAGGTGCCAGCTGGATGCCCCAGTAGGACTCTGCTGGCCTGGCCACCCCCGCTGGATGCCCCCACAATGCTGGGGGCCAACCCAGCCCTGTGCAGTGACTGAGTAGCTGGGCCAAGTGCAGAACTCCAAGGTCTAGGCCAGGAAATTCCCAGAAGCCCCCTCCCTTCTTCCATCGAAAAGATGCACACACTTCTCCCTCACCTGGATACTATTTTGTAAAGGGGATGGTGGTGGGGAAGCTTCTTGAGCTGGGCATGGCAATCCTGACAGGGAGCTTGAACCTTGAATTTACTGTATGTTTATCCCAAGGAGACTTATGAAAAAAAACTCGAAAAAACCAAGTCACCTTTGGGGCGCCTGGTTGGCTCAGTCAGTTAAATGTCTGCCTTCGGCTCAGGTCATGATCCTGGGGTCTTGGGATAGAGCCCTATGTTGGGCTCCCTGCTCCGTAGAGAGTCTGCTTCTCCCTCTGCCCCTACCCCTTCCCCTGCTCATGCTCTCTCTAGTACATACTCTCTCTCAACTAAATACATAACATCTCTCTTTTTTTTTTTTTTTAAGAGTCATCTTTAACTGTTTGGCTCATCTGAACCAAACCTTAATTCTAACACTGATTTTTAACTTGCCTTGTAAGTTTTTGCAAGCATTAAATGACGTACTGTGTATAAAGCACTTAAGCCAGAGTTTGGCATATGGTACCTGCTGAATGAATGTTGCATTTCTCTCTTTGCTTTCCAGTGCTGACCCCATATGCAACCATTGTCCACTTACATTATTTCCTAGAGCTGAGGGTACAGGAAAGGGACATTAGTAAGGCAGAAACCACATTGGCCCCATCTCATGGTTTCACCAAGGAGAGGCCTTAGAGAGCTTGCCTAGTTTCTTCTGTGTCTGGGAATTCCCAGGCTGTCTTCCAGGGAACCATCCACCGTGAACTCTAATTAAAGGCTCTGAGCTTTCTCTTGGGCATCCCTGCACCTGCCCACAGTTTGTCTCCCGAGGGCTGGGAAAGCCTGAGCTTTTGTTAAGACCAAGAAGGAAGGTGCTGTGCTTGCCATCCTGTCACGCTGATGTGGGCTTGGCAGGAGTTGGGAGCAGAAGTTGCCCGCCTATCCTGACAGGGCCAGCTCCCCTGGAACACGCCCTGCTGCCATGTCTGGTCTGCTTCTGATCTGAATGCTTGGGAATGGTGAGGCAGCATCCAACCTCCACCACCGCCTTGGGCTACCCGGCCAAATGCCATCCTTGCATTTCAGGGCTGGCAGTCTAGTTCTGAAAGCCTTGTCTGTGCTTCATCAAGGTGAAAATTCCCTGTTCAGGTCTGGTGACAGACTGGGCCTGAAAGGCGTATACATCTGATGTTGATTATAATGCCATCAGGCTTGAAGGCTAGAGAATGGACAAAGTGATCTTCCGGGAATCTGTTGGCCTGCAAATTATAAGACATGTGGTATCTCTTGAAAACCATTTAAAGGTATCTTTGTCTATTTGAGGTCTTTTGTAGTTCCATGCAAATTTTCATATTATTTGCTCTAGTTTTGTGAAAAATGCTGTTGGTATTTTTATAGGGATTACATTGTATCTATAGATTGCTTTGGGTAGTGTGGAAGTTTAAAAAATATTAATTCATTTAACCCATGAACATGGAATAGCTTTCCATTTGCTTGCGACATCTTCAAATTCTTTCATTAGTGTTTTATAGTTTTTGGAGTATAACTCTTTTACCTCTTCTGTTAAGCTTATGGGTTTTTTTTTTTTTTTTTGGTACAATTATAAGTGGAGTTGTTTTGTTAATTTCCCTTTTTTTCTACTTTGTTATCAGTGTATAAAATTGCTACTGGTTTCTGGGTATTAATTAAGTATCCTGAACCTTGACTGAACTCATTTATTATTTCCAGTAGTTTTTTGTAGAATCTTTAGGGTTTTCTACATATAGTATTATGTCATCTACAAATAGTGACAGGTTAACTTCTTTATGAATATGGATACCTCTTAATTTCTTTATCTTGTGTGATTGCTGTGGCTAGGACTTCCAGTACTGTGTTTAAAAGTAGTGAGAATGGATATCCTTGTCTTGGTCCTCATCTTAGAAGAAAATCTCTCAGGGTGCCTGGGTGGCTCAGTGGGTTAAAGCCTCTGCCTTCAGCTCAGGTCATGATCCCAAGGTCCTGGGATCAAGCCCCACATCAGGCTCTCTGCTCAGCAGGGAGCCTGCTTCCTCCTCTCTTTCTGCCTGCCTCTCTACTTGTGATCTCTATCAAGTAAATAAATAAAATCTTAAAAAAAAAAAGTAGAAGAAAATCTCTCAGTTTTTCTCTATTAATTAAGATGTTACTGTTGGTTTTGAGGTATGTTCCCTCTAACACTACTAGGTTGAGAGTTTTTTTTTTAAATCCTGAATGGATGTTGATATTTTGTCAAATGCTTTTTCTGTATCTACTGATAGGATCATATGATTTTTTAAAATTTATTTTTTATTGTGTTATGTTAGTCAACAACAGTACATCATTGGTTTTTGATATAGTGTTCCTGGATTGTTTGCATATAACGCTGATTCAGATTCCTTTTATTTCTTTTTGTTGTCTGATTGCTGAGGCTAGGACTTCTGTACTGTGTTGAATAGCAGTGGTGATAGCAGACGTCTCTGCCATGTTCCTGACCTTAGGGGAAAAGCTCCCAGTTTTTCACCATTCAGAATGATTTTAGCTGTGCGTTTTTCATAGATGGCTTTGATGATATTGAGGAATGTACCCTCTGTCTCTACACTGTGAAGAGTTTTGATCAAGAAAGGTTTCTGTACTTTGTCAAATGTTTTTCAGCATCTATTGAGAGTATCATATTGTTCTTGTTCTTTCTTTTATTAATGTATTGTATCATATTGATTGATTTGAGGATGTTGAACCAACCTTGAAGCCCAGGAATAAATCCCACTTGGTCATGGTGAATCATCCTTTTAATGTACTGTTTGATCCTATTGGCTAGTGTTTTGGTGAGAATTTTTGCATCCATGTTCATAAGGATATTGGTCTTTAATTCTCCTTTTCGATGGGTTCTTTGTCTGGTTTTGGGATTAAAGTAATGCTGGCCTCATAAAGTGAGTTTGGAAGTTTTCTTTCCATTTCTATTTTTTGGAACAGTTTCAGGAGAATAGGTATTAATTCTTTAAATGTTTGGTAGTATTCTCTTGGGCAGCCATCTGGCCCTGGGCTCTGGTTTGTTGGGAGTTTTTTGATGACTGCTTCAATCTCCTACTGGTTATGGATCTGTTCAGGTTTTCTATTTCTTCCTGATTCAGTTTTGGTAGTTTATATGTCTCTAGGAATGCATCCATTTCTTTCAGATTGTCATATTTGCTGGTATATAAAGATATAGTTGCTCATAATATGTTCCTATAATTGCTTGTATTTCTTTGGTTTTGGTTGGTTGTGATCTCTCCTCTTTCATTCATGATTTTATTAATTTGGGTCTTTCCTCTTTTTTTTTTTTTTTTTTTTTGATAAGTCTGGCCAGGGGTTTATCAATCTTATTAATTCTTTTAAAGAACCAGTGCCTAGTTTTGTTGATTTGTTCTACTGTTCTTTTGATTCCTGTTTCATTGATTTCTGCTCTGATTTATTATTTCTTTTCTCCTGCTGGGTTTAGGCTTTCTTTGCTGTTCTTTCTCCAGCTCTTTTAGGTGTAGGGTTAGGTTGTGTCCTTGAGACCTTTCTCGTTTCTTGAGAAAGGCTTGTATTGCTATATACTTTCCTCTCAGGACCACCTTCCCTGTGTCCCAAAGATTTTGAACAGTTATGTTTTCATTTTCTTTTATTTCCGTGAATTTTTAAAAATTCTTCTTTGATTTCCTGGTTGACCCATTCATTCTTTAGTGGGATACTCTTTATCCTCCATGTATTTGAGCTCTTTCCAACTTTCCTCCTGTGGGTGAGTCTAATTTGAAAGCATTGTGGTCTGAAAATATTCAGGGAGTGATCCCAATCTTTTGGTGCTGGTTGAGACCTGATTCTGACCCACGATGTGTTCTATTCTGGAGAATGTCCTATGTGCACTAGGAAAGAATGTATATTCTGTTGCTTTGGGATGGAATGTTCTAAATATATCTGTGATATCCATCTGGTCCAGCATGTCATTCAAGGCCTTTTTCCTTGTTGATCTTTTGCTTAGATGATCTGTCCATTTAAGTTGGGGGGGGGGGATGTTAAAGTCCTCTACTATTATTGCATTATTGTTGATGTATTTCTTTGATTTTGTTATTCATTGGTTTATATAATTGGCTGCTCCCATGTTAGGGGCATAGATATTTAAAATTGTTAGATCTTCTTGCCAGACAGACCCTTTAAGTATGATATAGTGTCCTTCCTCATCTCTTATTATAGTCTTTAAAGACTATAAAAGGTTTAAAGTCTAATTTATCTGATAGAAGGATTGCCACCCCAGCTTTCTTTTGATGTCCATTAGCATGGTAAATTGTTTTCCACCCCCTCACTTTCAATCTGGAGGTGTCTTTGGTTCTAAAATAAGTTTCTTGCAGACAGCATGTCGATGGATCCTGATTTTTTAACCCATTCTGATACCCTTTGTCTTTTGATTGGGACATTTAGCCCATTTGCATTCAGGGTGACTATTGAAAGATAAAAATTTCGTGCCATTGTATTGCCTGTAAGGTGACTGTTACTGTGTATTGTCTCTGTTCCTTTGTGGTCTGTTACTTTTTGGCTCTCTCTTGGCTTAGAGGACCCCTTTCAATATTTCCTGTAGGGCTGGTTTGGTGTGCAAATTGTTTTAGTTTTTGTTTGTCCTGGAAGCTTTTTATCTCTCCTTCTATTTTCTTTCTTTCTTTCTCTCTTTCTTTTTTTTTTTTTTTAAGATTTTATTTATTTATTTGACACAGAGAGAGAGAGCACAAATAGGCAGAGAGGCAACCAGAGAGAGAAAGGGAAGCAGGCTCCCCACTGAGTAGAGAGCCCAATGCAGGGCTTGATCTCAGGACCCTGAGATCATGACCTGAGCCAAAGGCAGAGGCTTAACCCACAGAGCCATCCAGGTGCCCCTCTCCTATTTTCAATGACAGCCTAACTGGCTATAGTATTCTTGGCTGCATATTCTTCTTTTTGGTGCTCTCAGTATATCATGCCAGTCTTTTCTGGCCTAACAGGGTTTCTGTGGGTAGGTCTGCTGCCAATCTAATATTTCTACGGCTGTATGTTGCAGACCTCTTGTCCTGAGCTGCTTTCAGGATTTTGTCTTTGTCAATGAGACTTTTAAGTTTTACTATTAGATGATGGGCTATGGAGCTATTTTTGTTGATTTTGAGGAGGGTTCTCTCTGCTTCCTGGATTTTGATGCTTGTTCCATTCGCCAAATTACGGAAATTCTCTTCTATAACTTGTTGCAATATACCTTCTGCCCCCTCTCTCTTTGTTCTTCATCTGGGATCCCAGTTATCCTAATATTGTTTCGTCTTATGGTATCACATATCTCTCGAATGTTCCCCTTAGTTGTTTGTCTTTCTTTTGCTCAGCTTCCTTATTCTCCATCATTTGGTCTTCTATATATCACTAATTCTGTCTTCTATCTCATTTTTTAAAAATATTTTATTTATTTATTTGACGGAGATCACAAGTAGGCAGAGAGGCAGGCAGAGAGAGAGAGAGGGAAGAAGCAGCTTCCCTGCTGAGCAGAGAGCCTGATGCGGGGCTCAATTCCAGGACCCTGGGATCATGACCTGAGCCGAAGGCAGAGGCTTTAACCCACTGAGCCACCCAGGTCCCCCGTCTTCTATCTCATTTATCGTAGCAGTAAGAGCCTCCATTTTTTATTGCACCTCATTAATAGTTTTTTTTTTATTTCAACTTGATTAGATCTAATTCTTTTTTTTTCTCCAGAAAGGGAATTCTCTAGTATCTTCCATGCTTTTTTTGAGCCCAGCTAGCACCTTGATAATTGTCATTCTGAACTTTAGTTCTGACATATTACTAATGTCCATATTGATTAGGTCCCTAGCTGTTGGTACTGCCTCTTGTTTTTTGTCGTGAATTTTTCTGTCTTGTCATTTTATCCAGACGAGAATAGATGAATGAGAGAATAAAATACTAAAAGGGTAGCAATGACCCCAGGAAAATATACACTAACCAAATCAGAAGAGACCCAAAACCAGGGGGAAAAAAAAGAAAAAATATATACACATATATTAGACTGGTACATTGAACAGAGCCCCACACTTGATTTTGGTTGTATTTTTGGTCTGTTAGAAGGAACTACCTCCCAAAATTTCAAAGAAAATAAAACTTATATGTATAAAAAAATGGGTGTAAACACAATGAAGGGATGGAATATGACTATAAAAATGAAGATTTAAAAAGATTCTGAAAAAGGAATTGATAAGATAAGTTGGTTAAAAAGACAAAAAAGAGGAAAGAATGTGGTGAACCTGGAGAGCAGAACAAAGCCATGTGCTAGAGTTAGGGTATATTTTTATCTATTAGAAGAAACACTATTCTGGGGTGCCTAGGTGGCTCAGTGGGTTAAAACCTCTGCCTTCAGCTCACGTCATGATCCCAGGGTCCTGGGATCGCGTCCCATATCAGGCTCTCTGCTTAGCAGGGAGCCTGCTTCCTCCTCTCTCTCTGTCTACTCACCTGTGATCTTTGTCTGTCAAATCAATAGATAAAATCTTAAAAAAAAAAAAAGAAGAAACACTATCCCAAAATTTTAAAGAAATAAAACCTGTGTGTATACAAAAAATGAGGTGAAATACAATGAAGGGATAGAATATTATTATAACAATGAAAATTTTAAAAGATTTTAAAAAACGTATTGATAAAGTAAAATAGTTAAAAAATATTAAAATAGGAAAGGAGAAATTAAAAAAATAGAATAAGAAAAAAAATAAAATTAAAAAAATTTAACCCTGAAAGAATAAAGCATCATGGAAACAAAAGCCATGAATTCTATGTGCTGTATTCCTATAGCTCTGAAGTTTTGCAGTTCTCATTGACAGTGAACTTTGTCTTGCCTAGATGTTCTTGCTGATCTTCTGGGGAAGGGGCCTGTAGCAGTGATTCTCAAATGTCTTTGTTGGAGGTGGCATTGCACTGCCCTTGCCAGGAGCCAGACTAAGCAATCTGCTCAGGTTCGCTCTTGGGAGCTTTTGTTCCCTGAACACTTTCCGTACAGCTTTGGAGAGCGGGAATGAAAAATGGTGGCCTCCTGATCTCCACTTGGAGGAGCCGAGAGCTCGGGCCTCACTTCTCAGTGCACCCTCAGAGAAAAGTAGTCAATCCCTTCCGTCTCCCTGGTCTCCAACTGTGCTCTGTGCTCACCCACCCTGTGACTGAGCATTGCTGTCTCTGGCACACGGCCCTGTTTGGAGTCTCCAAACCCGGCAGATTCCTGCCATACCCTCCTGTGCCACTCCTGGAAGAAGAAGGTTCTGCCACTTGTGGGGACCCTGCTCAAAGAGTAGTGGCCCAACTGTGCCTCAGTTTAAGGTAATCCCGAGCTGAGAGCCCACTGCTCGGCTCTGTCTCTATAGCCAGTTTCCCTGTTGTGATACCTGGGAGCTCTGCCGCACTCAGATACCCTGGTCTTTTTGTGACCCCGTGGGTTCTGAGATCACACTGTCCTCACAGGTCTCCATCCCCTTGCTTAGCCTCTGGAATGATGTCCCTCGGTGGAGCAGACTTCTAAAAGTTCCAATTTTATGCTCTGTAGCTACTGGCTTGCTGGGAGCTGGCCCCTCCCCCTGTGGTCTATCTTCTTGTCTCTTTGGATTCACTTTTCCTCATGTCCTACCTTCCAGAAAGTGGTTGATTTTCTGTTCCTAGAATTGCTGCTCTTCTTCTCTTCAGTCTCCTGTTGAGTTTGTTGGTATTCAGGATGGTTTGATAGCTATCTAGCTGAACTTCTGTGATCTGATGATGTTTTGTCTCTTACTCTTCCACCATCATGCTCCTCCCCTCATCAATGTGGTTTTGATTTGAATTTCCCTGATGCCTAATGATGATGAACAGTTTTTCATGTGTCTGTTAACCATTTGTATGTCTTCTTTGGAAAAATGTCTGCTCATGTCTTCGGCCCATTTTTTGACTTGATTATCTGTTTTTTCAGTGTTGACTTTGAGGAGTGCTTGATAGATCTTTGATATCAGCTCTTTGTCTGTAGTGTCATTTGCAAATAGCTTCTCCCATTCTGTGGGATGATCATATGATTGTTATCCTTCATTTTGTTGATGAGGTGTATCATGTTGATTGGCAAATATTGAACCTTTCTTGCATCCTCAGAATAAATCCCATTTGATTGTGGTGAATGATCATTTCAGTCATGAGAAAGAAAAACAAAGTTGAGGCATCACAATTCCAGATCTCAATATATATAGTACAAGGCTGTAGTAATCAAAACAGTATGGTATAGACACATAGATGAATGGAACAGAATAGAGATCCCAGAAATAAACTCGTGATTGTATGGTCAGTTAATTTATGGCAAAGGAGCAAGAATATGAAGTGAGGGAAAAGAGAGTCTTCAGTAAATGGTGCTGGGAAAACTGGACAGCGTCATGTAAAAACATGAAACTAGACCACTTTCTAACACCATACAAAAAATAGACTCAAAATAGATTAAAGACCTAAGTGTGAGACCTAAAACCATAAAAATTCTAGAAGAGAGCACAGGCAGTAATTTCTCTGACACTGACCATAGCAACATTACTCTAGACATGTCTCTTAAGACAAGGGAAACAAAAGCAAAAATGAACTATTGGCATTATATCAACATAAAAAGCTTTTGCAAAATGAAGGAATCCATTGCTAGATCTAAAGAGCAACCTACTGAATGGGAGAAGATACTTGCAAATGATATATCTGATAAGGGGTTAATATCCAAAATATATAAGGACCAAAGACAATGCCCCAAACAATAAATAACCAACAAAAAATGGGCAGAGTAACCAAATAGATCTTTTTCCAAAGAAGACATACAAATGGCCAAAAGACACTTAAAAATATATTCCACATCTCTAATCATCAGGGAAATGCAAATCAAAACCACAATGAGAGATCACCTCACACCTGTCAGAATGTCTAAAATCAGAAAGACAAGAAATAAGTGCTGGCAAGGATGTAGAGTAAAAGGAATCTTTGTGCACTGTTGGTGGGAATGCAAACTGGTGCAGCCACTGTGGGTTAACAACACTATGGAGTTTTCTCAAGAAATTAAAAACCAGAAATACCAAAGGATCCAATAATTTCACTACTGGATATTTACTCAAAGAAAATGAAAACACTCATTCGAAAGGGCATATGTACCCCTATGTTTTTGCAGGATTATTTATAGTAGCCAAACTATGGAAGCAACGTAAGAGTCCATTGATAGATAAATAGATAGGAAGATATATGTATATGTGTGTATGTGTGGGATGTATCATGGAATATTATATTAGAAAGGATGAGATTTTTGCCATCTGCAACAACATGGATGGACCTAAAGGATATTATGCTAATCAAAATAAGTCAGACTGAGAAAGACAAGTACCGTATGATTTCTCTTATATGTGGAATCTAAAAAAAAAAAAAAAAAAAAAAAGAATAAACAAACAACAGAATCAGACCTGTTAACACAGAAAGCAAACTGATGGTTGCTAGTGGGAGTGTGCACAAAATGAGTGAAGGCAAGTGGGAGGTATAGGTTCCGTACCTCCTGCTTCCAGTTATGAGATGAGTAAGTCGCAGGAATAAAAGACACAGCATAAGGTATAGTCAATGGTATTGTAATAACATGGTGTGGTGACAGCTACACTGTGGTGAGCATAGCATAATGTTGAAACTTGTTGAGTCACTGTTTTATACCTGAAACTTAGTGTATCAACTACTCTCAAGTAAAACAAAATAATAAAAATTTAAAGATGAAACCATTTAAAATCAAGATATAATATACCTATAGACAGATACTTGCTGAATTTTTGCAAACTGAACACACTCATACAACTAGTACCCAGATCAAGAAAGAATATGATTAACACTACTATCTGGACTTCTAGCACAGCTATTTTGTTTTTGACTTTACATAAATATAAATAGAATAATTAAATATATATAGTTTTTACTGTGTGACTTCTTTTGCTCAACGTTGTGTTGATGAGATTTATCCATATTGTTGCATGTTGCTGTATAACATTCCATTGGGCAAATATAACACAACATATTTATCCATTTTATTGCTTATAGACATTTATGGTGTTTTATAGGCATTTATGGGTTTCCAGTGTGAGGCATCCTAGATAGTGCTGCTGTTCTATGTCTCTCAATGTGCATGTATGCATTTCTGTTGGGCACATACTCAGGAAGAGAGTTGTTGCATCATTGGGGATGCCCAGGTTCAGCTGTAGTAGATATTACCCATCAGTTTTCCCAGAGTAGATCTACCAATATACATGCCACCTGCACCGTGGGAGCATTTCTGGTTTCTCCACATTTGGCCAAGACTTGGCATTTCCCCTCTCTTTCGCTTTTACCATTCTCTTGACTATACAGACTTATTGTGTTGTGATTTCATTTACTTTTCCCTGATGATCTGATGATGAGGAAAGTTGAGTACATTTTCATATGTTTATTGGTCAATTGGGTATCTTTTTTGGGGGAGAGGAGTAGAGGGAATGGGAGAGAGAATCTTAAGCACATGGGGCCCATCACAGAGCTTGATTTAATAACCCTGAGATCATGATGTGGGTCGAAATTAAGAGTTGGTTGCTTAAATGACTGAGCCACACAGGCATCCCAATTGGTTATCTTTTTAATGAAGAGTTCCTTAAAGTCTTGTGCTTATTTTTTCTGTTGGATTCCTAATTCTTATTCATCTGTAGAAGTTCTTTATGTATTCCAAATACAAGTCCATGTATACAAATTTTTTTTTTAACTATTTCTTGACCTGTCTTTTTACTCACCTAACAATACCATTTGATGCGCAGAAGTTTTCCATTTTAATGTAGTAGACCACGTGGGTTTTTAGAATAAGTGTCATCAAAACTTGCTTATTGTGTTCTAGACCTTGCTCATTTCATTTTCAAATTAACATATTTTTAAATGGAAACAAAATGAAGCTTAGAGAGGTGGGAAAGACTTTCCCAAGGTGGGAAACAGCAGAGGGAACATTCATGCCTGCTCTCCTCACTTCAGAGCCCCTGTTCTGGGACCTCTGCTATACCAGAGAGGACACCAGCTGATATCCCATAGACATTGTTTAGCCCTTGAATTTTTTGTTTGGCCTGTACATTTTTTTCCCAGTTGAATTAGTTGCCAA
Source organism: Mustela nigripes (assembly GCF_022355385.1). Classification (NCBI taxonomy): domain Eukaryota; kingdom Metazoa; phylum Chordata; class Mammalia; order Carnivora; family Mustelidae; genus Mustela; species Mustela nigripes. The sequence continues at coordinate 101,380,128 of NC_081562.1, forward strand.
CATTGAAAAATTAGGAGAAATACAGATTTCCAGCTTTTCTTGGAAAATTGTAGGATCTGGCAATTCTGGTCCCGTTTTCTCACATGTCTCCCAGGACTGCTGGAGCTGAGTAGTTACTGGTCCCTGTAGATAGAAATAAGCCCTCTCCTGTTCCACTGGAGATACTATGATTGGTCATGCTTGGCCTGCTTTGGTCATTTATGTTTCCTGCCTGGTTTTTGAAGGCATCTGAATTTTTGACAACTAAACTGTTGCCCTTAAATAGCATAACTGACTCCTTTTCCTTCTTTGTTTCATCTGTTCTTACCCTAATAGATTTTGACCTCGCTCGCTTCCTTTGCCAGGTGTCTGGGCTCTGTGTTCAGGCTTCCTGTCTACCTTTTTGGCTGTTGATGATTTTATGGTAAAAAGAGGAGTAAATTGCTTATGTGGAACAGTTCAAAGAACTCCTCAAAATATTCTCTCCCTTCCTTTAAGGGATGAAGGTATTGTTTCTATAAAGCTTGAAATGTAATTCCTTTCCTGGAAGAAGTGATGAAGTACCCCAGTGAAGTTTAAGTTACCAGATCAGTTCCTTAAGCATAAACCTGGGAAGCAACAGGAGAAAAGATTTGTAGATTTTATGGGTTAAGAGACTGGTCAGGGAAATCTTCTATCTTTGAATGGCTGAGTACCTCAGATGGGAAGCTTTGGTGGTCTGGTTTCAGAGCTGGAAAAAACATGAGAACATGGCAGGGGATGGAGGATGAATAGGTAGCTATGATCTGTCTTTCTCTAACTCAGCAAATTTTCCCTGCACATGTCCCCTGCCCAGCTATTTCCTTCCCTTCCCTAAGTCCCTCCTAGAAGTTAGTATACTGTGGAGGAATCTTGAGAGTTGGAATCTCAGTTAACCTCACTGAGTTGAATCTTGTCTCTGCTTTCTTCCCAGCCACGTGACCTTGGGGCACTATTTTTGTCCATCAGTTTCTTCATCTCCAACTGGAAGATAATAGCATACTACCTCATAGAGTTGTGGGGACTAAAAAAATGAGACAATATTTAGAATCTTCTTAGAACAGAGACTGGCAAAATCAGCCCTTGATAAATTTCAGTCCCTATGACTGCTGTTGTTATCCTGGCAAGAGCACATGGGGGGGTCAAATGCCAAAGGACCAAATGCTTGTCTTGCCATCCACTAGCCATGTGACCTTGGACAAGTCTGTTTATCCAAAGACTTTCTGTTTCCTCACCTGGAAAAGATGTTGTGAGAATTGAAAGTGGAGTTAAATAAGACGATCAAGACAAGAGCACTAGGACAGTTTGTGTTTGTTATGTGTTATGTCTCTCCTATCTTCCCATTCCCCACTCTTCTTCCAAAGGTAGGCAATGTAGTCTGGAAGGGAAGGCAAGATGAGCACCCATGAGGGGGCAGCTAATAGTATCCCATGATCATGGAAATAGGAACTGTAGTGATGTCCCTTTTTTCAGTCCCCATGTTGGTAATTTGTGTTTTGTCTTTCATCTTCTTGATAAGTCCGACTAACATTTGTCAATTTTATAGATCCTGTCAAACAACCAGCTTTTGGTTTTATGGGCCCTTTCTTTATGTTTCTTCTGTTTTCATTCTCACTGATCTCTGTTCCCCACTTTATTAATTCTTTACTTCTTTGCATTGGATTGAATTTGTTCTTTTTCTAGTAGAAGTGAAAGCTTAGATGATTGATTCAGAGCTTTCTTATGTTAGTACAAGTATTCAATGCTATAAATTTCTAAGTATTGCTTTAATGGCATCCTACAACTTTTGGTAATATTATGTTTTCCTTTTCACTCAATTGAAACTACTTTCTAATTTCCCTTTTTATTTCTTCATTGACCTTTCTTTGGGTTATTTGGATGGGTGTTGTATTTCCAAGTATTTATAGATATTTTCAGATATCTTTCTGCTGTTGATTTTTAGTTTAACTTAATTGTGCTCAGAGAATAAAATTTCATTACTTTAGTCCCTTATATTTGTTAGATTAGCTTTATAGCTCAGAATATGGACCATCTTGGTGAATGTGTATTGGAAAGAATGTATTTTCTGCTGTTTAGTAGATGATTCTATACATGTCAATTAGGTCAAGTTGGTTTGTAGTGACTTCTGTGTCCCTACAGATTTTTTATGTCTCCTTGTTCTCTCCATTACTTGAGAGGGAACTGTTGATATCTCCAGTTTATACTTGAGAATTTGTCTATTCATCCTTCTAGTTCTCTCAGTTTTTATTGTATGTATTTTGATGTATGCAGCTGATCTGTACATTTTACTATATACATTTAGGATAATCAGGCCTTCTTAATGAGTTTACCATATTATCATTAATTGATCTGCTTCTTTATCCCAGGTAATGTTCCTTGTTCAGAAGTCTTTGTGTGTCCCACGTTCCTTTTGATTCCTGATTGTATGATATATTTTTTTACTTTTCTTCCATATATGCCTTTATAATAAAAGTGGGTTTCTTGTATGCTTACATTTGTTATTATTAATGTATTTGTATATATTTTTTAATTTAATTTTATTTTTTTCAGTGTCCCAAGATACATTGTTTACGCACCACACCCAGTGCTCCATGCAATACGTGCCCTCCTTAATACTCACCACCAAGCTCACCCAACCCTCCACTCCCCTCCCCTCCAAAACCCTCAGTTTGTTTCTCAGAGTCTACAGTCTCTCATGGTTCATCTCCCTCTCCGATTTCCCCAACTCACTTCTCCTCTCCATCTCCCAGTGTCTTTCGTGTATTCCTTATGCTCCACAAGTAAGTGAAACCATATGATAATTGACTCTCTCTGCTTGATTTATTTCACTTAGCATAATCTCCTCCAGTCCCATCCATGTTGATACAAAAGTTAGGTATTCATCTTTTCTGATGGAGACATAATACTCCATTGTATAATGTATTTATATTTTAAAACTACCACCTTACTATTTGTTTTCTATTTGTTTTGTCTGTAGTTTCTTTTGGTTTTTCCTCTTTTCATGACTTCTTTGCAAATGAGTATATTTTATGGTTCCATTTCATCTCCAATTTTGGTCTGTTAATTATTACCTATTTTTAAAATTCAGTGGTTGCTCTAGGATTTACAGAATCCTTTAACTTACCACATTCTACTTTAAAATAATATTATACCATCTCACACCCTGGGTAAGGGCATTATTACACTATTTCTATAGAGGGACCTATATATACATACATACATATATATATGTATATACATACATATATATATAACGTATATAGTTTATAATGTATATAGGAGTAGGACAAAACAGCACCTATGATAGGAGAGAGGAAACTGAGAAATAGTGTATATATGTATGTATAGTGTATATATGTATGTATATATGTATGTACATATGGATATACATATATATGTATATGTATGCATATATATATATGCTTATATACATATATATGTATATACATACATATACATATATACACTATGTATGTATTTCTCAGGAAACTGAGAAATAGTGTATATATGTATGTATAGTATATATATGTATGTATATATGTATGTACATATACATATACATATATATGTATATGTATGCTTATATATATGCTTATATATATGTATATACATATATATACATATACATATATACACTATGTATGTATTTCTCAGGAAACTGAGAAATAGTGTATATATGTATGTATAGTGTATATATGTATGTATATATATGTATGTATATATACATACATATATATATATGTTATAAACTCCATAAGTCATCATCACAATTTTTGGTTTTTACCAATGTTTCTCTGCCTTTTTTCCATTACTGCTCTCTTCCATGAAATTTTAATACCACATATATCTGTATATCTCTTTATGTTCTGTGGTCCTTTGGAGACCTAAAACCACTGTAATACCTAAGATAGTTTTTGGCTTCCAAAGAACTAGTTTTATCCCCACGGGAGCACTGTTTCATATAGTATTCTGGGTTGACCGTTTTTCCCACCCCCCCCTTTCCATACTTTAAGGTTGTCACCCTGTTATCTTCTGGCTTGCATAGTTTCTGCCAAGAAATTTTTGTCCCTTTGCATATAATATCCTCCTTTTCCCATCTTTCCCTCCCCAGCAAAGCCTTACCCCCACCCCAGCTTAATTAAAGATTTTCTATCTTTGTTTTTCAGATTTGATTATGATATGTCTCGGTGTATAAGTTTCTGTTTTTGTTTTTATATTTACTCTGGTTGGGGTTCTCTGGATTCTTAAATCTATGTTTTGTTGTTTTTGATTAATTTTGGGAAATTTTTTAGCCATAACCCTTTCAGATATTTCTTCTGTCTTCTTTCTCTTAATCTTCCTGGGACTTCTGTTATATATATGGTAGACCCTAGAATATTATCCTCTGTCCTGCCCCTCCCCCAGAGCAGACTGCTGATCATTATCAGTCAGTGATTTGAATGAGAGATGGTCTTGGGAGATGGGTGTGTTTCCATGCCCCTCTGCAAATAAAGAGACCCTTTCCAGTTTCCTATGTTGCCATACCCTCCTTGTGAGTACCAGATGGTGGTCATTGGCTGGGATCTTATGAATGACTGCAAACTCCTCTTGTGTCTGGAGCTCCCAGTTATTCTAAGCTATCATGCTAACCTATACTCAGCCTTTCAGAATTTACAAGATTATATCTTTTTCTTTGTACTGCCTTTTCCTTCTGTGGTCTGCCAAATCTGAAAGTGTTTGCATATCCCATTTTCCTTGGAGGTGCTTGTCACTTTTTAAAAAAATATTCACTTCACATGATTACCTTGTAGTCTCCACTCTATGATGGGTTCAAGGAAAGTTTAATGTTACAGATTATCTGGACTTCTCTTGTTGTTAGGGTGGAAGCCACATTATCTTGCCATTGTGTGAATCCTAGGTGAGAGCAGCCCCTTTGGTAGTGGACAAATAGATTCAATTCACTGTTCTTATCCTTTTGTCCTCACATCAAAGAGTGGGCTGCACTCCCATTTCCCTCCCGTGTTTTATGTCATAGCCTCTTAGGAAAGAAAATGCACGGTTTCTCTGTGGTTTGTATTTTTCTACTCAGGTGCCTGTCACCAATAGTTATTTAAAAGAAAAATTCCTTTTTTAGAGACAGTGTGACAACTTACTCACTTCCTGACCTGGGGATCAAAAAATATAATGGCTTGTTAATTTTCTCTTTAAAAGAATTTTTTATTATAAAATTAATTCATTAACAAAGTAGAGAGTTTAAAAAATGCAAAAAGGTAAAAAATAAAGAAATACAATCCATCCATAATCCCATCAGCTAAGGAAACCATTGCTAATATTTTACCAAAATTCTTCTAGTCATTTTTCTGAGTTTAATGGTTTGTATACATAAGTATGTGTGCCCACCTGTTTGTGTGTTTTAGTCACATAGCAAAGTTTTGAAAAGGTATTTTTCTATGGGTTACGGTACTCATGAGGTGATGTTGTGTTACTCATGTTTGTCTGGTAAAGATGCCAAAATGTATGGCCTATTTTCTGTTTGCTGTTAGGGCTGGATTCCTTCTTGGGACTATTTCACGTGAATAGCCAGGATTCCCTGGGGGATGTGTGTGTGTGTGTGTGTGTGTGTGTGTGTGTGTGAGTGTGTGTGTGTGTGTGATTCCCAAGGAATGTAATTCATAGTGGAAGAGACCAGTTCTTTGTGCTGAGGTCCCTCTTGCGCCATCTAACTTCCATCTCTTTTTATTTATGCTGACCCGTTGTCAGGTTTAGAACAAACAGAAATGGAGGAGGTGTATGGTGTTCTTAATAAGTGTTGCAATTTGCTTTCTTTTTCAGAAAGTATTTTGGAGAAAAAATTGGACTGTATTTTGCCTGGCTGGGGTTATATACATCATTTCTCATTCCATCTTCTGTAATTGGAGTGATCGTGTTTCTTTATGGATGTGCAACAATCGAAGAAGATATTCCCAGGTGAGATGTTTTTAAAGAAAAAGCCTCAGTTCCCACAGGGCAGTACTTTGGAGTTTCATCCCAGTTGCAAGTACAGTTCACATGCTTCCTTCCAAAGTCCTCACCCTCTATTCTCTCCTCCCCTTACCACACACATAACCTCCCTCCAGAGACAGATCTGGGAACTACAGAGTCTGGGAATGGCTTCAGAGCCTGCTGGGGATGGCTCCCTTTCTTTCCTAGTTAAGCTCTTCTCCAGGGCTAAAGGCTGATGTGGGCAAGTAGATTCTACCTGATGAAAAACCCCAAGCCTGAGAAGTGCATTTTCCTCTCAACTGCATGACTTTTTTCTCTGGTTTCTCCTAAGACCTGAGGTGGGAAACGGTGAGTGGCATTGGATAGAGATCACATGTCGATATGGTCAAACACTGTTGGGGTAAAATGCTGTGAGGCTGTCTATAGAAGCAGGCAGTTCTGGAACTGAGGGGGGCTCAACCTCTGGTTCAGGAAGTCAGAAACTGCAGGTGGTGACCGGCCCCATGGTGGGGCTCTTGGAGAGTCAAGAGATGGAACAAAGGCTGGTCCTTATGGTGAAAAGAGAGCCTACAAAGAATATAAGCACTTAAAAATAGCATACTTGGGCTGCCAGGTGGCTTAGTTGGTTAAGCGTCTGACTTGATTTTGGCTCAGGTTGTGATCTCAGGGTCACAAAATCAAGCCCTGTGTCTAGCTCCATGCTGGGTGTGCAGCCTACTTCAGATTCTCTCCCTCTCCCTCAGTGTCCCCCCAACACCACTCATGCTCTCCCCACCACCCCCGACAAAAAAATAGCATCCTTTAGGATGGAGAGCATTACATACTAGCTATAGGACTAGATAGTTCACTCCCCAGGTCTTCCTTCCCTTGGCTGTAAATAGTGATAATAACATGTACCTTGTAATGTTGTTGTAAGGATTCAGGAGATGATGTTTGGCACATAGTAAAATGTTAATAAATAATTGTTGAAGGAATCAACATATGTAGAAATAAAGTACAAGTGACACTTAACTTACATTTGGTATTTAAATCTCTTGCTATCTTCAGCACTGTCCTCAAAAACCGAAGCGTGATCAATGTATTTTAATACTTTCTCAGTTGCAATTGATAGAAATGCAACATCAACTAGCTGAAGCAAAAAAAAAAAAAGGAATTTATTAGAAGGATTCTGGGGTGGTCAGGGAACATAGTGGCAAGTGTATGGCTAGCCTAGGGGCCAATGGAAGTAGGGACTCCTGTTTATCTCCCATCACTGTTTTTTTCTTGTATTTGTTTCACTGCAGATTTTCTCCATTGGATGTAAACATTCCTACTAATAGCTCATGGAACTTGTATTTTAGAGCTTTCTCTATAATTGGTTCCAAAAACCCCGTTGGCTCATTTTGGATTAGGGTGGAGGCCCTGGGCCCATAGTCGGGGCTGTGGGGGCTAGATCACTCTTTACCAAAAGGATGTTTCCTCAGTAGCCGGGTGGATGAGGACACTGGGCTGAGTGGGTGTCCACTATAGTTGGAAGAAGTAATGGCTGTCCTGAAGAAAGGACCAAGAGCTGGGCTTCTTTGAGGAAAGGGTTTCACCAATGATCAATACTTAGACCTACTTAAATACTTAAAGCTAGATACTTAAAACTAGATAACTTAGTGTAAGACACAAGGGTTTGGATATTTCTATGTGTAAAACCCTGGCACCAACTGCCCAGTGTTTTGACTGGGGATTCTGGGACCACGACACAACAAATATGATGGAGGTTTTGCCTTCTTCAGGCCATCTAGCATGAGGGAAAAACTAATACTTATCAAATGTCTTCCTTGTGCCAGGCATGGGGCTGGGTGTTTCTCAGATACCAGTTTCTTTGATCCTGTAGATAGAGATTATGGTTGTAACCTGTTAGATTGGTATTATTTTCCCCTAACAGAGGTGGAGAAATTATGCTTACAGTCATGTAATGTGTCCAACTTCAGCAACTAGTAGTTGTCAGGGTTACAACTTGACCTCAACTGCCCCCTTTCCCCCTGAGATGTGACATCTCCCAGAAGGTTCATATCCTCCTTGGCAGCCAAGCAGTTTCAACGGGCCTAGCCTGGTACCTTCTCAGAAAACATGGCTCCCATGTTTTTGTTGCCCAGTTTGATCCCTATAGAGCTGGGCCTCAGGTTGATCCACATGGGAAAACTCCACTGTGTGTAGAGAGCTAGTGCCAGAGTAGAGGGTAGACCATCGGCGTGCTCGTTTACATTGGGATTTAGAATTTGTGCCTTGGTTCCCCATATGGGAATACATATGAAAGGGACTGTGTGGCTGGAAATGACCATGGTCTGCATGTACTGAGAAATACATATCTGCACACATGCAGTCATGTACATGCAGGTATACGTGGATGTGAAAGGTGACCATTATCACTGCAGATGTCTCTTCTCACATGTCAGAGTGTGTAATGTTTCACACACTATGTCTAGCAACCCCTTTACCCCTTTAGGGGGTTAGAGAACCAGCTGAATGGTTGTCTTTTTTTTTTTTTTTTAAGATTTTATTTATTCATCTGAGAGAGAGAGAATGAGAGAAAGGCAGAGAGAGAGTATGAGAGGGTGAGAGGGGAGAAGCCAGAAGGAGAAGCAGACTCCCCACCCAGCAGGGAGCCCGATGTGGGACTTGATCCCGGGACTCCAGGATTATGACCTGAGCCGGAGGAAGTAGCTTAACCAACCACCTAGGCACCCTTGAATGGTTGTCTTTTAAATGAGCTAAAATAGGATTGAGTAGAATGAAAAACGATATTAGTATTCATCACAAGAAGGAAGTAATAGGTATTGTTTCATGAGATTTTATTTAGCTATATAAATACGTTTATGGTGGGGAGAGAGAGAATGTTTGTATTCGCATGCTGGAATCTGGTGGAAAAGATTATTTTTAAATTACAGCTTACGGTAAAAAAAGTTTGAAGTTGACTGTTTTAAAGCTGAAAATTTGGTTGTTGGCTCTTCAAACTCAGGGTGGGGTGTGATTTTTTTTTTCTAATATTTACATCTTCCTTGTTTAAGTATATTATGAGGATTTTTTAAAAGAACTGCCCTTTAATCATAATTATATAGCGATCAAAAATCCAGGCTCCTCCGCCGGTCCTACCTTTCAGAAAGTGGTTGTTTTTCTGTTTCCAGAATTGCTGTTCTTCTTCTCTTCGATCTGCCGATGGGTTTTCAGGTGTTTGCAATCTTTAGATAAGCTATCTAGCTGATCTCCGGCTAGCTGAAGCAGTCTCAGCTTGCTACTTCTCCGCCATC
>NC_081562.1:101694363-101777513 GCF_022355385.1 Mustela nigripes
ACCTTCTCCCTATATTGGGGATTGAAGTCATTTGGGGATGTGGTCTGGCTGGGTCCTTGGTATGGGATTGAGGAGTAGAAAAATCTCTGCCCATGCCCTCCATTTACTAATTTTGTTGGGTCTAAGGGGTGGGAACACTCTGGGAAGCAAACATGTAGCAAACCAAAGTTGCAGGTTTCCCAAGGATTTAAGGTTAAGTAAGATGGAGACCCAGGTCTTCTTACCCTCATCCAGTGTAGCCATGTGTATGACAACAACATGTCCTGTGAATATTCTCTTCCAACACATCTCTCCCCAGAATTCAAGGCTTAGGTTACCTGACAAATGTCACTTCACCCATCCTCCTGACCCTAAGACCAGTCCTCACTTACCCCTGACAAGATAGATACAAACTATATGGGGTGGCTTGGTGGGCAAGGAAGGTTCATTCTATTATCCATGTATCCTTGAAAACATTCTCTCCACTCCAGTGGTCTAGGAAAATTGAGGAAGGAGAATTAATCACACACACAGCCTTTTACTTGAAAGACCTTATGCCCACAGTTCCCACGAAACATTAAAAACAGGTATTAACAGTTCTTGGGGATCAAGGAAATTTGAGTTCAAGGTAAAATAAGCTTATATACCCCTACTTTCTGCAACAAACACACATAAAGACAGGCAGAAATACCCCTGTAGACAATCCATCTGATGGTTTTCTATATTTATCAGTCAGTTCACTGACATTTCTGCTCCTGTTCTCACTCTCAGAGCAGGCTGTCCTCAGACCTTTGTTCGGAATGCAAATGATGCTCACGCAGAGAACAGTCCAGCTGGGATCTCATAGGAACAAATGCCCAGCTCAGGAAGGAATGCTAGTGGGTGGGAGCTTCTTACCAGATCACTATCATCATCATGATCACAACAGGTAGCTTTGATTGAGTGTTTACTGAATACTAGGTACTGTTAATAATATCAGCATAATGTGCCAGGCACTGTTTCAGGCACTGTGTGTGTGTGTGTGTGTGTGTGTGTACTTGTGTTAGTACTGCAATAGAAACAGTGTTCATGGCTGAGATCTTCTGTGATCTTAGGCAAGATACCTGTCCCCTTCTAGATCTCATTTTTAAAAAATCTTTGAAATAGAGATAATAATAGTAGAGATAATCAAGTAGAGATAATAACAGTACCTACTTTGTAGTGTTTTCCCTAAGGATTAAATGATAGCAGGCACTATTTTTTTCTAACATTTTATTTATTTATTTGAGAGAGAGAAAGTGTGCAGGTAAGCAGGGCAGTGAGGGGAGTGGGGAGCAGAGGGAGAGGAGAGAGAGAGAATCTCAAGTAGATTCCCCACTGAGTGGGGAGCCCAACACAGTGCTCCATCCATGACCCTGAGATCGTGACCTAAGCTGAAATCAAGAGTCAGATGCTTAACTGACTGAGCCACACAGACCCCCGATAGGTGTTATCATTATCTTCACTTTATAGATTTAAAAAATTGAGCCATAAAGAGTTTACATAACTCGCCCAAGTATACATAGGTAGTAAATGAGGGTCTGAACAGAAGTTTGGATGGTGACTGTTACCTCTACACCATCCAACCCCAAGAGTGTGACATTTTAACAGACGAGGAAACTGAGGTCCAGGAGGGATGAGCAGCTTGCCTAAGCACACTAGGAGGAGTTCTGATGTGAGCCGGCTCTCCTGTCTGTGGTCCCAGGCTGAGAGCAGCAGCAGCTGGGCTGCGGTGTGCATAGAAACAATTCTTTTGGGTTCAAGGATGTCCTCAAGTGGGGAGGGAAGCAAGGAAGTAGACGATGAAGTCAAGTAGGATCAGGTCCATCTGTGGGTCCTTTGCATACATTTTTAGGTGACTGTAACTCACACTGCAACAGTGACTTGGTACATGGGAAAAGGACTGGTTTCAGCACTTACCCATCTCTTCAGAAGGTTCCTTTGTCAGGACACACCTGTGTAACTACATGACTGCCTTGGGCCAGAGAGCTTCTACAAGCAGCAGGACAAAGCCACATGGTGTCAGGTGGCTTAGAATTCTTCTAAGGGGCCAAGCTATTGGCTTGGCTCCAGTGATTAAAAAGCTAATCAAAACGATGTTGCTAGTGTTTGCAACATCGAGATACGCAGTAAAAATGTTGAGTCTCAAGTCCCTCATAAGTAATACTTCTTTAAATGCCCACTTAGAAATTAGAGAGCCCTGGAGGAGAACATTATAGCCAATTGATGTTTTGCTACAAATATTTCACTTAAATCCTGTCATTTTGCTACAGGTGTTTCAGTTTGAATTCTGAACAGTCACAAATACATAGTCATACAAATGTCTCTCCCTCTAGCATATGCGTAGACTTAAATGCCACTTAGACCTCAGTCTAAGTAGGGAAGCCAGTGTTCAAAATCTGCTTTTAATGAACTTTAAATCTGGAGCTGCTGCCAAGATAGTAAGCATGAGGCATCAGATTTGTACTTCACTGCTGCTCCATGTCCACACGAGGATAAGAGAATTCCACTGGTTCTTCTCCCAAGGCTTAAATGATGCCAGTGGATTTCAACAGCGAGCCCAAAAGTTAGAAATTAGTTCCTTCCCAGTGAATAGAAAGAATAACATTGCAAATGGTGATAACAATTATCTTTCTACCTGTATTGATCTCCTCCAATTAACTCTACAGACACCTTAAAAGTGAGGTGAATGGAAGAGGTACACAGCATAGTTGGAAAAAGCCTTCTATGGGTAGAAATGAATAAAACACCCAAACCATGTCTTTTTCCCCCAGGGTAGGCAGATGAGGATGGACTCATGATTGGCAAGAGACTCACAGTATGAATCACTGGTCCATACTCTGTATCTCAAATTGGAAAACAGAGGCTGGCTGCAATGTAGAATCAAAGAATGAATGACTCCTAACGACTTCTGTTCTTCTGGATGGGAAGGCGCCTGAGACTGCCTTAGCCAAATCCCTCTTTTTACAAGAAAGATATTAAGAAGCTCTTCAGTGAGAGCATGTAACTCAAACTCTTGATTCTGGGTGCTCTTTCTTCTATTCTCTTTCATGCAATGAAATTTCCCCAGGAAATAGACACATCTCATGCTTTCCTCGTGGAAATGTTTTCTAGTTCCCTCTGATTCCTTCCCTACCTTTTCTTCTTCCCTTTGTTTCATTACTTGTTTCAACTTAGTTTAATATTTCATTTCCTTTATTTTGTTCCCATTGTGCACCACTGGCAAAACAAGAGAAAATTAACTTCACATGCAGAAGGCAAGGTTTCAGTAGGAACTGGAAGAGAGCTTTAATCACAGGAGAGGTAAAAGGACAAATTTAAAAGTGAAATGGATACTCTCCTATTGGTTAGTCCTTTCTGAAGAGAAAGGATTAGTTAGATGAACTGTATTTTTAAATTATGTTACAGATAACTTTTTTAAGACTTCACAGACATGAATCTTTTTTCCCCCAAATTGTCCTTCTTGCTTTTTAAAATCTTTCCTTTGTGTTAAAGATGGCAAAGGATCAGTTTTTCTAGGGAAATATTTCTTCGGTAGATCAAAATTTTTTTCTTGCAATAAAGCAATCAATAAAACCTGGGTCAAATTATTTACTCTCCTGTTTGCCTCCTCATTCCTTCCTTATAAAATAACTGACACCAATATCTGTCCTTGGCATTATGGATGTTAGGAGCATAGAAGCACCCAATATATAGGATTTGAAAAGAGTCAGATATCTACAGGGTTATTATGTAAATGAAAATGTGACTGTTCTGTAAGACTTCAAGGGGTAGGACTAGGATTGATGGGTGGAATTTGCAGGGATGCAAATTTCAAGTCAAGACAAGGGTGATGGTTCTGACATAGAGAATTTCCAAAAATAGAACCAATTGCTTCATAGCTAATGAGTTGTTTTCCTGTCACTGGACAAGCTCAGGCATAGGACCACCTTTAAACAGTGTTGTAGGGGGGGTTCATGTTTGGATGGGTGAGTGAACTATCACATCTCAGTGATCTGGTCACTTTAGCAAGTACATACTTTCCCAAAGCATTATATATATATATATGATATATATATATATATATATATATCATATATATATATTAAGATTAACAGGGTTTTTTGATGGTACATAGATAAACATTTTAAATTACAGTAGTTATATTTAATTTGTTTTGATGTACCAATTCAAAAATTCCTTTAAAAATACATTTATTTGGGACTTTCACTTCTGATTATAGCAGACTAAATTGTAATATACCAATCTTTCCACCCAAATACCTGGAAAACCTGGAAAACATATTTTTAAAAGCTATCCGAAGGTTCTACTTATGATATGGTTGTTTAAATCCTTCTACAGGTAACAGATACAGGTTGGGAACAAGAGAATGGAAAAGTAGGCAGATTTTCAAGGGGAGTTGACATTTCAAGAAGAGAACAAGATAGGATGAGTTTTCTGTCTTTATAATTTTTAACTTGACAGCAGTCCTCAGTTGGTGTCACAGGAAGCAGCAAAAGCTTACAGGGAGAAACAGACAATCCCCAGTGATAGCTTGAGATTTGAATACCCTTGTCTATGCATTAGTAGAACTTAAAATAACCTAAATACCAGTAAAGGCAAAGGTGATACAATCAATCACCTTTACTTAATTGCTATTTATGGAACACTACACCCAATAAATGCAGAATACACATTCTTATCAGGTATATATGTTATGTTTACAAAGACAGTCTCTATGCTTGGTAATGAGACAAGCCTCATTAGATTTAAAGAAAAAAATCATGTAGCGCATATTCTTCAACTTCAATGGATTAAACCTAAAAATCAATAAAAATAAGATGTGAGAAACCTCTAAATAGTTAGAAATTAAGCAACACACCTTTAGCTCTTCTATAGGTCAAAGAGGAAATCACATGGGAAATTAGAAGGTATTCTGATCTACAATAATGAGAACAACATATCGCAATCTGTGGGATGTGGATAAAACAGTGCTTAGAGGGAAAGTTACAGCTTCAAATGTTTATAATAAAAGGAAGAAAGATCTAAAAATCAATGACCAAATGTTTCACCTTAGATATCGAGAAAGAGCAAAATAAGCGAAAACAAATAGGAAGAAGGAAATCATGAAGATAAGAAAAAAAGCAATGAAATAGAAATTTACATAGCCAAAATTTGAAAAGATCAACAAAATTGGTTACCTCTTAAATTGGAAATGAAAGATAAGAAAATAACCAATATTGGGAAGGAAGAGGGACTGTCACTCAGATCCTACTAATGTTAAAAGGAGAACAGGAGACTATCATGAAAAATTCCATATAATAAATTTGACAACTTAGAAGAAATAAAAGACACAATAATTGAGCTAATACATGGTCAATAGAATAACTGAATAGCTTTTTACCTATTAGAAAAATTGAATTTGTTATCATAAATCTTTCCACCAATAAAACAATAGAAAAAGGCGGTTTAAATTTAGGGAATAGTATCATACATAAAACACTTCATAAGTTGTTATATGTGGTCAGTGTAATGGTAATACTGAAGTTTGATAGGGACATTATTAAGAAAGGAAAAAAAGAAAGAGTAAAGAAAGAAAAAAAGAGGAGAAAGGAAAATGTGCAAGAAATAAAACAAATAAACAAAATTATAGACCAATATCTCTTATGAACATAAGTGCAAAAATTCTTAACAAAACACATAGACTCCAGCAATATATATTATCACCAAGTAGGATTTATTCTAGTAATGCATGGTCAGAGAATGAATTATATTGATTGATGAATATATAGAATATATTATATATATAGATAGATTTATATATAGTATATATATGATTGATTATATATTATAGATGTCATATATGTTTTATATATATTATATAACAT
This sequence comes from Mustela nigripes, assembly GCF_022355385.1. Taxonomy (NCBI): domain Eukaryota; kingdom Metazoa; phylum Chordata; class Mammalia; order Carnivora; family Mustelidae; genus Mustela; species Mustela nigripes. The sequence goes on from NC_081562.1 coordinate 101,700,228, forward strand.
ATAATATATAAATCAAGCAAATAATTGATATATATTATATGTCATATATTTATATAAATGACATGTTTTTATATTTAATACAACATATATATGATATATTATTATGTATCATATATATTACATAATATGTATTATATATTATATAAAATATATATAATAAAGAAGAAAAATCATAGTGTATTTTCAGTAGATTTAGGAAAAGCATATGACAACACTAAATTTACTACTTACCTGTGAATAAACACATACACATGTGTTATTCTAGGATTTAACAAAACACATAGACTCCAGCAATATGTATTATCACCAAGTAGGATTTATTCTAGTAATGCAAGGTGAGAGAACCAATTATATTGATCTATTTACATATTGTTTATGTGTGTATATATATGATTGATTTAGATATTATATATATATATATAATGTGTCTCTCTATATATAATGTGTCTAAAGAAAATTGCCTGTAAAGCAATATTGAAATCAAGTTAATGAGACGCATCCTAATGTTTTTAAGGGAAGTGTCCTGATGGCCTTAATATATTTTAAAATACTTAAAAAAAAAAAAAACGCTGAATTGATGGATGGACAGAAGGATAGATAGATGGAGAGACATAAAATAAGCCAATTGTGAAAAATGTGAATTATATAATCTGGTCAATGGGTATGTGGCTGTTCACTGTAAATACTTTAATGTTTTGTTTATGTCTGAAAATTCTCATAATAAAATATTGGAGGAAAAGAATATGTTTAAAGTAATTGGAAAGGTACCATAGCAGTGTGACCATGAGGGGACAAGATCTGAGAAAAGGAAAACATAGAGAAGTGACACCGATCTTTAGCTGCATTTTTCTCTTGAAGCAGATGCTGAGAGAATGAAAAACAGAGGTGAACTTTCAGTAATCTCTCCAGACTTCAGAGATAACAATTGGAGTTCAAGAATCACTGAGAAGTGCTTTCAATTTTGATTGTTGAAAGGCTACTTCTTAGGATAAGGAGAAGCCAAAAATAGAACCACTTTCCCAATGACAGAAACCCAAGTTTCAATCAGCTCAAAATAGGATTAAGATAATCTTTCCTTAGCCTAAGTGCCGAACAGAAACAAAAGAAAATCCTTCCTGGAGTACACCATGCTTCAATTATTTGCATAATTGTCCTTACACAGACCAGGAAAGATGTCCAAATGATTAGGAAACAAGAGAGAAAAATCAGACAATAGGAAGAAAACCCAAGTATATCAATATATTAATATTAGTAGACATAAATTTTAAAACAGATTATTATGTTAAAAATTAAAAGCAAGATGGGAAATATATAAAAGAATCAAATGTAAATGATAGAACTGAAAGAATACAACAGAAAGTTAAGAATACAGTTTAAATATAAGGAAGAAGAGACTGGTGTACCAAAAAAGAAATCAGTAGAAAATATCCAGTTAGAAGAGCAGAGTGAAAAAATTTTAAGAAATACATAAAAGAATGTAAGAACATATGATACACAGAGGAGAGGTCAAATACACTTGTAATTGGTACGAGTAAGGAGAGGAAAAGAGAATAGCATAGAAGCAATATCAGAAAACAGAATAGGCACGAATTTTCTAAAGTTGATTAAAGACATCAAACCACATATTCAAGAAGTTTGGCATACCTGGAACAAGATAAAACAGAAAGAAAACTGCACTGCACATCACAGTAAATCTGCTGAAAACAAAGACAAAAACAAAAATGTGAAAGTGTATACCAGGGAAAAAAGATACATTACCTTCAACTGCAGTAAGACTTATCAAAGACTTTTCAACAGAAACCATGGGAGTAAGAAGACAAGAAAATATCAAAGTATAGAAGAAAATAACCGTTAATCTTGAATTCTTCATCCAATAAAATATCCTTCAAAAGATGTAAAATAAGGTTATTTTCAGATAATTGAACTGAGATAATTTCTTACTGAAAGACCTGTACTGAAGGAAAATATTAAAGGGAGTTATTCTTACATTAAGAAAATAATTTCACATAAAAGTAAGGAAATGTAGGAAAGAAAATAACAGAAAGCAATGGAATGGTTAAATATGTGATAACTATGAATAGATACTAACTGTTGAACCATAAAATGTCTCACAGAATTAAATTCATGATATCAAAAGCACAAAGAGCAGTAAGTTGTAAATAAGAAAAATATTCAAAGATCCTTGCATTCTTTGGGAAGTGATAGTACTAATGTATATTAAACTTTAATAATTCAAGGTTACATATTGTAGTCTCTATGATAATCACAAAACGAGTAATAAAAGACTCATTTAAGATGTTAATTGGGGGGGGGTACTAGTTCCAAAAAGGCCAGAAAACAGAGAAAGAACATGTTTCAGGTGAGACAAAACTAATAGTAAAGTAGTAGAGAGTCAAACTTAAATACATGTTATTTGCAAAAAAGACTATTAGCAAGAAATGATTATAAAATAAAATAGAAAAAATACTATTTCAATGGAATAAAAACATATATATTAAGAATTAAACTAGTAAAAAATGTATAACATCTTTACATAGCAAAGTACAAACATTATTTAGAGAATTTAAAGAAGATTTACTTGAAATGATATACCGTGTTCATAGATCGGAACACTCAATATTATAAAGATGTCAGTTCTTCTCAAACTGGTTTATTCATTTGATATAATCCCAAATAAAGAATAGGATAGCATGTGTGTATGTGTGTGTGTGTGTGTGTGTGTGTGTTTGTAAATTGATGAGCTGATCCTCAAATTTATATTTTAAGTTTTTCTGAAAACCACCAAGTTGAGTCAAGTCAGTCTTGAAGAACAGCAAAGTTAGTGACTTATACTGCCTAATAACCTGAGTCATTATGAAGCTACATCAATCAAGACTATGTGGCATTTGCATGGGAACATACTAATATATTAATGGAGCAGTATAAGGAATACAGAAGCAGACCCATAGTATATGGGCACTGAAAGACAAGGAGATAGTTAAAAAATAAATAAATTGTGCTGGATCATTGAGATATTCATATGGAAAAATACACCTCTTTCCTCTATTTCATACTAGAAACAAAATCAATTACAGTTGTATTGTAAACCTAAACATGGAGGGTAAAATAGTAAGTTATATAGAATATACCATGAAAAATTTTTCATGGCCCTAAGATAGGAAAAGATTTCTTAAGACATAAAGAAAACATTAATCATAAAAGAAGATATGGATAAATTGGACTATATTAAACTTAATGTTTCTCTAAAGAAACCATTTAAGAGTAAAAGGGCAAATCAGAGTTAGAGAAGAAATTTACAATACATATTAAGAACAAGGACTTGTGTCCAGAGCATATAAATAACTACTACAAATAAATTAGAAAAAGTAAGACAATACAATAGAAAAATGGGTGAAAGCTTGAACTTGAAAACACTTCATTGACTAGAATATCTAAATGCAAAGGCACATGAGTGTGGTACATAAACAATGAATCTTGGAACACTTAAAAAACAAAATAAAATTTAAAAATTAATTAATTAAAGTATAAAAAATTTTTTAAAATGCAAAGGTGTACAACTTCATTAGTCTAAATGGGAATACAAATTAAAAGCATTAAAATGCAATACTACTGTATTCACACCAGAAAGGCTAAAAATAATAATAAAAAAAACAACTCTGACAATAACAAATATTGGTAAAGATGTAAAGCAACCAGAACTGTCATATACTACTAGTGTGAATATAAACTGGTACAATTATTTTAGAAAACAGTTTTATCACTATTTATTAGAGGTGAATACATACTTAACTTTGGTCCAGCAATTCCACTACAAAATACATGCTCAGTAGAAATATGTTGCGCTTCGGGCGCCTGGGTGGCTCAGTGGGTTAAGCCGCTGCCTTCGGCTCAGGTCATGATCTCAGGGTCCTGGGATCGAGGCCCGCATCGGGCTCTCTGCTCAGCAGGGAGTCTGCTTCCCTCTCTCTCTCTCTGCCTGCCTCTCCATCTACTTGTGATTTCTCTCTGTCAAATAAATAAATAAAAAAAAAAAATCTTTAAAAAAAAAAAATATGTTGCGCTTCTGTACCAAAAAACATGTGCAAAATGTTTGTATTGCAATATTTTAGAGATAATAGAAATGCCCCTCACCTGTGGAATGAATAAATAAATTGTAGTGTATTCATACAATGGAATACTCTACAGGGAATGAAAATTATAATTATTTCTGCATGCAACAAATATAGATAAATCTGACTTCCAATATATTGAAGAAAAAGGGCAGACAAAAAGTCTTACATAATATCATAATTTCATTTTTTGAGTTGCTAAAAGATGGGATGCCTGGGTGGTTGTTAGTTAAGCATTTGCCTTCAGCTCAGGTCATGATCCCAGGGTCCTGGGATTGAGTCCCACATCAAGCTCCCTGCTCAGCATGGAACCTGCTTCTCCCTCTGTCTGCTGCTCCCCTGCTTGTGCCCTCTTACTCTCTCTCTCTCTGACAAATAAATAAATAACATCTTTAAAAAAAATCACTTTCTAAAAAAAGCCAAACTAAGTTGTGGTTTTTGAAGTTAGGATAGTGATTACCTTTGAGGATAAAAGTTTAGTGTTTAAGAAAGAGGCAGAATAAGGTCTTCTATGGTACTGGTGATCATTTCTTGCTTTGGATGGTGGTTACACAGAGTGTTTGCTTTTCAAAAAATTATATTTTATGTAAAATTATATTTATATTTATACAAATATATATTATTAAATGTAACAAATATATTATTATAAATATATGTATATAGAAATAAATATATAAATATAGTATTTATGTTATAGGTATATTTATAAATTTATAAATTTATATTTATATATTATGATTGGGAAACTACTCCACATTAATTTATACTTCAATATTTTTGTAATAAAAGAAACCATCTAAGTGAAACAAATTAATTAAGTAATTTAAAGAAAAATATTGTTTATAATAGTTTTATTGATATGCCTATATGGGGAAAACATTATATGGTTAGCAAAAGATAGACGTTTGGACAATATTGAGCTTGTAGCAACTTATATTTCTCATTTTTGGGGTGTCTTTGTGTCTCTTTAGTCTGGGGACAAAGGCAGAGGCAATCTGTCCAAACATTACGTATTTCCTACCCTTCAGCCTTCTGCTGTCTGTAGGGCTGTGTCACACTAGAAAGCATCTTTTTTTTTTTTTAATCTTCATCTATTTTTTTTAAATACTTTATTTATTTGAGAGAGATTGAGAGAGAGCATGAGAGGGGAAGAGGTCAGAGAGAGAAGCAGACTCCCCATGGAGCTGGGAACCCAATGCGGGACTTTATCCCTGAACTCCAGGATCATGACCTGAGCTGAAGGCAGTTGCTCAACCAACTGTGCCACCCAGGCGCCCCAAATCTTCAACTATTTTTATTTATTTTTGTTTTTATTTTTTGAAACATTTTTATTTATGTTTATTTAAATATTTGTATGATCTCTTGAACCTCACAAACAAAGGTACCAAACAACAGGGGAAGTTTCAAATGATGTAGCATGTCTCAGTCTCCAAGTGTAATTTAGCATGCTGCTTCTGTGAAATCCCTTTACCAGTACCCCCTTGGATGACTCCATCCTAAAAATGAGCTCCTTTAGGTGAAAAAGTATAGGATAATTAAAAAGAGAAAAGAAAGGAAAAGAAAAAAAAAGAAAGGAAGAAAAGAAAAAGAAGATGAATAGGAAAGTAAGGGCTGTAGAACCAAACTTGTTTTGAATCCCAACATTTTAGCCACTTTCTGGCTGGAGAACTTGGGCAAGATCACGAACATGAGGTTGCTTCTCTGAGCCAATGTTTCCTCATCTGTAAAATAAGTTGTTGTGACAATTAAAAAGGATAACAGATGGGAGGCCCTTGGTACGGCACCTAAAATAGAAAACCCACAAAATTTTGGGGTCTGCATTGCCTCAGCATTCAACTGCTTCAATAGAGGGATCAAGGGGGAGGAAGTGATCTCAAGGTATTCTGCATCTCAGACACAAGGTATTATTATTGATCACACACCAGGCAGTCTACTTTAACATGTGAGAGGGAGGGCAAGGTTAACCCTCCTGAGAATATCTGTAATAGATGCCTCACAGGGCCTGTACTTGAAGAATGTTGGTTGAACTAAACTCTTACAAAGTCATGATCTCCCCAAGGCCTCTGTCAAAAAACTGTAAATTGAGGGGGGAGGAGTCAAGATGGCGGAGAAGTAGCAGGTTGAGGCTACATCAGGTAGCAGGAGATCAGCTAGATAGCTTATCTAAACATTGCAAACACCTACAAATCCAACGGGAGATGGAAGAGAAGAAGAACAGCAATTCTAGAAACAGAAAATCAACCATTTTCTGAAAGGTAGGACTGGCGGAGAAGTGAATCCAAAGCGATGGGAAGATAGACTGCAGGGGGAGGGGCCAGATCCCGGCAAGTGGCGGAGCAACAGAACAAAAAACGGGACTTTTAAAAGTCTGTTCCGCTGAGGGACATCGCTCCAGAGGCTAAACCGGGGTGAAGCCCATGCGGGGTCAGCATGGCCCTAGGTCCCGCAGGGTCACAGAAGGATCAGGGGAGTCTGAGTGTCACAGAGCTTGCAGGTATTAGAACGGGGAAGCCGGCTACAGAGACAGAGCCGAGGAGTGAGGTCTCAGCTCGGGGTTACCTTGAACCGGTCCCAGCCTGGGTGAGCTCAGAGTGCAGCCGGGAGGCCAGGGAGAAGGAGTTATTGGGTGCTATTCTCTGAGGGCGGACTGAGGAGTAGGGCCCCTAGCTCTCGGCTCCTCTGGGCTGAGACTGGGAGGCCGCCATTTCAATTTTCGTCCTCTGGAACTCTACGGAAAGCATTCAGGGAACAAAAGCTCCCGAAAGCGAACCAGAGCGGATTACTCAGCCTGGCCCCTGGTAGGGCAGTGCAATTCCGCCTGGGGCAAAGACACTTGAGAATCACTACAACAGGCCTCTCCCCCAGAAGATCAACAAGAAATCCAGCCAGGACCAAGTTTACCTACCAAGGAGTACAGGTTCAATACCAAGGAGAGCAGCGTAATTCCAGAGGAGGAGAAAGCAAAGCACTGAACTCATGGCTTTCTCCCCATGATTCATTAGTCTTGCAGTTACTTTAATTTTTTTTTCATTTTTTTTATTCTTCTGCTAACTTTTTTTAACTTTTACCCTTTTCTTTTTTAACTTTTTAAACTAGTTTATCTAATATATATATGTTTTTCTTTTTTATATTTTTTCTTTATTCATTTTTTTTGTTTCTTTTTTTTTTTCTGAACCTCTTTTTATCCCCTTTCTCCTCCCCATGATTTGGGTCTCTTCTGATTTGGTTAAAGCGTATTTTCCTGGGGTCTTTGCCACCCTTTTAGTATTTTACTTCCTCCTTCATATACTCTTATCTGGACAAAATGACAAGGTGGAAAAACTCACCACAAAAAAAAAGAATAAGAGGCAGTACCGAAGGCTAGGGACCTAATCAATACAGACATTGGTGATAGGTCAGATATAGAATTCAGAATGACGATTCTCAAGGTTCTAGCTGGGCTCGAAAAAGGCATGGAAGATATTAGAGAAACATCTCGGGAGATATAAAAGCCCTTTCTGGAGAAATAAAAGAACTAAAATCAAACCAAGTTGAAATTAAAAAAGCTATTAATGAGGTGCAATCAAAAATGGAGGCTCTTACTGCTAGGTTAAATAAGGCAGAAGAAAGAATTAGTGATATAGAAGACCAAATGACAGAGAATAAAGAAGCTGAGCAAAGAGGGACAAACAGCTACTGGACCACGAGGGGAGAATTCGAGAGATAAGTGACAATATAAGATGAAACAACATTAGAATAATTGGGATTCCAGAAGAAGAAGAAAGAGAGAGGGGAGCAGAAGGTATATTGGAGTGAATTATTGGAGAGAATTTCCCTAATATGGCAAAGGGAACAAGCATCTAAATCCTGGAGGCACAGAGAACCCCTGCCTCAAAATCAACAAGAATAGGTCCACACCCCGTCACCTAATAGTAAAATTTACAAGTCTTAGTGACAAAGAGAAAATCCTGAAAGCAGCCTGGGAAAAGAAGTCTGTACCATACAATCGTAAAAATATTAGATTGGCTGCAGACTTATCCACAGAGACCTGGCAGGCCAGAAAGAACTGGCATGATATATTCAGAGCAGTAAATGAGAAAAACATGCAGCCAAGAATACTATATCCAGCTAGGCTATCATTGAAAAGTGGTGGGGGTTGGGAGGCTGGGGTACCAAGTGGTGGGTATTATAGAGGGCATGGATTCCATGGAGCACTGGGTGTGGTGAAAAAATAATGAATACTGTTTTTATGAAAATAAATAAATCAATTTAATTAAAAAAATTTTAAAAAAATAGAAGGAGAGATAAAAAGCTTCCAGGACAAACAAAAACTGAAAGAATTTGCAAACACCAAACCAGCTCTACAGGAAATATTGAAAGGGGTCCTCTAGCAAAGAAAGAGCCTAAAAGTAGTAGACTAGAAAGGTACAGAGACAATATACAGAAACAGTCACCTTACAAGCAATACCATGGCACTAAATTCATATCTCTAAATACTTACCCTGAATGTTAATGGGCTAAATGCCCCAATCAAAAGACACAGGGTCATTTGCAAATATCTTCTCCCATTCTGTGGGTTGCCTCTTTGTTTTCTTGACTGTTTCCTTTGCTGTGCAGAAGCTTCTGATTTTGATGAAGCCCAAAAGTTTATTTTCGCTTTAGTTTCCTTTGCCTTTGGAGACATACCTTGAAAGAAGTTGCTGTGACTGATATCAAAGAGATTACTGTCTATGTTCTCCTCTAGGTTTCTGATGGATTCCTGTCTCACGCTGAGGTCTTTTATCCATTTTGAGTTTATCTTTGTGTACGGTGTAAGAGAATGGTCGAGTTTCATTCTTTTACATATAGCTGTCCAGTTTTCCCAGCACCATTTATTGAAGAGACTGTCTTTTTTCCACTGTATATTCTTTCCTGTTTTGTCGAAGATTAATTGACCATAGAGTTGAGGGTCCATATCTGGGCTCTCTACTCTGTTCCACTGGTCTATGTGTCTGTTTTTATGCAAGTACCATGCTGTCTTGGTGATCACAGCTCTGTAATAAAGCTTGAAATCAGGTAACGTGATGCCCCCAGCTTTATTTTTGTTTTTCAACATTTCCTTAGTGATTCGGGGTCTCCTCTGATTCCATACAAATTTTTGGATTATTTGCTCCAGCTCTTTGAAAAATACCGATGGAATTTTTATCGGAATGGCATTAAAAGTATAGATTGCTCTAGGCAGTATAGACATTTTAACAATGTTTATTCTTCCGATCCAAGAGCATGGAATGGTCTTCCAACTTTTTGTGTCTTCTTCAATTTCTTTCATGAGTGTTCTGTAGTTCCTCAAGTACAGATCCTTTACCTCTTTGGTTAGGTTTATTCCCAGGTATCTTATGGTTCTTGGTGCTATAGTCAATGGAAGCGATTTTCTAATTTCCCTTTCTGTATTTTCATTGTTAGTTATAAGAAAGCCACTGATTTCTGCACATTGACTTTGTATCCTGCCACGTTGCTGAATTGCTGTATGAGTTCTAGTAGTTTGGGGGTGGAGTCTTTTGGGTTTTCCATATAAAGAATCATGTCATCTGTGAAGAGAGAGAGTTTGACTTCTTCATTAGCAATTTGGATACCTTTTATTTCTCTTTGTTGTATGATTGTTGTTGCTAGGACTTCTAATACTATGTTGCACAAGAGTGGTGAAAGTGGGCATCCTGTCTTGTTCCTGATCTCAAAGGGAAGGCTGCAAGCTTTTTCTCATTGAGGATGATATTTGCTGTGGGTCTTTCATAGATAGATTTCATGAGGTTCAGGAATTTTCCCTCTATCCCTATACTTTGAAGCGTTTTAATCAGGAACGGATGCTGGATTTTGTCAAATGCCTTTTCTGCATCAATTGAGAGGACCATGTGGTTCTTCTCTCTTCTCATATTAATTTGTTGTATCACATTGGTTGATTTGCGAATGTTGAACCATCCTTGTAGCCCAGGAATGAATCCCACCTGATCATGGTGGATACTCTTTTTAATGTGCTGTTGGATCCTGTTGGCTAGATCTTGTTGAGAATCTTAGCATCCATATTCATCAATGATATTGGTCTGAAATTCTCCTTTTTGGTGGGGTCTTTGCCTGGTTTGGGGATCAGGGTAATGCTGGCTTCAAAAAAGAGTCAGGAAGTTTTCCTTCTGCTTCAATTTTTTGAAACAGCTTCAGGAGAATAGGTGTTATTTCTTCTTTGAAGGTTTGGTAGAATTCCCCAGGGAATCCGTCAGGTCCTGGGCAAATTACAGTACAGACAAAAGGTTGATATCCAGGATCTATAATGAACTCCTCAAACTCAACACACACGAAACAGGCAAACATATAAAAAAATGGGCAGAAGATATGAACAGACACTTCTTCAATCAAGACATACAAATGGCTATCAGACACATGAAAAAATGTTCATCATCACTAGCCCTCAGGAATATTCAAATTAAAACCACATTGAGATATCACCTTACACCAGTTAGAATGGCCAAAATTAACAAACCAGGAAACAATATGTGTTGGAGAGGATGTGGAGAAAGGGGAACCCCCTTACACTATTGGTGGGAATGCAAGTTGGTGCAGCCTCTTTGGAGAACACTGTGGAGATTCCTCAAGAAATTAAAAATAGAACTTCCCTATGACCCTGCAATTAAACTCCTGGGTATCTACCCCAAAGATACAGATGTAGTGAAAAGAAGGGCCATCTGTACCCCAGTGTTTATAGCAGCAATGGCCATGGTCGCCAAACTGTGGAAAGAACCAAGATGCCCTTCAGCGGACGAATGGATAAGGAAGATGTGGTCCATATACACTATGGAGTATTATGCCTCCAACAGAAAGAATGAATACCCAACTTTTGTCGCCACATGGACGGGACTGGAAGAGATTATGCTGAGTGAAATAAGTCAAGCAGAAGGAGTCAATTATCATATGGTTTCACTTATTTGTGGAGCATAACAAATATCATGGAGGACAAGGGGTGTTAGGAGAAGGGAGTTGGGGTAAATTGGAAGGGGAGGTGAATCATGAGAGACTATGGACTCTGAAAAACAATCTGAGGAGTTTGAAGTGGTGGGGGGGGGTGGGAGGTCAGGATACCAGGTGGTGGGTATTATAGAGGGCACGGATTGCATGGAGCACTGGGTGTGGTGAAAAAATAATGAATCTTGTTTATCTGAAAATAAATAAAGCAATTTAATAAAAAAAAAAGACACAGGGTATCAGAATGTATAAAAAAACAAAACCGATCTATATGTTGCCTACAAGAAACTCATTTCAGACCCGAAGGCACTTCCATATTTAAAGTGAGGGGGTGGAAAACAATTTACCATGCTAATGGACATCAGAAGTAAGTAGGGGTGGCAATCTTTATATCAGATCAATTAGATTTTAAGCCAAGGACTATAATAAGACACTATATCATACTCAAAGGTTCTGTCCAACAAGAGGATCTAACAATTTTAAATATCTATGCCCCAACGTAGGAGCAGCCAACTATATAAACCAATTAATAACAAAATCAAAGAAACACATCAACAATAATACAATAATAGTAGGGGACTTTAACACCCCCCTCACTGAAATGGACAGATCATCCAAGCAAAAGATCAACAAGGCCTTAAATGACACACTGGACCAGATGGACATCACAGATATATTCAGAACATTTCATCCCAAAGCAACAGAATACTCATTCTTCTCTGGTGCACATGGAACATTCTCCAGAATAGATCACATTCTGGGTCCTAAATCAGGTCTCAACCGGTATCAAAAGATTGGGATAATTCCGTGCATATTTTCAGACTACATGCTCTGAAGCTAGAACTCAATCACAAGAGAAAAATTGGAAAGAACCCAAATACATGGAGACTAAACAGCATCCTTCTAAAGAATGAATGGGTCGGGGCGCCTGGGTGGCTCATTTGGTTGAGCGACTGCCTTCAGCTCAGGTCTTGATCCCAGACTTCCAGGATTGAGTTCCGCATTGGGCTTCCAGCTCTTTGGGGAGTCTGCTTCTCCCTCTGACCTTATCCTCTCTCATGCTCTCTCTCACTCATTCTCTCATGAATAAATAAATTAAAAAAGCTTTAAAAAAAAAAGAATGAATGGGTCAACGAGGAAATTAAAGAAGAGTTGAAAAAATTCATGGAAAAAAATGATAATGAAAACACAATGGTTCAAAATCTGTGGGACACAGCAAACACAGTCCTGAGAGGAAAATATAAAGCGGTACAAGCCTTTCTCAAGAAACAATAAAGGTCTACGGTACACAACCTAACCCTACACTTAAAGGAGCTGGAGAAAGAACAAGAAAGAAACCATAAGCCCAGCAGGAGAAGAGAAATCATAAAGATCAGAGCAGAAATCAATGAAATAGAAACCAAAAACACAATAGAACAAGTCAACAAAACTAGGAGCTGGTTCTTTGAAAGAATTAATAGGATTGAAAAAACCCTGGCCAGACTTATCAAAAAGAAAAGAGAAAGGACCCAAATAAATAAAATCATGAATGAAAGAGGAAAGATCACAACTATCACCAAAGAAATACAGACAATTATAAGAACATACTATGAGCAACTTTACACCAACAACTTTGGCAATCTGGAAGAAATGGATGCATTCCTAGAGACATATAAACTACCACAACTGAACCAGGAAGAAATACTAAGCCTGAACAGGCCCACAACCAGTAAGGCGATTGAAAGAGTCATCAAAAATCTCCAAACAATCAAAAGCCCAGGGCCAGATTACTTCCTGGAGGAATTCTACCAAACATTTAAAGAAGAACAAATTCCTATTCTCCTGAAACTGTTCCAAAAAATAGAAATGGAAGGAAAACTTCCAAACTCATTTTATGAGGCCAGCATCACCTTGATCCCAAAACCAGAGAACTACAGAACAATATCCTTGATGAACACAGATGCGAAAATTCTCACCCAAAGACTAGCCAATGGGATTCAACAGTACACTAACAGGATTGTTCACCACAACCAAGTGGGATTTATTCCATGGCTGCAAGGTTGGTTCAACATCTGCAAATCAATCAATGTGATACAATACATTAATAAAAGAAAGAACAAGAACCATATGATACTCTCAATAGATGCTGAAAAAGCATTTGACAAAGTACAGCATCCCTTCCTGATCATAACTCTTCAAAGTGTAGAGATAGAGGGCACATACTTCAATATTATCAAAGCCATCTATGAAAAACCCACCGCAAATATCATTCTCAATGGAGAAAAACTGAAAGCTTTTCCGCTAACGTCAGGAACACAGCAGGGATGTCCATTATCACCACTGCTATTCAACATAGTACTAGAAGTCCTAGCCCTCAGCAATCAGACAACAAAAGGAAATTAAAGGCATTCAAATTGGCAAAGAAGAAGTAAAACTATCACTCTTTGCAGATGGTATGACACTATATGTTGAAAACCCAAAGACTCCACTCCAAAACTGCTAGAACTTATACAGGAATTCAGTAAAGTGTCAGGATATAAAATCAATGCAGTTGTATTTCTCTACACCAACAACAAGACAGAAGAAAGAAAAATTAAGGACTCAATCCCATTTACAATTGCACCCAAAACTATAAGATACCTAGGAATAAACCTAGCCAAAGAGGCTAAGAATCTATACTCAGAAAACTATAAAGTACTCATGAAAGAAATTGAGGAAGACACAAAGAAATGGAAAAATGTTCCATGCTCCTATATTGGAAGAACAAATATTGTGAAAATGTCTATGCTACCTAAAGCAATCTACACATTCAATGCAATTCCTATCAAAATACCGTCCATTTTTTCAAAGAAATGGAACAAATAGCCCTAAAATTTTTATGGAACCAGAAAAGACCTTGGATGCCCAAAGGAATATTGAAAAAGAAAGCCTAAGTTGATAGCATCACAATTCCAGACTTCAAGCTCTATTACAAAGCTGTCATCATCAAGACAGCATGTTACTGGCACAGAAACAGACACATAGATCAATGGAACAGAATAGAGAGCCCAGAAATAGACCCTCAACTCTATGGTCAACTAATCTTTGACAAAGCAGGAAAGAATGTCAAATGGAAAAAAGACAGCCTCTTTAATAAATGGTGCTGGGAAAATTGGACAGCTACATGCAGAAAAATGAAACTGGACCATTTCCTTACACCACACATGAAAATAGACTCAAAATGATGAAAGACCTCAATGTGAGAAAGGAATCCATCAAAATCCTTGAGGAAAACATAGGCAGCAACCTCTTCGACCTCAGCCACAGCAACTTCTTCCTAGGAACATCACCAAAGGCAAGGGAAGCAAGGGCACTAATGAACTATTGGGACTTCATCAAGATCAAAAGCTTTTGCACAGCAAAGGAAACAGTGAACAAAACCAAAAGACAACCGACAGAATGGGAGAAGATATTGGCTAATGACATATCAGATAAAGGGCTAGTATCCAAAATCTATAAAGAACTTAGCAAACTCAACACCCAAAGAACAAATAATCCAATCAAGAAATAGGCAGAAGACACGAACAGACATTTCTGCAAAGAAGACATCCAGATGGCCAACAGACACATGAAAAAGTGCTCCACATCACTCGGCATCAGGGAGATACAAATCAAAACCAAAATGAGATATCACCTCACACCAGTCAGAATGGCTAAAACTAACAAGTCAGGAAACGACAGATGCTGGCAAGGATGCAGAGAAAGGGGAACCTTCCTACACTGTTGGTGGGAATGCAAGCTGGTGCAACCACTCTGGAAAACAGCATGGAGGTTCCTCAAAATGTTGAAAATAGAACTGCCCTATGACCCAGCAATTGCACTACTGGGTATTTACCCTAAAGATACAAGCGTAGTGATCTGAAGGGGCACGTGTACCCGAATGTTTATAGCAGCAATGTCCACAATATCCAAACTATGGAAAGAACCTAGATGTCCATCAACAGATGAATGGATCAAGAAGATGTGGTATATATACACAATGGAATACTATGCAGCCATCAAAAGAAATGAAATCTTGCCATTTGCAACAACATGGATGGAACTAGAGCGTATCATGCTTAGCGAAATAAGTCAATCGGAGAGAGATAACTACCATATGATCTCCCTGATATGAGGAAGTTGAGATGCAACATGGGGGCTTAAAGGGGTAGGAGAAGAATAAATGAAACAAGATGGGATTGGAGGGAGACAAACCATAAGTGACTCTTAATCTCACAAAAGAAACTGAGGGTTCCTGGTGTGGGTTTGAGAGAGGGGCGTGGGTTATGGACATTGGGGAGGGTATGTGCTATGGTGAGTGCTGTAAAGTGTGTAAACCTGGTGATTCACAGATCTGTACCCCTGAGGATAAAAATACATTATAGGTTTATAAAAAATAAAAAAAATGTAAATTGAGAAACACAGCTCATTCGTGCTCATTAGCACTTATCAGTTTATCAGATCAAATGGATCAGGTAAGGAAGGCTCATTCCACTGGAAAGAAGTAGTTAGCCCTATTAGTGGGGGCAGCCTGGTTGGTGTACCCTTACATGCCAAAGCGAATAAGAGAGAGAGTTCTGTCTAATGGCCAAAACCACCAAGGGGACTCCTTGGGTGGCTCAGTTTGTTGAGTTTCTGCCTTCAGCTCAGGTCAGATCCCAGAATCCTGGGATGGAGTCCCACATCAGGTCCCTGCTCAGCAGGGAGCCTACTTCTCCCTTTGCCCCCTTCTCTGCTCAGGCTCTCTCTCTCTGACAAGTAGAGAAATAAAATCTTTTTAAAAACCCCCACAATCTCTGGAGCCACTCTGTTTAGATTCAAATCCCTTCATATCTCTAAATTTAGAAAAAAATCACAAAATTTTTCTGTACCTCAGTTTTCACGTCTTTATAATGGAGATGATTGCTGAGTAGAAAATGACAGGGAGCAGGGTATGAGGACCATTCTAAGGAATGTCTACAAGAGTCATTTGCTTCTATTTCAGGCTCCTTACTTGAAAAGTCCTTTCATAAAGTTATGTAAAGTCTTGTTACTGTTTTGCCAAAATCAGTTGCACCATTAATAACGGTATCCTTATCTGATATGCCACTTAGGATTTAGAAAAGTGACCCAGCATAATGGAAAGAACACTGGATTAGGAATGTTTTAAACTGGTCTCCATCATGGATATACCACATAATACTCATTAAGCCACTTTCGCCCTGCGAGATTCACTTTTATCTGCAAGATGAGGGGCTGCACTAGACAATTTATAAATTCACTCCCAGTGATAATATTTTATAATCCTTTTCAATTTGTGGCAGGCTTTGAGCTGATGGAAGTGTTTGGCACATGCTGTGACCAGGTGATATTGCCCGGTGACTTCATGAGACGTCTTTTCCCATTCCTTATCCTGTGGGCTTGAGTGAATAACTGGACTTTTCTGTTCCCATTGATAGATAATAGGGAAAGTTTCTATGTGTCTATGTATGGGGTAATAGATTCTAAATCTCTTTGCAGCCTCTATGGGAGAAAAAGACAAAGAGACAAAAAGTGATTACCCAGTAAATTCTTAAATTCAAATTTCTGACTTCCCTAAACTACACATTAACTTCTGAAATGAATTAGCATTTATAATCCTTGACAATTATTTATAATGTTTGAGATATCATGAAAATGTATCAGACACTGAAAACAGGCAGATATTATTGTTTTCAAAATAGGAGACAAAGATGACTTCAGGACCCTATAGGTTAAATTGAACATTCTGAAATGAATCTTGTGTAGGCAGCATGTAGATGGTTCTTGTTTTTTTTATACATTCTGACACCCTATGTCTTTTTTTCTCTTTTTTTAAAAATTTAAATTACATTAGCCAACATATAGTACATCATTAGTTTCATATGTAGAATTCAGTAATTCATCACTTGCATATAACACCCAGTGCTCAGGACATCACTTGCCCTCCTTAATGCCCATCACCCAATTACCCCATCCCCCACCTACCTCTCCTTCAGCAACCCTCAGTTTGTTTCCTACAGTTAAGAGTCTCTCATGGTTTTTCTCTCTCTCTGATGACTTACCATTCAGGTTTTCCTCCCTTCCCCCATGATCCTCTGCACTGTTTCTTATATTCCACATACAAGTGAAACCATATGATACTTGTCTTTCTGATTGACTTATTTTTCTCAGCATAATACCCTCTAGTTCCATCCATGTCAATGTCAATGATAAGTATTCATCCTTTCTAATGGCTCAGCAATATTCCATTGTGTATATGAACCACATCTTCTTTATCCATTCATCTGTCAATGGACATCTTGGCTCTTTCCACAATTTGGCATGTGGACATTGCTGCTATGAACATTGGGGGGCAGGTGCCCCTTCAGATCGCTACATTAATATCTTTGGGGTAAATACCTAGTACTGCAATTGCTGGGTCATAGGGTAGCTCTATTTTCGTAGCTTTCCAGAGTGGCTGTACCAACATGCATTCCCACCAACAGTGTAAGAGGGTTCCACTTTCTCTGCATCCTCTTCAACATCTGTTGTTTCCTGACTTTTTAATTTTAGCCATTCTGACTTGTGTGAGGTTGTATCTCATTGTGGTTTTGATTTGTATTTCCCTGATGCTGATCGATGTGGAAGGATACACTATGTCTTTTGATTGGAATATTTAGTCCATTTAGAAAAGATGATTAAATAGATGGCTTTGCATTTTTAGACTAGAAGGTGATAGTTTCTAGGATCTAGGAAGGATTCACTGAAAATTAGTTGCAGCAGCTAGACTAGTCAGCAGGGAATCAGGCAGTCTCAGTAGGTTGAGGTCAACCTGTAGTCAAGTCCCAAGAGGCACGAACAGAGAGCTATGTCTGTGTTCCATACTTTTTGTCAATGACTTGGAAGAAGATGAGTTCAAATTTTGCATAAAAATAGAACTACTCTATGATCTAACAATTATACTAGTAGGTGTTTACCCAAATGATACAAATACACAGATTTGAAGGGATACATGCACCCCAGTGCTTATAACAGCATCACCTATAATAGCTAAACTATGGAAAGAGCCCAATGTCCACTGACTGATGAATGAATAAAGATAGTGAAATATCACTCAGCCATCAAAAAGAATGAAATCTTCCATTTGAAAGGATGTGGATGGATCTAGAGTGTATTATGCTAAGTGAAATAAGTCAGCCAGAGAAAGACAAATGCCATATGATTTCACTCATATGTGGAATTTAAGAAACAAAACAGATGAATGTGTGGGAAGGAGAAAAAAACAAAAAGAGAGAAGGAGAGAGGGGGAGGCAAACCATTAGAGACTCTTCATGGTAGGGAACAAACTGAAGGTTGATGGTGGAGATGGGTGAGGGATGGGCTCGATGGGTGATGGGTATTAAGAAGAGCACTTGTTATAATTAGCATTGGTGTTATAGGTAAGCAAGGATCACTAAATTCTACTCCTGAAACAAACAAACGAAAAAAAAAAGAGAGAGAGAGAGAGAGAATTCCAACTTTCCAAATATATCAGTTACTTCAATCTTAAAAATATTTGTTAATTCAATAAATGGCAGAAATAACATTTAAAAGAATTTTGAAAATTAAAATTTGGGGTAAAAGCAAGCAATATGAAATTAAAAATGAAAGAAAAGGACAAAAAATTCAAGACCTGCATTTAGATGCAACAGCAGTTCTGCCAGATCAGGAGTTGGGTGATCTGGCTTGACACTGAGTAGTTCACATGGAAGAGAGCAGGAGGTTCAGTCTACTATGTCCAGTAGACTACAAAGAGTAGATTGTGTTTTATATAACGAGAACCAAGATGCATCCAATGACCTTTAGATTCCTCAAACTACCTAATCCCAGAGACACTTGTCAGACCTTTGGATGTGTACAGTAAGTTGGACTATCACAGGCCCTTGGCACCCAAAGTCCCTTACAACAAATTTAGTTGATTGTCCTTCTGAGTTCCAGTGCATTTTCACCTTATGTCTTCCAGCTGTTAGTGTAAGTTATTTCCTTTTCTCTCCACTGGATAGTTTATCTTGTACATGGTTATGTTCAGAGCACCAGCCCATTAGGATGACAAATAAACTCCCCTGAAATCTCCCCAATTTATTGAATAGTTCTTTTTAAAAGCATTCTAGCAGCAACTCAAAAGAGCTTTTGGAGGCAAGGTGCTTGATCATTCAGAGAATGCGTGCAATGGTCTTTTTCATGCCCACAAGATGAAGCTGTGTTCCTGCAGGAAGTTGTCGTCTGGAGTCTGATAGCATCAAGAAGGGAGAATTACAGTTTATCAAGTAAGTGAGAAAGGCTGATGGTTAGGAGCTGAGCTGTGCAGGTCAAATCTGGGTACAGGGACAAATCCCTGTTTAAGGACTTACCACGCTCAAGGACTTTTCCAGGCTTCTCTTTTCTTGTCTGAAAAATGGAGAGCATGATGATAACAGTACATACTTAATAGTGGTGCAATGAGTATTCAATGAGCTACTATGTTAAAGAGCATGGAAATGGCTGTGTGATCTTGGGTAAGTTGCTTGATGTTTCTGAGCTCTTAAGTGAGGATGACATTACCCACTTACCATGAATATTACCCACAGCCATGAAACTCAAGTAAGACTATATACAACATCGTTTTCATAGTGTGTGACCCCTGGTGGGAGTGTTAACCTTGACAGACATTAACCAGAGGGAATACAATTTCTCTAGTCCTTTGACACATAACCTATTCCAAAATGAGGACCCTGGTCTGTTGCTAAGAATCAAAAATGTCATCAAGCCCATACAGAATAGTGACTGCCCTTCTGGTATCCATTAGCTGAGAATATTCACAATAACAGAGGGATACAAATTCAACAGTTCTTTTATTTTTTAAAGACTTTATTTGTTTATTTTTACAGAGAGAGATCACAAGGAGACAGAGAGGCAGGCAGAGAGAGAAAGGGAAGCAGACTTCCCACTGAGCAGAGAGCCCGATGGGGGGCTCGATCCCAGGACTCTAAGACCACGACCTGAGCCGAAGGGAGAGGCTTTAACCCACTGAGCCACCCAGGTGCCCCACCAACTGTTCTTCTAAACTGATGTTTATTTTGATAATCTTAGCATGTACATCCACCTGAAAAATGGTAGCAGATGTATGTACAGAACACATGCGTATTACAGTGGCCCATGCTGCTGACCTAGGAAGACTGCAAATTCAGCAGTGTGTGGACATACTTCCATGTGTGCTTAGATGTGGCTGGGGGTGTGCTCTACCCCTGCAGCTCTGGAAAACTCAGGTCATGGTGGGCTCTGCAGTGGGGTCCCCTCATCCTTGGATACTCATGCCACTGCTTCAGTTTGCATCAGGGATTTTTCCTCTCCCCTCCCTTTCCTTACAAAATGCCCTCCTCCCCAGCACTCTTGCCATCCTACCATGGAGTGGTGAATTGGTCATGGGTTTTGGCATGGCAGTGACCTGCCCCTTGCTGCCTGCAATTCCTATCACCTGGTTCTTGACCTATACAATTGAGATTTTACTATTGCATTCCTTTCAAAAATAAGTAATATAATATATGTCAGATTCCCAACATCATGGCTGACAGTCAGCAGTGGCTAACTGCCTTCCTTGTTTCCCTTCCTCCTCCTTATTGACATTCTATCTCCCTATACTGCCCAAACCCAGTCCACTGTAGATAAGAGGTAATTAATAAATGTTTAGGTGATTAATGGATTGCCTGTCAGTTCTGTCTTTTCATATTGTTTGGGTGAATGGTTATTTTAAGTGATTAAGATGAGATATTAGGATATGATTAGAATAAAACATTCTCATATTTAAATAAGCCTTAACCCAAGGAATAACTACTGTAGGAATTTCAGGTACCCATATAGGCCAGTGGTCTACATATTTGGACCCAGCATCCTGGTGAGTCATCATACCATGTACATCATGGCCGGCTTTACCTGAGGACAAGGGGTCATGCAGGTGTGGCTCTTCTTCTGTGGTCTGTCCCCTTAGTCCATACCTTCAATAAAGTGTATGTTATATGGCATTTTATTTCATCTACTTGTAGCTGCCTGGTCTCTATCAGACAGCAGGAAACTTTTCTGGACTGGGTCATATTCACCTTGGTACCACCAGTGTCTATGATTAGTTTGACATATACAAGGTGCTTGACAAATGTTGAATGCAGGAATGAAAAGCGAAACAAGAAAAGCCAAATGATATGGCCCTCTTGAAATAGGAAAGTGTCCTACTCTTCTTTCTGCAGAAGGGAGGCTTTCATTTCCTGTGGTGGTGAAGCCTCATCTGACCCAGTGGGAAGGAGCCACCTTGACTCACCTCAGACAAAATGTCTCCAGCACTATTTTCAGGACTTGGCCTTGACATTTAGAATTGGACACTCCAGGCAGCCAGCAGAAGGCACACATTTCTCTTCCAAAAATACTATACTGGGAAAGAGGAAATATATCTTACTTTTCTAAGAAAATTTAATTATCCAACAGCTAACATGACCGTGGAGACTCCCCACACAGCTTTTGGAAGACTCTGATCTCATTCCTTTCTTCCTTCAGCATGGCTTTGATTCAAGTACAAAGTGAACCAATGGTGCTGTGCCTGGAGGCTTTACAAAGAAGGTGCTTACCTTCTCTGGCCAGTGACCTTCCCCCTAAATCTGACCTCTTTGGCATTTGCCTCTTCTGAGAGGCTAAAAGAACATTGTCCAGAGTCTTGGGGGGGGACATTCCATTCCTTAACAACCTCACCTCTGTGACTTCTTCACAGAGGAAACACTGGAAAATGGCCCAAAGCATTGTAGTCTCTTCCTAAACAGGCTCCCTATCTGCATTTCTCCCCATTCTGAGCATTCTCCCTGCTGCCATGTCAGTAATAGCTCCAAAAAAGCAGAGATTTATATCAGAATATTCTGCCTTGTCCAAGTTACAACTTTACTGTTGAGTCTACAAAATAAAACTGGGATCCAGCCCAATCCTTTATCTTTAGGGTCTTTTCTGTCTTAATGCCTAACCTCTCCCCACAAGAAACCATCTGATACATCCAACTCTTTTAATAGGAACTTGTCGTGAATCACCTGTTCCCTCTGCCTGGAATTACCTTTGCATATTCAATCTCTACTGGAGTGAGAAAGAGAGCCTGGAGTTGTGGGGAGTTCCCCACTCCTTAGGGGAGCTCAATCCAGCAAACTTATATGAAGGACCTACTCTGGCCAGAAGACTCATTCAATCTGTTGGTTCTTTACAAAAATTGAAACTTTTGTTTTCTTGTGAGTAGCCTTAAGATATCTGATTTATTATGAGTATAGGGAACTTCCTTCCTATTCGTGGGCTGAATTGTGCCTCCCTCAATTTCATATGTTGAAGCCCCAACTCCCAGGACCTCAGAATGTGATTAAGTTACAATGAGGCAATTAGGGTGGGCCCCAGTTCAGTCTGACTGGTGTCCCTCTATGAAGAGGAAATTTGGATGCACAAAGAGACACCAGGGTTGCATGCATATAAAGAAAAGGTCATGTGAGGACACAGTGAGAAAGCAACTATCTGCAAGCCAAGGAGAGAGGCCTCAAGAAAAACCAAACCTGCTGACACCTGCCACTTAGACATGTAGCTTCCAGAACTAGGAGAGAAAACCATTTCTGTTGTTTAAGCCATCAACTCTGTGATATTTTCTTATGGCAGCCCCAGAAGACTCATACTTGCAACAAGAAGAATTTTCATATTCAACTTATTCTTTAAATTCTTAGTACTTAGAGCTTCTTGGAAAACAGAAGATAGTAAATGTACATCAGATGACAGGAAGAATCTAGGGTTGGCATCATCCAAGAGGATATAGGCACCATGTTCTGAGGGAGAAGGATGCACCCAGCCCCAGAGAGATCTGGGGAATATGCAGGAGTTTAGGGCATTAATAAAAATGTTAGGGGACTTAGGCTCTGCCTTTCACTCCCACATCATCAGTCAGGCTCATGCTCAGCTACCCTCTGAAGATATCTCTTCCCTCCTAAAGGCCTTTGCATCCCTTTGGGTGATGTTTCAAGATTCTTCACTTAGTTTTTGTTTATTATAAGGAAATAAGAGTAGGTCTCCTTTTTTCCATGTCAAAATTTATTAGTATAACCTCCACCCCACATACTGCCTTTCACTTCTTAAAAATAGGACATTCCTCTTTAGTGAAATAACATGCCAGCAACAAAGACAAATGGAGAGTAGCAAGAAAAAGAACTAGGGAGGCTGTGAATTGCTTTCTTTCTTTCCCATACAAATATAGCAAGAGAATGTCCGAACGCATAATAGTGCTTTGGGGAAAGATCTCAGCCCATTTATAGGGAAATAGTGAGGACTCTGTTTTTTACCGAGCCAACTTCTACTAGAGGGAAAATTGATGTTGGAGCCAAGTTATACCCAGAGTGACCTTTTCCCTCTATTTTTCCTCAAACTACATCTCCAGACTCTCTTCTGGGATTAGCTTTTCTGGGTTGCCCTACCTGTTGCAATGTGCCTCTTCCCCTTCCCTTGCGCAGTTTGTGAGCTTCTCCAATTTATACTCGTTAGTATGCATTTTTTAAAATCAAGTTCATAAAGCTTTTGTTTCAAAGTGTGACTGCCTGGTTTATGTCTTAGCCCATTTGCTCTGCAAATGTTCGCTTACTATCTGAAACAACAGATGAGATTAAGTTTGTCTCCCTACCTCCACCCTAATGCATAAACACACACACACACACACACACACACTTTGTGTTGGTTGACTGGCTATTGCCCACAGCTAAAGAGATCTGACCTGGCTGAATGTGTAACTCCAAGACATAGGGGAAAACGGTGAACTGAGGTGCTCCCAGAGAACTTAGAGAATAATTAGACACTGAAAAATGGAGACACAGAGAAGTCGAAGCCAATCACCAGATCCTGCAGATCCAGAATGGAAGGGCCTCTTGAATTTTAGTTCTGTCCTGGGCCCAGAGTCCTTTATGGCTGCCCAGTTTGGAAGACTGTTTTACCAGCTTGCCCACTAATTCTGAAATCTATCTAATGTACTTTCAAGAAAATCTACATGCAGTTAGGGAGAGAGAAAAGAGAGAGGTGGGGTGCATTAGAGGGGAGATAGCAACAATAACTGGTTTGGTTGGGCAACCTTGCAGGGGATCCTCATAAACATCCCCCTTCCCTTTCTGCACACACATGCACACACAGAGGCACACACAGACACAGAGGCACACATCCTTGCATGCATGTACACAAGCAGTTCTCCGTTCTGTATATTTTCCTTTGTGGCCCACCAGCCTCAATGGGTTGTCAGAGTTTCATCTGCCTAACAGGGTGTCTTAATCCACATTTGCCTTTAAACAGGGACTCGTGCTCTGGACTGCTAATTCTTCATCAGTCCTATTGGAACTGTCCAGTCTCAGCTCTTGTCATGTCAGTTGTACCTACTCCAGAAAAACATTTATTAGCCCAACACAATTAATGGTGGCATGTCAAGTATTGCCAGAAGGCCAATGGGGAAAAGATTATTTTAAGGGAAAGGGGCCTCCTTAGATTACACCACAAGTGTTCCCTGTTTTTTTTTTAAGTTGGCTCTACTTGATGCCTTGGGGCTATAGACAGCCTGCTGCAGAATTTCTACCTTGATAAAAGTTTGGAGAGAAGCCTGATTAGACTTCAGTCTTTAATATGGTAAAGGGAATATCTCAACTACTTTGTAAAACATGTTCTCTTATGGCTCTATGCAATTCTAATGTTTAAATATGGGTCAATCTGATCACTTCCTATTCAGTAAGTAACTCATTTCTATTCTGATCTCCAGTTTTTCATTGTGCAACTCTGTAAAGGAACAACGCGGTGTCTCCTCTTTTCCTTCAGGGTGTGGAGACTAATGATCTCAACCCCACAGAAGCCCTCCAGAGTTGGAGACAGCTGGTCCTCTAAAGTAAATTGGACAGTACAGCTGATGAATGAGGCAGTGTTAATTAATGCACCTAGAATAAATGGCTTATGGTAATTCCTTCATTCGGCATATATTTACTCATAAAACAGCTTTGTTTTGATTTTCTCAAGGAGACTCTGACATCTCCTTGGAGGTACAGAAAAGTCAAAATCTGTTATTTTCAGAAATAAAAGGCTAGAGAAGAAAGAATAAAATTTAGGCTCCCAGTTTGAAGTCCCCAAGCCAGAGCATGCCATATGTGATAAAACATAGGTATTAATAGTCCACTTCTCCTTCTCATCGCTTTCTTATGTGGGCCCAGGAAGCCCTGTTATTCCCCAGCCCGTCCATTAGCATGGCTAATGCAGTGATTCCTCCAATACTTCCAAATTCGTATTTATCCCAAGCATTTGTATAAAATGGATATTTAAAAATTTAGCATCATGAAGAATTGCAAGGAGAAAGGATTTGATATGCTAAGGAGGCTCTTCCCACTCCAGCAATGTGGGAACCGCTGATTTTTTTTTTTTTTTAAAGCTCACATTTTAAAATTAGTAAGAAAGACCGGTATTTCAATTTTCTTGTTTGAGCAAATTAGTTAGCTCACCTCCTTAAGCCCTGCTCTCTTCATCAATGAAGTGGGGATAACTATACCTACCTTAAAGAGTTGTGTGTGCATATGTGAGTTTTGGGTTAAAAAAAGAAGATGCAAAGAAAAAAAAAAAAAGAAGGTGCCTATGGAGTGATCATCCCAGTAGGTGGAACACAGTAGGTTTTCAATGACTATTAACGCCTGTGTCTTTCAAGTTTCATCTCTGAGAACCGAATGAAGCCACATTCACTTCTTCTTTGCATCATATCTGCCTTTTCAGCTCTGAAGTTTCTTCCTTCCTCATGGACCTGAAGGGTGGGTGAGACAGAATTATAGGAGTCCCCAGTCCTCATCCTGTGCCCTGCTAGACACCCTTGTCACCTCAGAGGACTCCATGGAAGAGATCCCTGTCTCAATTACCTTATTTCTCCCTCTCTCTGCACACACACACACACACACACACACACACACTCACACATGTGCACGTATATGCACTCACCCTGGGATGGGTTCACAAAGACCTTTTCAGATACACCTATGCAGTCTCTAGCATGCTGTGAATCAGGGTCAGCTGAACCTCAAGGTATGTTTCAGATTCAATTCCATAGCCTTATGTAATTTAAATACAGTTTTGGAGGGGCACCTGGGGGGCTCTGTTGGTTGAGGATCCAACTCTTGATTTTGGCTTAGGTCATGATCTCAGGGTCATGAGATTGAGCCCCGCATTGGGCTCTGCACTGAATGGAGTTGGCTTGAGATTCTCTCTTTCCCTCTCCTTTTGCCCCTCTCCTGCCCCCACTCTCTCTCTCTGTGTATCAAGAAAAAAAAAAATAGGGTTGTGGATATATAAAAAGTGAAGCAAAGAATCAGTGCACTTCCTTGCATTAAATGGCACAAGAGCCTTAGTTGAGAAGCATTCTCTATGAAGGAGAGACCCAGGCCTGTTCTCTACATTGCTGAACTTCTCCACTTCATGCTTAATCACAACTCAGAGAAAACTCAGGAGGACTGCATAAGCTAGCCAATGGCAACTGTGTGCTAAACTCAGAAATCTCCTCCCAATACCCAGCAATTTCCCAGGCTCTCCAGTGAGGGCCTGCTTGGTTCTCACTAATTTAATCAGCCATGCAAAGGAAACAGAGGGGTTGCATTTGGCTCTGGGGAATTTTCATTATGCTGTGTTATTAGAAGGGAATACTACCTTATGGAATAATATCAGGGAGCGGCTCATGTAACATCAGACCTTGGAGACAATCCAGTTCAACCCCAGACTTTAAAGGATAGGAAACCAAGGCTCAGAGCGGGAAAGTGCCTTGCTCAGAGTGACAGATCTCAAGCAACAACCTGGGTTTCTAGGTCATGTTGCTGCCTTATCTGTTTCATCCTGGCATAACAGTTCTGTGGTCTTTGGAATCCAATATGCAGACGTTTGTATTCATCATTTATTTTTAAACCCTGGGGATTCTCCTTATTACTCTTGTTTCAGCTACTACTGCTTGAGGGAAGGACACATTGAAAAACTGGGACGAGTGAATAGTGAGTGAATGCTACTCTCAGCCTGCTGTCTGGCTACCTACACTGGCCTAAATGAAATAC
Organism: Mustela nigripes; assembly: GCF_022355385.1. Taxonomy (NCBI): domain Eukaryota; kingdom Metazoa; phylum Chordata; class Mammalia; order Carnivora; family Mustelidae; genus Mustela; species Mustela nigripes. The sequence goes on from NC_081562.1 coordinate 101,727,394, forward strand.
ACAGTGGAGAGTTATTGGCTTCATCTGGTGCCTGGCAAATTGTGTTCTTTCTCCCAGTACCTAGGAAAGCAGGCAGTCCCTCCTTTCTCATCCTCACAGTGCCTTCTGTACTGTAGGGGCTCAGTGACATCTTGCCAAGAACGAAAGAATGGATCAATGAGCAAGTGAATGAAGTGGATTCCATCTGTTGGAATTCCATTCTTTCTACCTTGCTTGCTGGAGTCCTTATTCTTTTTTCTGCAGCATGTAAAATCACAAATTTTTAGAACTGGAATGGCAAGTCTAGATTACCAGATCCAACCCACTTACTTTTCAGACTAATGTTTGGAGAGAGTAAATTCATGGGCAAGGCTTACAAAGGGGCTGTCAGGACAGAGATTGGATTCCAGCTTTTGTGACTCCTGGTCTAGGAGCTAAGTTTTTCTTACCACTCTATTCCTTCTCATGTCCTCTCCCGAACATCCCATACTTTGGTTCTTAACCTGGAAACTGTGTTGCAAGAGCTACCTTAAAAGATCACGATATGATGTGTTCCAGTGTGGTATTCTCATTAAGAAAGAGCCCACCGGGTTGGAATAACAGCAAGTGTGCAAAGCATAGCGAATCCCCTCTAGTGAAAGATAAACTTTCACTTTCCTTCTAATTATAAGGACCAGTCTAGCTCAGCTGAGACTGATTTGTAAAAAATGATGCTCCACCAGTGTCTCTGAGGGCTGAGGCCAAGGAATGGGTTGACAAGCATCTTTGTCATTCCTAGCCATGGCACACTCTAGTTTATTCTTCTCTCATATGATGATCACAGATCTTTGAGGTTGGTCGGAGTAATATAATACCCATCCTTAAAGACGTGGACGTGGAGACTCAGAAATTATAGTGATTTGGCTAAGGTCTTGCAATTACTATAACGGGGTGAGGACTCGGGTGCCTGGTGGCAGAATCAGGGTGAGATATTGAAGTGGGTGGATGTTCCTTAGTCTCCAATGCTGACCTCAGAGAGAACAACCGTTATTTTCCACATCGCATTCGGTGGCACCATAGTTCAAGAGAGAGAATTAGATTGGCAGAATTGTGAGTCTCAGTACGGAGTTCTCAGTTTTCTCCCTAAGACGCCCAGTGAGAGCTGTGTAAGTTAGGCCATTTGCTAATAACAAGACAACTTGAAAATATGGTCTCATTAAATAAGAAATTTTCCTCTATTTCATAATTGTCTGAGGTGAGTGGCTCAGACTGGCAAGAAGTTTTGCTCCTTGAGATCATACAAGGACTTGAGTTTCCCTTGTATTGTGGCTACGCGATTGCCTAGGATGTTGTCTGCCTTTGCGTGATAGAAACTGGGTCTTAACCAAGTCTCTCTTCCGGGCTGTGGGAAAGGGAATGAAAAGAAGTATGGACAAGACTTTGCCTTTAAGCAAGTGACATGGAATTTACTTATGTCGTTTTTCTTATTGGTGAGAATTTATGTCATGAGGCTACTTCCATCTGTAAAATCCTGAGAAAAATAGTTTGTAAATGAGTAAATGAGTGGGTATGTGTGCAGTTAATTTTGTGCATGTGTGTGTGTTGGGGTGTGGTTCCATTACTAGAAGAAAGAAGGTAAAGTAGATACCAGGGTCAGTTAGCAGTCTCTAGCTATGTGGCTGAAAAATCAGGTACCTCTCTGAGACTTACCGATAATAAGAAAAATAAGAATAGTGAACCTTGATTGAGTACTCACTGAAGGCCAAAGACTAGGCTAAGTAGTTTATGTATGTTGTCTTATTTAATGTCCAGAAGAACCCTGTACCTACTAGGAAAATAACCACTCACCACTGTTCTTCAACTGTTAATTATGCTTACTGTAAAAGCAATCCAAGGTGGCATTTGCAGACAGTTTATTCATTCATTCATAAAGCACTGAGCACTTTCTAGGTAGCAATTTCTAGGCTTATCATTGCTTATCTGATGCTGAGTAAAGTGGACATGGTGTCTGTCTGCAATGTGTTTATAAACTAAAGAAGGGGATGGACATTAACTACGTAAGAAAAGCAACAACCAAAAATTCCACAACTACAAATTGTGGGTGGGAGGAGGTACTCACTCTAGGCTGAGTGATCTGGGAGGCTTGGAAGAAGGAACATCTCAACTGTGTTATGAAATATGGTTGGGAGGCATGACAGGAGTGGCGAGGAAGTCTCCAGGGAGAGGGAACCGCCATGTAAAGACCTTCAAGCAGGAAGGTCTTCAGGCAGGAAGGCAGGAGATCACCTTATCTGGAGCTTAGTGAGTGGGGAAGAACCAGTAGGAGATGAGGATGTTCTAGAAGGCCCAGAACAGGCCACACAGAGCCTTGAAGGCTGTGCTAAGGTATTTTGTATTTGGGATGTTTTCAGGGGTGCAAGCTTTGATTTACCTTGTACTAAGATCCCTCTTGTTCACATATGGAGGGTGGAGGGGGGAGAAGCAACATTGGGGAAAGGAGAAGATTCAGAAGCTATTACAATAGTTCAGCAATGATGGGGGCTTAAGCCAGGGGATGGATAGTGGAGGTGGAGAAGATCATGTCTGCTGGTGGTGTATTTTGGGTTGAGTAATGGATTGGATTGGATGTGGCGGATGGGTATGCGCCTGAGGGAAGTTAAGAAAGATGGGTTTCTGGTTGAGGGACTTGATAGATGGCAAAGAGGGAGAGAGGGGCCAGTTTAAGGTGATGAGCTGGTGATAAGCAAGGTGGGCCCGGTATAGATTTTGGAACAAGTGTAGTGGCTAAGGGATTATAAAATTAGGTTAGGTCTGTTCTGGGCAAGAGAACTACATGTCCGTCACACATGCACATTGATAATTCATAAATGAGGGGCTCCGTGGGGCTTGAGTCAGTTCACCAGATCAGTCTGTGGGCAGAGCTTCTTGAATGGTGCCCCTAAGGGTGATTCCTAAATCATGGGGAGAGTGATACTGTACCCCAGGGATCCAATGCTGTAGAGAAAACAGGTTTCAAATTACTTTGTCTTCTGCTTTATCATAAAAGCTAGAGTGAAAAAATTTTCTGTTCCATAATATATATGCATGTGTATATAATATATGTACTTAATATGTACAGATATTATCTTGGAAATATTTATAAATATATTGACACATACATATCTTATAAGTATCTATGTACATAGGGTGTGATGATATTAGTATTAAGTTATAGCTCAGATTACTTATCAGCAATTGACCATCCAGGAAGAAGCATCTCACTTACAACATGGTTTCCTATACTGCCTGGCATCAGGTCTGGCATTCTCAAAGGGGGTGTGCCCCCTTTTTGAGGAATATGATTGTCAATGAATGAAAATTAGAATAGAATGAGTAGATCTGGCTCCAGGATCATCTTCAGTTTCGGGTGAGATGGCTCTCCCCATCCCTGAAATGATGATAATACTGTCCATCTACCCAGGCTTCCGCGCTCAACAGGCTCCAAATTGCCACCTACACCTGGCATATCATTTTTCTGATCGTCGGAGCAGGCATTGTCTGTTCTGACAAGAGGTGCTGTGCCTTTCTGCTCCTAAGCTGTCTGGTATGTGAAGACCAAATTAAGCTGAGTAGTAACAGCAGAACTATGATAATATGCTGCACTTCTGGAACTGACCCAGGGCACACACCACAGACAAACAGACACACACAGCCTTCTTGTTTGAGGAGGAAGTACCTCCCCAGTCCTGGGCTCATTTCACAGAAGTGGGAGTGGGAGGCCTGGCTGGGAGGTGACCTTCATTAGCTCTGAACCTGCACTTCCTACTCTTTCTTTCTCCCCTTAGAGATTTATTTATTCATTTAGTTTGGCGTAGTTAATGGGGACTCAGGTTGGGAATGGCGGGTGGCCAGTAGACTGCCGCGGATGGAAGATGTTATATATTGCTTCCTGAAAGGTGACATCTGGGGGTGGAAGGGTGACATCTGGGGGCAGGCAGGGCCGGAGGAAGGGAGGGAGTGAGAAGGGAGGAGATGGGCGGTAGAGGTCTGCTCTAATTGAATACCTAGTGCACAAGATGAATGATTCCCCCCGAGGGAGCAATTAGAAAAGAAGTAGCAGGAAGAAAGCAGAGGGAAAAGGCTGGATGGGGAAAGAGAAAAAGAGTCAGAGAGAGACAAGGCCCTGTGGTGTCCAAATCTCAGAATAAGGCAGATAAACCAGGCAACCAAGGTGGGGATGGGGAGGGAGGCTAGAGCCAGTGGCTGCCTCATATCCAAGGGCAGGCACACCAGAGCGGGGAAGCTGCTGATGTGATTTGAGAGGAGCCATCTTGTCTCCCCTTTGTACCTCACATCTCCACGTTTGATGATGCCTGGAATTCATTATTTAGCTTCAGGATTTTGAGTCCCCTGAGGAAGGCAATATTTTAAACTGTTGTCGTTGTTTTACACCACAGTGTGAATGAGCCCTCTGGTGGTCGTGGGGGGGGGGCAATTTTAGGAGAAAGTTAACACCTGGGGTAGGGAGAAAGCAAAGAAAAGATAGGAGAGGAGGCATAGCGAGGAGTGGATGGGACCCAGGATGCAGATATACCATTTTTCCTCCCTGTCACCTGAGTCCTAGTGCTCCACGGCTGAGTCTGGAGGACTCAAGGCCTTGCTGCAGAAACATTGAGGAAGTGACACAGGAGGGGTGACAAGGAGCTGGAGAACAGGTGCAGCTGGCTGAGGGTAAGGAGGACAGGAGGGAGCATGTGTAAATATTGGGAGGGCATAGATAGAAACCTGGTTTAGGGACAAGTAAGCGCCCAAAGCAGAGGCTCTTACAAAGAAGCTGATGGGAAAGAGTTTTCAGAAGGACTGTGGGTGGGTCGTAGGCAAAATGTGAAGGACCTTAAATATACATGATGGAGCTTGGACTTGATTTTATAGATCACCAGTAAGAACCCCCAGAGCTCTCTGAGCATGGAGAAGAGAAGAGGAAGTTGTGAGGGAAATAACCCTGACCTTCTCTTCATAACACCCTGGGAAGGGAGGTCTCACCTCTGTTTCTATGGATGAGATGCTGGGGACCCAACAGGCTGTACAATTTGCCCAATAACCTTGCCCTGAAAAGCAGCAGAGCTGAGATTCAGATCTAGGTCTATCTGACTCCCAGAGCTATGCATTTCCATGACAACATGCTGGAGTGTCTTAGTAAGACTGAAATTTTCTGCCAATATGTCATGTTTTCTTAGCGAGTATATTAGTACTAGGGCTGCCAAAAATGAATGACCACAGACTCAGAGGTTTATGACAACAGGAATTTATTCTTTTTCAGTTCTGGAGCCCAGAAGTGTGAAATCAAGCTCTCTTCTGAAGGCAGCAGAGGAGACTCCTTCCTTGCTTCTTTCAGCTTTGGGCAACTCCAGGCCTTTCTTAGTGTGGGGCAACTCCACTCCAGTCTCTGCCTCTGTCTTCTCACAGCCCTACCTACATATCTCAGCTCCTTCTTGTCTCTTGTGAGGACTCTTGTCATTGCAAAGGTCTGTCTTAATACAGAACGATCTTATTCTCAGATCTTCTACCTGATTACATCTGTGATGACCCTTTTCCCAAATAAGGTCACTCTCAGGTTCTCAGGTTCTCAGTCTTCTGGGGGCCACTACTCAACCCACTGTGTGAGAGTGGTGAGGACTATGGAGACCAGGGCTCTGGAATATGCTTTTTCCCTTTCAGCCCCAGAATCAGTAGTGGTGTATGTCTGGCTTCCTCTAGGTTTACCGTCACTGGTACAAAGAAAGGAGAAGGAAGAGATGGAGCTTGTCCTCTACGTAGATGGGGAAACGAGGCTCAAACTCTGAAAATGTGCCCTGTGGATCCGTAGTCAGACAGGAACTTGACTCCCAGCTGGTGGTGGGGCTAGGGAGGGGGCCAATTTCTTTACCAACAGAAACTGCTCCTGGTTCCAGACCATCTGAAATAGTAGTGACATCTCTTCTCTTGCCTGTCCAGACCAGTCTCTTGTCACCACAATCTGGGCCTGTGCCCTGTGCTAAGTAGAGACTCTTAGCTAAAAAGACTCTTAGCAATGGCTGAAAGTGAAGTAAAGTTTTAATGATTTGGGCCAATAAAAAAACAGGTCACTGGGTTTCAGAGAGCCAAGAGAGCACCTTTCTCCCATTTCAGGTGTTCCTTGGCTAGCTGGTGCAATTGTTAATGAATGTGTGGGGCTGATTCTTGCTGGCCATCTTTGGGACTCACCACCAATCCCTGAAGGTACGATGGTTACATTTGTGAATGACCTATGTAGGTCTTGAACTCCAGGCTCTGGCACTGCCTTCCACATGGTTGCAGGGGAGGAGGTGTTCTGAAATTTAAATAAACATCCTCACATATGCATAATTTACCAGCACCCTGGAGAAAAAGGTAAGGAGTTGGAAGACTTGGATGGTGAGACTCTTGGATTTGTTTTCCGTTAGCCGTACATTCTCCTAGTTAAACATAAAAACCTGTTTTCTCTCTTTCCTCACGGGATCCAGAAACACAGTAAAAGTGACCTCCCAATGAGGTCACTTCATTTTGTAGATGCTTGTCTGTATGGTGTGCTCTACCTGATGAGCATAGTCTTAAGCCTATGCTTGGGACATTAGCAAAGGAAGGTCATCAAAAATTTTGGGGGGGGGGAATAAGATAATATTTGTTCTGAAAGTCCTGGGCAGTGGTCACTGAATGGATCTGGCAGATCAGACAAATAGCATGCTTTGACATGAATGTGTTTTATGTGTCAGGAGAGGGATTCCAGGAGTATTTCAGAGGTCCATAAGTACCCAAGTCAGGTGTCAAGCCAGCCCTGCTCCGTTCAGCTTGGAGAACAGCTTCCCTGTGCTGGGACCCAGATGTCTGACATGTGTTCAGTGGGAATAGGGATGGGGGAGAAAGGGAAGGGAAAGAACGGAAGAGAGTAGAGGAGTAAGGACCGCAGAAAGACAGAGAAAGATAAATAAAAGGAAGAGAAAGGAGAGTTTGAAGAGAGAAAAACTTACTGGCTGTTGTGTAAAGGGAAACTGAGGAGTCTTGACTGATTTGTTCAAAAGAATGGATAGCCGTTGATCCTCACATGCCATTGTCAGGATACTTTTTGAAGCCTTCAGCACTTAAAAATGTTGGAAGCTTCCAGCTATGTCATTCGAAGAAGAAGGAGAAGGAGAAGAAGAAAGTTCATCTAAGTTCTAATTTTTTTCATGATAACTTTTCTAAAAATCACAAATATGATTTCATGCTATTTCTCATGCAGCCATCTTTCTTTTGCTATCCCATGACGGTGCTTCTCTGCTGGGGTGAGGTCTCCCTAGAGACATTCAGCCATATCTGGAGACTTTGCTTGTCACAAGCTGTTGGTGAGAGTTGCTCCTGGCATCTAGTGGGCAGAGGCCAGGGATGCTGGTAAGCATCCTACAATGCACAAGGTAGAATTCCACAACCAGTAGTCCCCAGTCTAAAATGTCGATAGTGATGAGATTGAGAAAACATACCTTAGGATAAAATCTTGGGAGTGGAGCCAATGGGTCCTTGTGTTTGACTCTCAATGTATGTTGGGGGAACATAAGCACCATGGCTAGAGCAGAAGTTCGGAGAGGTAAAGGGATCGGGGCCACAGCCCATGGCTATTAGCCAGGGTCACAGCTTTGGTGCAGACTACAGTCCAGAGCTGTCACTATCCTGGCCCAGCTGGGTCTCCTCACAGTCTTATGCCAAGAGAGCATCCAATGAGCTGTCTCAGGGCCAAGAGCTGATGAAAGATAAACACACCTGGGCCTTTGGGACTGAGGCTCTTGCTGATATCAGGAGATATCCTCTAAACAGAACTCGGATTCACACTGTGTCAGGAAGTCTTCCCGAAACACCCTGGCCACGTTGCCCTGTCACGTTGCCCTCCTGTGCTCGCCTCTCGTTGCCTGCCCTGCTCAAGATAGCACTTTAACATGTCTGGTCCGTGGTAGGCCCTGAATAGATGCTTGAAAATGTCTGAATGATGATCAGGTTAATAGCTTTCTGTGAATCGTCCTGAGTCTGCAGTTAGTGGTCTGAAATGGTAACTATGGGAAAGTACATGCTTTTGAAACGTGGAATGGTGGCAGAGCCTCCATGCTCTGCTTCATTTCCCAAGACTCAGTGGCTGCTCCCCGTCAGATGCTGGGGAAGTCCATCCCAGCACTACACTCAGAGCATGATCTGGGAGGGGGTGTCACCTCCATGTCATCTGTGGAGCTCCTTAAGAATGTGGATAGCTGCTTTATAGATTTAAACATTACCTCCCTGGAGCCCGGAGCCATTTTTATCGTGCATAGTTGAAGCGAGGCTCCCCTTCCCCCACCACCATCATGGAAGGAGCTTGGGTGTTCGAGGGAATTGATTTGGGCAAAGCACAACTCCTTGTCAGCGAACGGGATGAAACTATAATAAAGCACAGGGCAGGGAAGGGGCAGATACTCCTTTAGCATAATAAGGTGAGGATTATTATCTTACAAGAAATAAAATTAAAGTAAAAGGAATACAGATTTCTCATGAAGGCCAGACAAGAGTCTTCAGAGTGACATTAATCCCCATAATGCTATAATGTGCTGGTGCCAGATTCTTAATGGAGAGAAACAGGGATAGTCCAGAGGAAAGCCCCTGCTGCCCTAATTTCTTTCTCCCTGTTCCAAGTGTAGTCCAGAGCTCTCTCCCTACTCCACCCCTTCTTGCTGCTTGGAAACCAGAGCATCCTCCTTTGTTTGATTGGGATTAAGTGGAGGTTTCAGGCATAAGAAGACTGAAGAGGTGGGGGTTCCCATTGTTCTATCAGCCTGGGCCAGGGGAAGGGAAGAGACACAAAAAGCCAGGGTCTTGAAGGAAGAGAGCACCATAGGTCTGAGAGAAGAGCAGAAGAGGACACAGACATGCATGTGGGGGCCCTCTTCCTCAGGTAGGAGAGGACTGGTTAGTAAGACTAGGGGCTGTTTCCCCCGATTCCCATTCCCACCCCTTTCCCTCAGGCGGAATGTGACAGACTCCTTCAGTAGGAGCTGCTTCCTTGGCTGTGTGTTCAAGGTGGAAGAAAGCGAGGGAAAGAAAGAAGGAAAATTCCCGCGCCCGCCCCGTCCCTCACAGTCATCTAGCACGTATAAACTATACCCTTTTGATGGATTCCTGGGTAGCAGGAAGTATTTTGTGAGCCAGCTGGAAGCGGATAAAGAAAATTTCCCTTCTTTAGCATCCATCTCTGTGGGACAGTCAACAAGCATCATCTCTGCTGGTTATATTCAGATAAGAAAACTGAGAACCCAAGGGGTCTATGAGCATCATGGTAAAACAGCATGTTGCTGACAGAGGTGACCCACCTGTATGGCCTCTGGGGGGACAGTGGTGTCAAGCAGGGGGCACAGCTGTCCACATAGCCAAGGGGGTGGCCATGATGTCCCAACGTATCCACCATATGAGGTTAATGAATCCCAGTGTGTGATTTATGGCACGTAACTTCTCCCTTCCATGCAGCAGCGGAACAGAGTGAGAGGGGCTTTGCTCTCACAAGAACCTCCGGAGAGTCTCTGAAAGGCATTGATCATTTCAGAGGGCGCATGACCTCCTCGAAGGACAGTTTGGCTGCAGTGAGCAGTAAAAGTGTGTAAAGTGTGCTGCAAATAGAAAGTCTCTATTGTCTGATGTGCGGTGGAACAAGTGCGCTGGGCTCCTTCCAGAGAGATCCTTCATATTTTTAAAGGAGCAAAAATATCCTTCATGCCGCAAAAATCACAATCCTCTCCTTATCCATCAAAACCCTATGAAAACTTAACCTCTTTCTTTCTGTTTTATTTATTTTTAAAGAAGTGAACATATTGGCACAGCCTTTTTTTTTTTTTTTCCCCCTCTTTCCTTCTTTCCCTCGCTTCTTGCCAATTTTGTTTAAAGTAGTGCAGGCTGAAAGGTGGGTGTGGAGGAGGTGATGACCATGGTAATGAAAGGATAGACTATCAGGAATAGTCAGACATTCAACACGTATGTGGTTAGGCGTGCTCTCAATAATTAAAAATATTTTTTCTTCATCCAACATATGTCTATTGAACACCTATCATGTTCGTACTATGAAGAATAAGCAAAATGAATGAGTGGGTCTAGCTGATAAGATGAAATGTGTATGCTGATGACTGCAGTATGAAAAGTCAGTGCCTTCAGATACACATGTACCTATTAAAATAATACAGGATTTGAGAGAAAATGTTCAGCTCAAAAGATCGTGAAGGCTTAGTGGAGTCCCAAGGTGACATTTTTGTTGGGCTTAAAGAATACATAGAACTGAGGCATGGGTGGGTGGGAAGTAGTAGGAATTGACAAGAGAACCTGCCCAAACAAACAAGATGGCAACACAGAATTATGGGATAAACACTGGAGATGGTAAATCATACAGGTTGGGTGAAGTTTAGATAAAGTGTATGAGGAAAAGTAGTGGAAACTATGTTTGGAAAGATATGTTGGTATCAGATGGTGGACTATATCGGGTGGATTGTGCTGCCTGCATAGGAGTGGAGTATAATGAGAATGGTACTTCACCCACACTCGCAAACAGGTGCGTGAAACTGACGCAGGGAGAGCAGTTATGAGGTTACTATTGTGGCCCAGAAGGGTGATGAAGCCCTGAACTGTAACGACGGGATGGGATGGAGAGGCTGTTTGATCTCAGAAGGTGAATTGATGGGATTTATAACCAATCATTTTTCAGGTTGAAGGAGTAGGCAAAGTTCGAGATGGCTTGAAGGTTTCCAGATTACAAAGTCCAAATCAGGGTGATCTACTAAAAGGATTGGGAAATAAAGGAAAAGAAGCTGATTCATGAGGGAAGATCAGAAATTCAGTTTTGGAAACACAGAATGTGTCATTCCACGCGGATAAATAGACGGGGATGTGTATCAGCTCTTTTTCTGCAAATGCAAGGTTGCACTTTCAAAGTTGGGAGTTTTCAGAAGAAAGGCTATAATTAGAGCCAAGAGGCTGGCTGACATTATCACAAACACATCTAGACGAGGAGAAGAATGGGCCAGAGAAGAGAGCAGAGTAGAGGTGAGGTCAGATCTTTGGATAAACTGTGCTTTAAAAGGCACAAAAAAAAAAAAAAAAAAACACCTTTTTTTTTTTTTTTAAAGACATTGGAGAGATAAGAAAACAAGAGGAAGAGGAAGAGTGATCAAGAGGCATAATAAGGAGCTGGTGGACAAAAAGAACACTATAGTGCACTGGAAGCTGAATCAGACAGTATGAGGTTTGCTGTATGAAATGGAAAACCAAAATAACAGTGGTTTAAAATTTTAACTATTTGAGGTTTTTTCCCCCACATAGAATAAATCTGAAGTAATCGATAGGCTGTCATGACTGCTCCATGATGTCATCAGGAACTCTGGCATTCTATGCTTCTGCTCCATGACCTTTTGTACATGTTTTCTTGCTAAAGTTTGCCTTGTGATCCAAATGGCTGCTGGAGCTATAGCCATCACACTCACAATGCAGTAATTGGAAGAAGGGGGAAAAGACAAAAATGCATGTGTCACCTTTTTGCACTACTTTTTGGATCCTCTTCTATAAATCCCATCGGGCAACTTCTGCATTCCTATTATCAGCTGCATTTAACAGCAGTGAGGCTGGGAAAAGTGCTGTTTGCACAGCTGCCCGGAATAAAGTGAGAGTCCATTCATTTTTTAAAAAGATTTTATTTATTTATTTGACAGAGAGAGAGAGAGAACACAAGTAGGCAGAGGCAGGCAAAGAGAAGGGGGGAAGCAGGATCCCTGCTGATCAGAGAGCCCGATATGGGATCGATCCCAGGACCCTGAGACCATGACCTGAAGGCAGAGGCTTAACCCACTGAGCCACCCAGGCACCCCAGTGAGAGTCCCTTCTTAAAGGGGAAACAGGTACTGGATAAGCAATCAGTAAGAATCTCTACTGTAGAAGCCAAAGGTGGAGAGTGTTTCATGTAGGAAAGAAGAGTCAATAGCAGTGGTTTTAAAAGTGTGGTCACCAAATCAACTGCTTCAGCATCACCTGTGAACTTCTTAGAAATGCAGGACCTTCAGGCCCACCTTTGACCTATTGAACCAGAAACTTTGGAGGTGGAACCCAGCAATCTGTGTTTTGACAAGCCCTCCAGGTGATTCTGATGCTCCCTAAAATATGAGAGCCACCAATCAATAGGTTTAAATGCTGCCATTTGTCTCAAATGGTTGCTTCGATTATCATGTGTCAGGCAGAGTATTAGGTCTCTCTGCTTATGTTATAGCATTTGACAGATGGTTTAGTTACGGGACCATATGAACAAATAATAACAACTAAAATTACACCAAAATGATTAAATATTTCTCTGATGATTTTAAAAGGTCTTATTGTAACCCACTGAAATTCTTCTGAATATTGCTTTTTATTTTATAGGACTAAGCAAAAGTCTGATTATACAACCATTCTATTTTTCTGAATATTAGATTTTTATTAACTTATTTGAAAGAGAGAGAACAAGCAGGGGGAGCTGCAGGAGAGGGAGAAGCAGGCTCTTTATTGAGCAGGGCTCGATCTCAGGACCCTAGGATCATGGCCTGAGCCGAAGGCAGATGCCTAACCAACTGAGCACCCAGGAGCCCCTACCTGAATTTTTAGGTAGAGTTTTTTTTTTTTTTAAGATTTTATTTATTTATTTGACAGAGAGAAATCACAAGTAGATGGAGAGGCAGGCAGGGAGAGAGAGAGGGAAGCAGGCTCCCTGCTGAGCAGAGAGCCCGATGTGGGACTCGATCCCAGGACCCTGAGATCACGACCTGAGCCGAAGGCAGCGGCTTAACCCACTGAGCCACCCAGGCACCCCGGTAGAGTTTTGATTTAAATGACTCCTCAACCTCTTTGAATGTCTGGTCATGTGTACAGAGTGAGGCAGTGTCCCAATGGAAAACACACAATTATCTGCTACTCATTGAGGAAGAGAAGAGGCACATTACATTATCTTATAACTGTCAGGTGATATAACCATGGGCATTTACTTCCCCCTTGTAACTGCAATAAGAGCTGTGAACAGATAGAAGTAGACTGATTACAGTCTTTCTTAGTTCATATTTCCCCTTTGAAGAGACAAAGAAATAGGCAAATGATTCCAAAGACTGTTAGAAAATTAAGGTAGAAGCTTTTGATTTTGATGAAGTCCCAAATCAAAAGTTTCTGCACAGCAAAGGAAATAGTCAAAAAAACAAAGAGGCAACCCACGGAATCAGAGAAGATATTTGCAAATGACAGTACAGACAAAAGGTTGATATCCAGGATCTATAATGAACTCCTCAAACTCAACACACACAAAACAGACAATCATATCAAAAAATGGGCAGAAGATATGAACAGACACTTCTCCAATGAAGACATACAAGTGGGTATCAGACACATGAAAAAAATATTCATCATCACTAGCCATCAGGGAGATTCAAATTAAAACCACATTGAGATATCACCTTACACCAGTTAGAATGGCCAAAATTAACAAGACAGGAAACAACATGTGTTGGAGGGGATGTGGAGAAAGGGGAACCCTCCCAACCCACTGTTGGTGGGAATGCAAGTTGGTGCGGCCTCTTTGGAGAACAGTGTGGAGACTCCTCAAGAAATTAAAAATAGAACTTCCCTATGACCCTGCAATTGCACTCCTGGGTATTTACCCCAAAGATACAGATGTAGTGAAAAGAAGAGCCATCTGTACCCCAATGTTTATAGCAGCAATGGCCACGGTTGCCAACTATGGAAAGAACCAAGCTGCCCTTCAACGGACGAATGGATAAGGAAGATGTGGTCCATATACACTATGGAGTATTATGCCTCCATCAGAAAGGATGAATACCCAACTTTTGTAGCAACATGGATGGGACTGGAAGAGATGATGCTGAGTGAAATAAGTCAAGCAGAGAGAGTCAATTATTATATGGTTTCGCTTATTTGTGGAGCATAACAAATAGCATGGAGGACATGGGGAGTTAGAGGAGAAGGGAGTTGGGGGAAATTGGAAGGGGAGGTGAATCATGAGAGACTATGGACTCTGAAAAACAATCTGAGGGGTTTGAAGTGGCGGGGGGGGTGGGAAGTTGGGGTACCAGGTGGTGGGTATTATAGAGGGCACGGATTGCATGGAGCACTGGGTGTGGTGCAAAAATAATGAATACTGTTATGCTGAAAATAAATAAAAAATAAATTAAAAAAAAAAAGAAAATTAAGGTAGAAAAGATCATCACTCCAGATAGATAGCCGCCTTACCACAGGATCCCCCAGATAGTTAATGATGTCTATTCACATTCACTCATTCATCTATTCATTTCAGTAACATTTTTAAAATGCTTAGCACATCAGGTTTGGTACTGAGCCTGGGAGACAAAGAGAGGTCAGATCAGCATCTGCTCTGGGGAGTGCATGTACACTCTCTAAAGAGGGGAAGTGGGTAGGGGAGACACATGTCATTGCCAGTTATAGTGGTAGACATGGAGCCAAGCCTCCAAGGGCACAAGGTCAATTCTTCCTGGGAGAGAAAGGATCCAAGATTTCATTCTTTCATTTGCCTTCTATTCTAGATTGAAGTTTTGTAAAAGTAGGAGCAAATCTATCTTCATTTTACAAAAACCCTTCCTTCCTCTTACTGCCTTTCCATGGGCCCGGTAAACCTTGAATGATGATAGTTTTACGGCTGCTGCAGCCAATGACCTCACATGTAGCAAAGTCTTGAGTATTGGGAGCCTTCTGCTGTTGCATGCTTAGTCTAGTGTGCAGACCCACAGTAGTATTCAGGGGTCAACTCTCAACTGTAACCATTGCTTCGATTAGCTGTGTAAATGTGTGTGTGTGTGTGTGTGTGTGCATGTGTGTGCATATACCACATCTGGATAACATTAAGAAAGAAAAAACCCAACCCCATCATGCTGTAACACACTATTGTTATTGAACCCGAGTACCCTATAAAAGTTGTCTTTGACTCCAGAAAGAAAATATTTGTTCCTACACCTGTTGGCTGTTACCAAGTGATTGTGTATGGTCTTTGGTCAGATGCATTTATTTCCCTATTTTGACATTTTCTTCCCTAAGACATGAATTTCTCCCAGACACTGTTCTTCCACAAAACATGGTGAGACATTCCCCTGACAGTGAGGGGCCATGCAGACCACTCCCAGGAGTGGCAATCTCCACTGCTTTTTCTACTCCTACTGTGCAAATGCCTACCTTGGGAGCTGAACTGTGATCCAACTCACCATCTTATAAGGGGATGAAAAATAAAGCCTGCAAGGTGACAAAATTATGTTGTTCTTGAGATAGTAAAAAGCATAGCCTGACTGGAATACAGAGTGAACATAGTGTGGGTAAGACAGTGGGAGGATTTTGTATCATAGGCTAAAGAGTCTGGACTTTATACGTCCTAACCAGCCACTGGACCTTCATCAGGTCCCTACTGGGGACCTCTGTTTCTTCTTCTGTGAAATGAATCAGGTTGGGTTAGAGGCCTCTTGTGACAGGTGATAAAGAGGAGACACTTAAAGCAGTGCAGTGGTGTGTTGGAAGGGTTGTTGGGGAAGATTAATCAGGACTGTAGAATGGATGGCATTGAGGAAGTGCTGGATGCAGAGAATTTGCCCAAGAAATTATTCCTATGCCAGGCTGCTTCCCAGTCAATCCTCCAAAGAGTTCAGCATAACCTCTCCTCCGAGGGGTGCAGGGCGGGTCTCAGAGGTGGCTTGTCTGCCATCTTCCCTGCTGATTCTCAAAGAGCCAAGAAGTGCATTCTGCAGAATCTGGCTGCCAATATCAGTGTGGAGGATGGACCGTAGTTTGTCACGGAACTCACTTCCTCAGGTGAATACGAAGCTCTATGAGAGACAAAGAGGGGAGCCAAGAGGGCTGTGCACTGTCTCAGGACTTCTTGGCTCCTCTATAACACAAGGGCTAGCATTCCCTTTGGCCTTTGCCATTGGCACTTGCCAGACTTCAAATCACATCTGTGTTTGTGTGGAAATCCCACCCTCCAAGGAGCGATAGAGGTTGTTTTATCCATTTTATTTACAAGGAACCTGAGACTCAGTGATGGGGTGACCTACCCAGGTTACGGATCTTCTGTGTCAGAGCTGGAACTCTCTCTCAGTCTTCCAAATCCATTGATTGATTCTGGAGGATGGTCTTACAGGGGTCCAGGGAGTCCACCCAACCCTGGAGAGACTCAGCTACTGGGGAAGGAATAGTCCAACATTTTTCTTCTTGTACTCTAGTCTCCAGCCATTACCAGAACCCCACTGGAAGCTGGTTGGCGAGAAAGTCTGGGTGATGTGGGCAAAGAAGGGCAGAATGTGGCTCTGGAGGGGCAAATAGAGGGCCTTCAGCAAATCTGGCATCCCATGTGGGTCTCTATCCCTGTGCTTACACTGGCAGCCAGTTCCCCTAAAATGGACATCCTAAAAGCTGCCAGCATTCAATACCTGGTGTTCTGAGGTAGAAGGTCATAACCTTCTCTGACGTAAGTTAGGGGACCCATGAACTTGGGTTGGTAAAATGTCATGTTTGTTCTCACTCAACTCTGACTGAAATTTAGCATTTCCTTCAGTTATGAAATATGTAAAAAAGCTACTGTAGAATCAGCAGTAACTGTGACATTATCATCAATACAATATTTTTTATGTAGACTATAGATTTGACAGGTATCTAGAAATAGGCTTTACATTGTTCACTATTTCAAAATTGAAGTGATTATTAGACTTCCCTATAGACAATATTATTTAATGTGTTTGTAAAAAAAGTACATCATTGTATCACAGATTAGTTTTTGTATTATTTTTGACAACTGTATCTCAGTACAACTGAGATATCTTTTTAAATCTGATGTATTTTAGTTTATAAACTTAACATTTTTTTTTTCTGAGTTCATAGAGTCGTCAGATTGCTAAAGAAGTTCACTGGCACAGATAATTTTTAGGAACCCCTACTCTCTTGAGTTATGGCAGATATCTTAGATCAGGGACCTGATAAAGTCCTGGAGAGACAGAATCCATTCGGAAAAACTCGCTTAGATCCTATTCCATAATGGAAAGTGGTGACAAGAAGGAGCTGAATTAGTCAGCAGGGACTGTCCAGAGAAGCAGAAATTATCATACCGTGAAGGCCTCTCACCTCCTCTGGGTGTTTGGGTCCAAGGCCAGGGCATCTGTGGGTGGGGGGGGGGAGGAGGGAGCTGGAGTGGGGGAGGGGTGCCCCACTTGGGGAGTCACAGCCCGGAAGGGGCATAGCTGCCGCGTTGAAGCCAGTTTAGGTCCTTACCGCCAATGTTGAGTTTTCCTTTCCTGCGCCTCATTTCTCTTGTGCTCTCTTCCACCCTCCACACATGCTGGATGCTGCTTGCCTTCAACTCTTGGGGAATTAAGGACAACGCAGTGAAAGGAAGGGGTAGCAGCCTAGGGAAGTAAGCCAGAGCGGCTGATGGATGGCTGGAGACACCAGGATGGAGGTAACAAGCAGGGCTGACCTGCTGGCCTCGGGATTCCTGAGGTGTCCCCCCAAAAAAGAAGATCTGGCAAAGGTCAGATTCCAGAAGTCACACACATTGCAGGCTTGGCTGGGTTCCCCTGTGACAGTGGATCCCTAAGGCCAACAGACTCATCCTAGCTCTGCTATAGACACACCCTACCTTTGCACACCCCTAGGAAAGAAAAAACTCTGCCATCAACCGGAAGAGGGATCCTGATTTCAGACATGCTAAAATGTGGATAAGTGTATTCTCAGAATTGATGGAATACAGGAGTTAAATAGTTAATTGAAGGGAGCTCCCCGTCCCAGGGTTGGCAGGCTCAGGGACATTCGTGTTTCCTGTGGTCATGGTTGGTGGCCTTGCTCTTCTCCCCATTGTGTAAGCTGATTCAGACCCAGGTCTGTGTCCTAGCCTTCGTGTTTCCTCAGCATCGAGCACCATGTCTTTCTCGCGGTAGACACTCCAAACCTGTTCCTTGTGTTAACACCTGACTGCCTGAATGTACCAATGAAAGGGTGATTGATGGAAGTGTTCCTCAGTGGCTTTTCCAGGTGAGGAGGCAGAAGTGGAGGGAACTGTTCAGCCCAGCTGAAGGATTATTGTATCACTGACATATTTAGGATTTTTAGCTCACAGTGGTACTAAAAAGCAGATTGACTTTTAATCCAGTTTAATATTGTTTTCCAATCCTTCGCCCACAATGTGTGCCCTTGGTGTTTGCACTCAGGACGTATGGGTCCCTTGGGTATGCCTCACATGAATGTACCAAGTGGAGAAAATGCCAGTTTACCACACAGGGAGCCCAAGTAGAGTCCGTGACCACATGTCTTTGCTGCTGCTGATGACTTCTGAGAGAGCCTCTGCTTTTGGTACCGTGAATTGGGCAAGAAGAGTGTCCACATGGGGTTACTACCGTTATCACTCTGAATCCCAGTCTGGCATCCAAGGGACTGATCCGGCAAGCTTGGTGATAGCGGACCAGGCCACATTTCTCCAGAGATGTTGGGAATAGGGAGATGAGGAGGGATTTATTCTCCGCTGCTTGTTGGGATGACTGGCCGGGGGTGGGGGGCTGGGACAGCCCTGGGTTCGTGAGTCACTACAGCTAAGTATAGTGCTGGCTTCTGTGGCAGAACAGATGGACAGTCAGAGAAGACATTCCACCCGGCTCTAGGCCCACATGTCCCCATCCAATGGGTCAGCTTTTGGGCTGAGCCAGAGTGGCCAGATCTGTGCTGACACGGATATACACATGTCACAGGGCTCCCACGTCCTGGGAATGGCAGGCGGAGACCAGGAACTGGGACTGCCCATCATTTCTTCTCCACTTGATCCCTCAACTTTCACTGAGCACTGGTTACACAAACACAAGCCCCTCCCTCCAAGAACACACAGTCTGAAAGGAGGATGGACCCCAAGTGCACAGGTGTATCAACAGGAGGCAAACAGATGGCAAGTGGATGGGAAATAACAATGGCAGAAACTTGGACAGTGTTTCTTAATTAAGAAATCCTTCTCTGAAATCTATCATGTTATTTGCTTTAAACAGTAGCCATGCGAAGTTGTATTATCATCCCAAAGTTACAGATCAGCTGGCATCCGGGCTTCCTCCCTCAGTTCTCATTTCAGAATCTATTTCACACCACTCTGCCCTTATGTGAGCTTTTGAGGGGTTACTCATTTGCTCAGTTAGGAGACAGTGCGGTTTAGGGATGTCTAGGTGGCTCAGTTGGTTAAGCAGCTGCCTTCAGCTCAGGTCATGATCCCAGCGTCCTGGGATCAAGTCCCACATTGGGCTCCTTGCTCGGCAGGGAGCCTGCTTCCCTCTGTCTCTGTCTGCCTGTGCTTGCTCTCTCTCCCTCTCTCTCTCTGACAAATAAATAAAATCTTTTTTTTTTTTTTTTTAAAAAGACAGTGCAGTTTAAGAGTCTTGGCTCATAACAGTAGGGGTAACCTAATGATCTCAGCATCTCCTGCTTCATCCATCTTTCCCTCAGCCTCTGTTGCCCACCTGGCCTTTCACTGGGTCTCCCAAGAAATGGTTGCATGTTTTTCTTTCCTGGGCATGATGTCTTTTTCAAGAAATGTAATTTTCTTGCTTTTATGTTCACAGAATGTCTCTATGAATCGAAAAGAGAAAGTAAGAATATATTTGATTATTCTTAATAAATATAGATGTAGAAAAGGTAGATTGATAGATGTCGGTATACAATAATGCTCTTTATTATTATTACCCAGTAAGAAGGTAGAAATCACTAGTGATTATCATATTTAACAATGTGGAGTTTAATAACAGTATTTGTATGTGATGATTTTCTAAAAGCTTTCCATGCTTACTTATTTTTATTTTATTTTAATTTTATTTTGTATCATTTCATTTTTGTTTTGTTTTGTTTTGTTTAAGTGGGAAGGAGGGGCTGAGGGAGAGGGAGAGAGAGAGTCCCAAGCAGGCTCCACACCTGGTGCAGTGCCTGATGTGGAGCTCTGTCTCTCGAACCAGAGATCAAAACTTGAGTCAAAATCAAGAGTTGATCATATCATCTCCTTGATATGAGGAAATGGAGATGCAAGGTGGGGGGTTTGGGGGGTAGGAAAAGAATAAATGAAACAAGATGGGATCAGGAGGGAGACGAACCATAAGAGACTCTTAATCTCACAAAACAATCTGAGGGTTGCTGGGGGGAGGGGGGTTCAGGAGAGGGTGGTGGGGTTATGGACACTGGGGAAGGTATGTGCTATGGTGAGTGCTGTGAAGTGTGTAAACCTGGCGATTCACAGATCTGTACTCCTGGGGCTAATAATACATTATATGTTTATAAAAAAATTTTAAAAAATTATACAAAAAAAAATCAAGAATTGGATGCTTGGCTGACTGAACCACCCAGGTGCTCCTATTTTTATTTTTAATTGAGGTATAATTGATACATAACATTATATTAGTTGTAGGTGTCTAACATAACGATTTGATATTTGTATATATCATGAAATAATCACCACAATAAGTCTAGCTAACATCCATAACCACAGATAGTTACGATTTTCTTTTCTTGTGATGAGGACTTTTAAGATCTATTCTCTTACCAACTTTCAAATATACAATTCAGTATTGTTAACTATAGCCCCATGCTGTATATGACATCCCACACTTCTTTATTTTGTAACTGGAAGATTATGCCTTTTGATTCCCTGCACCCATTTCCTGATTTATCCTCTTTATAGCTTTCCCTGCTTCTTTGGGAATTATATTTTTCTCCATCCCTGAAGGCCAGTGTCCTGGACAGGGGATGGGCATGTTGGTGGGAAAGGGTTGGTGTGATTTTGATGGAGGAGATAGGAAAGTACTATGAAGCCTCAGTGAACCCCTTTATACCTCCCCAGTGTCCCATAAGACAATGGTCAGAGTTGAGTGCAGTGGCATCTACTTCACCCTACATCCTAGAAATTCATATCCACATGCAAGGTCTTTAGGGAAACCCACACTTCCTCCAGGTAGGGAAAGCCCAGCATGAGTCACCCAGGTTGGAATCCAGACAGCTGGCTGTTTCAACTTTTTTCTGTGCTTTTTCAGGCAAGAAATTTGGAGATCTTATTATTCTATAATCCTCTGGTATATAATCCTCTGGTGGCCACTTCCTGGGTGCTCTTGCCTGAACTCAAACATGCTTGCTGTTTTCCCTTTAGACATGGCTCTTGCTTATTTCCAGACTCCAGCTTTTAACACAAAATATGGAGGTGTCTGTAAGGATGAGCTCTGGCTACTCTTCAAATCAGGAGCAATGAATCCTGCTGGATGTTACTTTCTAAAGAGATGATTTGGATGCCTTTGGGATGTGGGGAGATAGTAGGCTGGAGGGGAGGGAACTTGTGTGGGGGTGGTGGTGTTAGGGTGGGAGTGGGAATGCCGATGTTGGTTTATTGATAGTCGGCAGGATGACATTCTTGTTTCATCACATGATGAGTGTTTTCAAGGCACTGAGCCAAGACCAGCCATAAACCTGTCTAGGGAAACATCTCCGTGAAATATTCCCGAGCTCACAAAGCAGATGTCTACAGAGGCAGCACAGCTCACCTGATTCACTCCTTGAGGGCGCCATAAAACATGTGATCTGGAGAAGGTGGAGGTGGGTGGGCTTCTTGCAGCCACTTGGTAACAGAGCCAGGACTGGAACCTAGGTCTCTTGAACCCTACGTTCATATTCTTTTCACAGCTCCAGAGTGTTAGACACTCAAGGGATAGTCATTCTCATTCTAAGTGTGCCCCCATCAGTTTCATGACTTTGGTTATGTTCCTTCTCTGCTCTGGGCTTTGGTTTCCTTTTCTGTAAGACAAGGTTTTGGAAAGGTTGACTTCTATCCCTCTTGGGCAGGGACTGTACCCCCAAGACATGATGGAGGGCGGCCTGGCCCCCAATGGAATGAATGCATGAACATTTCATGGTTCTATGATGTCCCTTCTCACTTTAGCTCCCTATCTTTAAATATGTTCTCCATCTGTTTATCCTTGATCTTCTACACTCTGCCTATTTTGTAGGAGGAGCTTTAAAAAACAGCACCACCACCAACAACAAAATGAATCATTTCTAGTTTCTTCTGTTAGTATTATGCCCATTGCAACCCTCTTGTGACAAAAGAGACTTGGCTTATTCTAGGAACAGTGATAATGACAGTGGTGACAAGGCACATGTGGAAACTTTAGGTGTTGCAGTCCTTTCATTTGAGCGATGGTCCTTTTCTATCTTGTCCCTTATGCTTTGGGTCGTTGGTAGGTATCATATTAACAATTACTTCTTTACCTGCTTCTCATATTAACAAGTACATGAGAAGGTAGGTATCCATGAGTTTGTATATGTGTGTTCTATTCTTCACTGTAGCCAACTTATGTTATTTTTATTTTTCCAACATCTTTTTTCTCTCCTTCTAATACCTCAGTTTTCTTGGGGTAACACCCTTCTCCTACTTTGACATTAGGTACCAGGAGTAGAGCAGACCCTACCTGCATCAGGTAGAGATAATTAAGGTATTAAACTCTCCTGGCCACAGGGTGTTGTTCAGCAATGGACATGTAATCTGATCAGATCTAAAGAGATTTGGTTCTTGATGAAACCACTGGAAATAAGGCTTTATCATTCTGCTGGGTTTGTTAATTGTAGATGTAATTCTGTACAGCCAGCAAACAATATTCCTACCTGTACCACGAGGGGAAATTTTGCTTAACAATGGAGATTACACAGAAGAAAGCAGAACTGAGGGAAATAGAAAGACATGATCCTAGATCCTGGAACCAATAGCACCTGAAGGCATCCTCCGCCAAGGTTTTAGTTGTGTGAGCCAAGACATTCATACCGCCAGTGCAGTCAGTCTGATTTGAGTTTATGGCCACTTGCCCCTGAGGGATAAAATTCCATTGCACTGTCTAGATCTGGATCATCCTGACCCTCTGCATCTCCTCTCATTGTCAGGTCTCAGTTGTAGGATGCTGAGCCCTGGTTTTGTCCCCCTTTTCTGGCCTGCCTGCTCAAGCACAGTCTTGGGCAGGGCCTCAGAGGAGCATGGTTTGGGGGTTTGGGGATGCCGAGTGAAGCCTGGCCCAGAATTATCTGCTATCACAACCACTTCTTAGAATCTTCATCTAGTTTCATGGTTGTTTCCATATGTAAACCACTGTGTCAGGTTCATGGGAAGTTCAAATAAATCAGATATTCAATTTTTTCATATTAGGGACGTTCTCTGTTATTTTATATGTCATTTTTTCCTGGTCTTTTTTGTTCAGTTTTGACTTTAGGGAAATCAGTCACATAAATTATTCATATGTTGAGTTGTCTTTTCTCTCCTCTATGTCTATTGTGTTCCAATTGGTTTTCTCACATTACAACTTTTTTTTTTATATTTGCTAGGATTATCTTGAGCCCTTTCTCTATGTTAATCCTTTGACTTTCAACTGAAACTGTCCTTTTTCTCACTGTTTCTTATTTATATATTTTTTTGCTCTTGGATAGAATTGATTTTATTTCAAAGTTGTCTCTCAGATCTGCCAACCTTTTATTTTATTATCTGGTACTTAGGCTATTTTTAAAAATTTAGTTCAAGTTCTTATTGCATTTCTCTAGAGTACGAAGCATAAGCACTTTGATTCTGTTCCTTGAATTATCTTTCTATCCTGTTGAGCTATCTTCAACCAATTTTGCTTCCTTGTTGTAGTTTGCACACAATGCTTGACCTGAGTGGTTTGCTCTGATACCTGTTGTGATTCTAATTGCTCCAAAATCTGTACATGATCTTGGCTCAGCTCCCTTCCCTTCTGTATATGAGTGTTGTTTGTCTTTGCTGTTTATCTAAGGCTGAGAGGTTAAGAATTGCATTCCGTCCACTTCTCTAAGGGACTGAGAGCTTAAAAGCAAAGTCACCCGGGGCTCTGCCCATTGTGTTTAATATCCTATATCACAAAGCACTGCCCAGGTGGGCATGTGTTCTCCTGTCCTGGTGACTGTCCCCCAATTCAGAGCAGGTCCCAAGAGCTAAGTTTCCAACAGAGAGGGCCAACATACGTTTATTACTGTTTCATCTCCTCTCTTTCATGCCCCATTTACTCCCACCCCACAGGAGGTGGAGAGAGATAAAGATACCGACTTCATCTACCTCTCTTTAATTCAAGAGTTCTAATAAGATTTTCAGTACTTTGTGGGGTGCCTGGGCTGTGCAGTCTGTTAAGTGTCCAGCTCTTGGTTTCTGCTCAGGTCATGATCTCAGGGTGGTGAGATCGAGCCCAGGATGGGCCTCCAATGTGCTTAATGCAAAGTCTGCTTGAAATTCTCTCACCTTCTGGCCCTCGTGCTCATGCTCTCTCTCTCTCCCTCTCTGTCTCTCAAATAAATAAGTAAATCTTAAAAAAGAAAAGACTTTCAGTTATTTTGTCAACTCAGTAGTTCTGTTTCAGGGATGAGGGCATGTTTGTATCCCTGGATTCCACCTTTTGATGTTTTCAGCTTGAGGTTGTGTCCTTTTACTGGTTTGGCTGCTGATAGAAACTTTTTGCTGAATTTTAATATATTTGTTCTCTAGGTCTAAGTGCAGGAATCATCACCAGAGGCAACATGGCATCACCAAAAGAACAAAGTCTCTGCAGCCCGTCAGACCACCTATGGGACCCTGAGTCTCTCTGAGATCCAATCTATTCTCTGGTCATGGGAACTGTCATATTTGATTTGTAGAACTGGTGGAGGGGAAATTCGAAGGAGGGGGACATGGCTGAGCTTGGCAGAGAGAAAGGAAGAGAGAAGTGGTGGGAAAACAGAGGCAAAGCACCTCACAACCTTATCTCTCCAGTCCAGAATTACTTCCATTTTTAGAAATGCTGTATGCAAAATGCTTGGTATGTGATAAATACTCAAAAGGAGACTATTAGAAGGTAGGATAAGTGTCACGCCATGCAGGTTGGGCATCCTTCAGTGAAATAGTGTAGAGCATGAGGGGTGATCATTCTGGAGCCATGGTTTACTGTGTGCATGTTCCTGTGCTTTTTATTTTATTTTATTTTTAAAAAGATTTTATTTATTTATTTGACAGAGAGATCACAAGTAGAGAGGCAGGCAGAGTTGGGTGCGGAGCAGGCTCCTTGCTGAGCAGAGGGCCTGATGCAGGGCTTGATCCCAGGACTCTGGAATCATGACCTGAGCCAAAGGCAGAGGCTTAACCCTCTGAGCCTCCCAGAGGCTTTCCTGAGCCCCTTTCCTGTGCTGTTTGTAAAATTTCTTGACAAAATATGGAGGTGGTAACTATGTGGGAATAGCATGTCACCTTTGCCTTCACATCAGCCTGACCCAATGATTTACTTGTTCTCTCCGAGTGTCTAACTGAGGACTAGATGTTGTTATCAGGGTGTGCTCTTGGTTTGCTACATATTCTTTCTTTCTTTTCTTCTACAGATCCTTTTATGAAAATCATATATGGCCATAGGCAGAGTTGTGATCTGAGGAGGAGGGATAGCATCTTACCATTCCTGGTATAGCTAGGATGAAAACTCCTGGACTTTCTACCCACAATTTTTCTCTCCCATATTTTGTTATAGACAGTAAAACTTAAGTGATGAATGATCCCTAATACCTAAACTTGGTCTGTCTATGGATGGGACCAATGCTTAAAGCTGTCCTGATGCATCTGCAGGCTCTCCTTGTGTACCCCTCCCAATGGATGAGAAATATTTGTAGCATGGAGTGAGCATGGGGACCCCTCTGGCACAGTCAGTGGCCTCTACCATGGTGTGATGATCAAAGGTATACTTGAGTATGTATGACCTCTTAAATATTAGATAAGAAAAATATCTTTCAAAATCCTGAGACAGCCATGTACCAGGCCTACCATAGCCGTGGCTGAAAAATATAGGATCAAAGCACAAAGGTAGCAGAACAAAAAAGAGTACAGTAAGTTTATAAGGACATACGTCTAATTCTGTGACCTCTGTGACCTCATCTGTAAGGTGAAATAATAATATTACCTGCCATATAGCTTTGTTGTTAGGATTAATGGTCATAGAACACCTGGTATATTGCCTGGCAAAAAATAAGGACTCAGTACATGGAATCTTTTAATGTTATTTTCTTGTAGTTGTTTATTTACTAGTTAATAGAGCTTGTGTGATGTACGTGTACACACAATGAAGGAGTTGTGTGATCTTTCTCTGTAAGTTGTATGCTTACACAGGGGAAACTAGGAGTTGTATCTTCTCTTCAACTTGTCTTCAGTTCCTAGGCACTGGGAGGGACTTCATCTATTTTGTTGAATTACTTACAGCAGGGTGCCTGGAGATATGTGTAAAACAGTGCCGGCATAGAGTCAGTATTCAGTAAATATTTGTCAAATAAATGCAAATGAATGAAAAAAGTCTCCTTTTAAAAATAGCGTCAAAGAAAATGAGCTTGATCCACAGTAAGCAAAGTGAGCCACAAGGGACTACTTCTCAACACCAAGCAATGACAGAGTGTAAGGGAATTGAGAGAGCAAACTGATGGTTACCAGAGGGGAAGCAGTTGAGGGACGGGTGAAATAGGTGATGGGGATTAAAGAGTACATTTTTCACCATGAGCACTGAGTAACACATAGAATTGTTTAATCACTGTGTTGTACACCTGAAACTAATATAACTCTGTATGATAACTAAACTGGAATTAAAATAAAAAGTTACTTCAAAAAAGAGAACTGAGAGACACTGTAGACTCTTCTTTAAAAAAAAAAAAAAGATAGTATGAATCTAGAGGCAAAGGGAACAAAGAAATTAAGTTTCTAACCTCATGTACTCCTTAGACTCTAAAAGTTTATCGATAAGAATCTTTGATATTAAAGACCTACAGAGAGATGGGTGTTTTCACAAACCATTCATGTCACAAACTCAAAGAATCAGTGGACCCTGGGAGAGTAAATTAAGACAAACAAATCAATGACTTAACCCAGAGCAAGACAACCCAATCAAATTCCCATGCTTCAGTTTTAGGCCCTTATTGGTGGTCAGGGTCCTGTGTTGTTCAATTTGTTCATCTAGTCAGGGCAGTGGTACAACCTTAGTGGACGGATTTGTGAATACGGATGCCTAGAATAGCTTGTGTTTTGTTACTTAGGAAATATAATCCTAATATCTTTGTTTCCACATCAATGTTGAACTTAATTGAATACCAATCCATGAAATCTTATGGGCCCTGCAGTGAACTGAATTAGGATTGTGAATGAAAGTATGTGTGTGTGTGGGGGGGGCGTCTGTGTGTTGACCAGAGAAGGGAAAGTGTTGAAAGAGCTCACCTTTCTGACTCAGGATCTCGCATTTGTTGACAATACCGTGCTGCCTCCTGTGGCCAGTACCACCCAACTTGGCACTGAAGTATTCTTGAGTGCTTTCGCACATTAGTTCTCTCCCTCTGAAAGGAGACAACAGAGATTATACTCTGATTTTTCCAAGTGCTTAGCTCAGTGTAAAAAAGGGCTGACTGATTGCTGTGGATTGGCAGATTTCATTTACTAAGTGTTAAGCACCAGCATGCCTTAGACTTACCATGTGACCGAGTGTCAGATATCAGACAGCGCCCAGTATAAAAATCACCCATGAGGAGGAGCTGACTTAGCTCCTAGAAATTTCTGGTATTCATGACTTTTTATTTTTGTCTTTGGTAGGCAGAAAAAATTAGGGAGCCAAGGCTATTTGGTTTGTCATCGGGGAATTAGGAGGAATGGTATAGGAAAGCAGCAGTTATAATTGTCCTAGGAATTTGGGTAGACATGTTTATGGGGTTGGCATTTTGAAGGCTGGATAGAAATACTAGTGTGTGTGTGTGTGTGTGTGTGTGTGTGTGTGTGTGTGTATAAGAATGTTTTCAAGGGCCTATGCTAGGAACTTCTAGAAAGACAAGAAAGTGTGGAAAGAAGAAAAAAGCCCGTGACATATAATTTTTCGCAATAGATTATATTTTTAAGAGGAAAAAATACGGATATTGCTGTAACTACAGTTAGAGCATCTTTTCTGCACCTGCTCAACTATGACCCTGGGCAAACAGGGACAGGTGAACATTAAGATAGGAAACCAAGTCAAAGAGCTGTGCATGTCACAACGACACCATCACCACCACTCCAACCTCATGACTCAAAGACCATTAATTACATCAGTGTTTGGCCCAATATGAGCCCATGCTGGGAATTATTAGTCAGACATTGTTTTCACCTCAGATGGCATGATGGATGGGATTGAGACTTTAAATAAGCAGAATGTATATGATTCCTAAAAAAGGCCATGATTCAGGTGCCATGTAGTGGCCCTAAAAAGCAATTAACATGGCGCCTTTGTAGCTCAGTGGGTTGAGCCTCTGCCTTCAGCTCAGGTCATGATCTCAGGGTCCTGGGATTGGGGCCTGCATTGGGTTCTCTGCTTGGTGGGAAACCTGCTTCTCTTCCTCTCTCTCTGCCTCCCTCTCTGTCTACTTGTGATCTTATAAATAAATAATAAAATCTTAAAAAAATAAATAATAAAATCTTAAAAAAAAAAAGCAAATAACACCCTTGAAAAGATTGCGAATGGTGAATTTTTTAAATTTTATTTTATCACCACTTATGAGCATTCCTCCTTCTCGGTAGTCCAGGCTAATGGGAATGGCAACACTAGAGATGGCCAACTTGCATTGCTAAATACTGGGAGTCTGTGCTTATGTGTGAATGTGTGTGTGTATGTGAAGGTAAAACACACAAATGGGGAGGATGAATAGAGAAAAAATATATGCCCTTGATTTTGAAGAGCATTTAATAATGCAGATATAGCTACTTACTGCTTGAGCTCCTGTAACTGCAGAGTCAAATCCTCTCATTCTTAGGACTTTTTGAGCATGGCTACATTCTTTTCTCAGAGGAAGAAAAGATGCAGGCTTAGGTTCAGGTCAGATTTTATTGTTTCATAATTGATCTAGACAGAAGGAAGTTTTTAAATTAGGCTTCACATAATGAGCCAGAATTTATGAAATGCCCCTTGGATCCATCACCAGATACTTTTAAGAGAGAATTAATCATAGACCCCAGAGAAAAATGCTGCTGGAGGGGAAACTCGAGGGAGAGGGACACAGTTAAGCTTGGCAGAAGGAGAGGAAGAGAAAAGTGGATGGAGAACAGAAGCAAAGCACCACATGACCTCATCTCCCTAGTCCTGAATTCCTTCATAGTCTCTACTCTGCCTTCCGGAGGGACCCGGCAAGTCTCTCACTCTTCCAATCTATCCTGAACACTATAGTCCTATTAATCCTTCTAAATCACTGCTCCCTTCTCATCGCTCCCCTTCTAAAGAGTCAGAGGTGACTCCCTATTGCCTGCTAAATCAAATCTGGCCTCTCTGCCTCACTTGCATTGACTTCCGGAATTCAGCCCTCCCCAGCCCGTCCAGCAGCTCCCAACCAGCAGCTCTGTCTCAGCAGCCCGGACTCCTCACTGTGTCCTGCACAAATCAGGGCTTTCCCACGTCTATGCTTTTGCTCTGCAGTTCTCCTGATGGGACTATTGCTCTGCTTTGCTCTACCCAGCCTCCCTCTCTGACCCCTAGGGCCTAGGTCAAGCCCCACCCTCTCCAAAAATGTGGCTATCTGACTACTCCAGTCCTCTCTAAAGTCTCTTCTCCGAATCCAGTGATGTGCTGGTAGACATTTAACAATAGGCTTTCTGGGGTGCGGGAGTGAGGGAATAAGTGCATTCATAATCATCCATGAGTTCATTATAGATTTTAGTGATATAAAGAATGTGTAGTACACAATTTACAAATAATAAGATATATAATGCTTTCTATTGTAAGTTCCGTGTAGTGAATTTCTTTCTGTAAAATGCTTTCACTGATGCTTGTTAAACTTTTGTATCTGTAGCCAACCTATGATTGCGATTAACAAACAAGCATTGTTCTGATATGAATACTGGTTGACACTTTAATGGGTAAAATAAATGTGAAACAACAGAGACATATGTCACAGCTTCGCATGCTTGTCAATGGCGCAAGAGGCTTTCCTGAATTAGATAATAGTTTTCAAATGCTCAGGGTGTGTGCGTGTGTGTTATTCATGGTGTAATGATTATAGACACTCCTAATTTAGTTTGTGTTAACATTTTATCCATCACTATGCTAAGTCTAGATAATCAACAAAGCAGTAAACCAACCCTTGATTTGTAGCATTCGCCAATTTGTTTTGTGTCAATAGTCCTGCCATGGCCAATTTCAAGCTCCCAGTGTGATTTTACTGAATGTGATGTTGGGAGATGTGCAACAACCCAATATTATATAGTGTTTCTCCCATACTTCCTCTGGATACAACCTCAGGTGCACAGGTAACAGGAAGATGTGACATAATTAGAAGGTGATGAATTTTGAGTATTCGTAAATTTTGTTTTCAATATATCAAACTGCAAGCTTCTATAATGTAATTTTCAATATTGGCTGACAAAATTCCTAAAGTTCAACAATAGGGCCTCATCAGCCAGTTCAAGCTGTCAGTACGAATCAACTGTATCACACCACTGTCTGACTTCAGTAGCTAGAAAATTAAGTGCCGGGCATCATGAGAGGAACTGAGGTAAAGAGATGAAAAACCCATCCTCGTCCCCAAGGAATTCACAATCCACTGGAGATGACAGATAAGCCAACAGATAATGACAATGGATTTGGACTACAGTGGAGGCATGACGAGACTTCTAGGGATTATGGAAGCCCAGAGAGAGGAGGCTATTATTAACTCATGGTGGTGATCAAGTGGGTGACACAGAGGAGATGATTTTATGTAGAACCCAGAAAGATTATGAGGAATGTATCAGGCGGAGTAGATAGGGCTGGACCTTTCAGGCATGAAAGAGGAAGCAGGTGTACAAAGACCCATGTTCATGCAATACTGAGTAATTTGGCTTGCCTGGAGATGCAGAGATGGAGATAGGCATGGCTGGAGGTGGAGAACAGTCAGACATGAAACTGTTTGGGAAGGCTGGAAGCTGATTTGAAAACACTCATAATCATGACCATACACTCAGTGTTTAATTACTCCCTATTTTCCCCTTGGTGTATATTTTCAAAATGTTTCTTCTCATAACTTACTCATTTGTCTTTCCTACTGACTGTGCAGAGAGCCAGAGGAACTTTTTGGATTGTTGGCACATGGGACCTTTGTGGAACTTTTTTTCTTTTCTTCTTGAATGTTTCAGTTCCTTTGATTTCTTTTTTTCCAGACAATGGGACATAAGACCTTTGTTCCCCATTATTTAGGCAGGGCAACAGAGAAGGTCCCGAGAAGTGAAAAGTTAAAAGAATCTTGAAAATCAAATATTTTCTATCTTTCAGGGCCACACCACTGGCCAGTGGCAGGACTAGATGAAAGATCTGGGGGTTTTTTGTTTTTGTTTCTTTTTGTGTGCAGGCGTCTGCCCACTAAACCAGTGATTCCACCTTAATACCAAATCTCAGCCACATGTCATTCAGTCTCCTGAATGATTCCGTAGTTTCCTGTGATATAGTGATGTGGGAAACATTCAAAATATAAAAGAACATTTAGCAAACCAGAGAACTGTGTCAGTTGGCCTAAAAAGTTGAGCCAGTTTGAGCAGGGAGCACATAAAATATCTAAAAAACAGCCAGAATCTTGTCAGAAACATTTGGAAACCAAAACCTTTGAACTCAGAGCTGTAAAGGGGAGATCTTAAAAAATTGTTTTGCTTTGTATGTGTTCAGTATATTCAATTAATATGTGAGCTTGGTTTCCAAACATATGGAAGAGATTTTTCATCAAAAGAAAGACTTTATACTAGGTTTCAAATTTCTAGTTGTTGCCTGTCACTTGATATAAAATATCTGATTTTCAAGATCTTTTTAAAGCCAAGTAGAAAAGTAGATAAAATTGCTTTCCATTCTGAAGTGGGATGGAGGTGTATATGTGGGGCTTATAGGGGACAGTCGCCTTGGTGACAATGTTACAAATCAGTAATGGCTGAGAAGATGAGACAGACTAAGTGGCAGGTAAGCATGCTCACTTTCCTACCGGGAAGGCTGATGAATCCTGCAGGGAAAGGTTTTTCGTTGCCATGGTGAATGGTAAGCGTCCAGGAGGAAGAAAGCTGTGGAAACACTTGAGAAAATCCCCTGAAGCTACACGGCTAGAAGTATCAGGACTACCTGCAAGGAAGAAGTGATAGGATGCATTTTCATGGCTGTATTCAAACATCTCTTCAGCATGAGTTGACAAGTAGAAAACCTACCTTCCCATTTATCTTCACAGTTCTCAAATGGTCCCATTTGATTTCCCAACCAACCATCCAGTATGATATGCAAAAATCTCTTCATGCTCAAGAGATGGAATAAAGGGAAAAGGGAGTGATCTGCCTTCACCTTGGCAAGAGGTATTGTTGTCAAATCCACTCACAGTTCGGTCCTTGATAATGGAGACCATGCCTAAGTCTGGGTGGGCTCTTATTTTGTGTTGTGTATCCCTACATTGTAGTAGTTATTACATTGCTTTGCAACTTCCTGATTACTGATCTCTTCTTCTACCGGACTGCAAGCATCTTGATATGAGTTGTTGCCTCTCATCCATTTCTAACCCCAAATACAAGCTTTTACACTAAAGACTTTAATAAAAATAGGATGAATGCATTTTTAAAAATGAATTAACTCTAGGAAAATAATTTTCCTTTCTCAATTTTTCAATTTTTAAGATGAAGCATTGGTGTAAATTTCCTTCCAACTGTCATATTCCATGCATTTCTCTATGACTCCTCTCTCTTCCACTCTAACATACTTTCATTGGGTCAGAAATCATGTCTTCAACTGCTCAAGAGAGTCTCTTTATGGGCTGTCAACTAATACTGATTAGGAAGCTAAATCCTGACTATATATGTTCTTTGCCTTCATGTATTCAGATGAGGGTAGAAAAAAGGTGGATGTAAAAAGTATCCAGAAGTAAAAACAAAACATAAGACAACAAAAACAAAAGCTTTTTTTAAATTTTAAAGTTTTAAAATTTAAATCCAATTAATTAACAAATAATGTATTATTAGTTTCAGAAGTAGAGGTCAATGATTCATTATTTTTAAAAATTAACATATAGTGTATTATTAGCCCCAGTGGTACAGGTCTGTGAATTGTCAGGCTTACATACTTCACAGCACTCACCATAGCACATACCCTCCCCAATGTCCATAACCCAACCACCTGCTCCATAACTCTAACCCCATCCACAACCCTCAGTTTGTTTTGTGAGATTAAGGGTCCCTTATGGTTTATTTCCCTTCTGATACCATCTTGTTTCATTTTTTCCTTCCCTACCCCTCAAACTGCCCACTTTGCCTCTCAGATTCCTCATATCAGGAGATCATATGATAATTGTCTTTCTTTGATGAATTTATTTTGCTTAGAATAATACCCTCTAGTTCCATCCACATTGTTGCAAATGGAAAGATTTCATTTTTGATGGCTGCAAAATATTCATATATATACATATGTATATACCACATCTATTTTTTTAATTTTTTATTTTTTATAAACATATATTTTTATCCCCAGGGGTACAGGTCTGTGAATCACCAGGTTTACACACTTCACAGCACTCACCAAAGCACATACCCTCCCCAATGTCCCACCCCCTTCTCCCAAACCCCCTCCCCACAGCAACCCTCAGTTTGTTTTGTGAGATTAAGAGTCACTTATGGTTTGTCTCCCTCCGAATCCCATCTTGTTTCATTCATTCTTCTCCTACCCCCTTAACCCCCCATGTTGCATCTCCACTTCCTCATATCAGGGAGATCATATGGTAGTTATCTCTCTCCGATTGACTTATTTCGCTAAGCATGATACGCTCTAGTTCCATCCATGTTGTTGCAAATGGCAAGATTTCATTTCTTTTGATGGCTGCATAGTATTCCATTGTGTATATATACCACATCTTCTTGATCCATTCATCTGTTGATGGACATCTAGGTTCTTTCCATAGTTTGGCTATTGTGGACATTGCTGCTATAAACATTCCGGTGCATGTGCCCCTTTGGATCACTACGTTTGTATCTTTAGGGTAAATACCCAATAGTGCAATTGCTGGGTCATAGGGCAGTTCTATTTTCAACATTTTGAGGAACCTCCATGCTGTTTTCCAGAGTTATACCACATCTTCTTTACCCATTCATCTGTTGATGGGTATCTAGGTTCTTTCCATAGTTTGGCTACTGTGGACATTGTTGCTATAAACATGCCCCTTCAGTCACTACATTTGTATCTTAGGGTAAATACGCAGTAGTGCAATTTGCTGGGTCGTAGGGTAGCTCTATTTTCAACACTTTGAGGAACCTCCATACTGTTTTCCAGAGTGGCTGCACCAGCTTGCATTCCCATCAACATGCTTGCCAACATCTGTAGTTTTCTGACCTGATGAT
The DNA here is from genome assembly GCF_022355385.1 of Mustela nigripes. Classification (NCBI taxonomy): domain Eukaryota; kingdom Metazoa; phylum Chordata; class Mammalia; order Carnivora; family Mustelidae; genus Mustela; species Mustela nigripes. Next base: position 101,761,766 of record NC_081562.1, read on the forward strand.
TTTAGCCATTATGACTGGTGCGAGATGGTATCTCACCATGGTTTTGATTTGTATTTCCTTGATGCTGAGTGATGTGGAGCACTTTTTCATGTATCTATTGGTGATTTGGATGTCTTTTTTTGCAGAAATGTCTGTTCAGGTCTTCTGTCCATTTCTTGATTGGATTATATATTCTTTGGGTGTTGAATTTGATGAGTTCTTTTATAGATTTTGGATACTAGCCCTTTATCTGATATGTCATTAGCCAATATCTTCTCCCATTTTGTCAGTTGTCTTTTGGTTTTGTTGACTGTTTCCTTTGCTGTGCAAATGCTTTTGATCTTGATGAAGTCCCAATAGTTCATTTTTACCCTTGCTTCCCTTGCCTTTGGTGATGTTTCTAGGAAGATGTTGCTGTGGCTGAGGTCAAAAAGGTTGCTGCATGTGTTTTCCTTAAGGATTTTGATGGATTCATTTCTCACATTGAGGTCTTTCATCCATTTTGAGTCTATTTTCATGTGTGGTGTAAGGAAATGGTCCAGTTTCATTTTTCTGCATGTGACTGTCCAATTTTCCCAACACCATTTCTTGAGACTGTCTTTTTCCCCTTGGACATTCTTTCCTGCTTTGCCAAAGGTTAGTTGACCATAGAGTTGAGGGTCTATTTCTGGGTTCTCTATTCTGTTCCATTATTTATATGTCTGTTTTTGTGCCAGTGCAGTACTGTCTTGATGATTACAGCTTTGTAATAGAGCTTGAAGTCTGGAATTGTGAAGCCACCAACTTTGGCTTTCTTTTTCAGCATTCCTCTGGCTATTTGAGGGCTTTTCTGGTTCCATATAAATTTTAGGATTATTTGTCCCATTCCTTTGAAAAAAAAAATGATGGTATTTTGATAGCGATTTCATTAAACATGTAGATTGCTTCAGGTAGCATAGACATTTTCACGATATTTGTTCTTCCAATCCACGAGCATGGGACATTTCTCCGTTTCTTTGTGTCTTCTTCAATTTCTTTCATGAGAACTTTATAGTTTTCTGAGTACAGCTTTTTTTTTTCTCTTTGGTTAGGTTTATTCCTAGGTATCTTATGGTTTTGGGTGCAATTGTAAATGGGTTTGAGTCCTTAATTTCTCTTTCTTCTGTTTTGTTGTTGGTATATAGAAATGCAACTGATTTCTGTGCATTGATTTTATATCCTGACACTTTACTGAATTACTGTATGAGTTCTAGCAGTTTTAGAGTGGAGTCTTTTGGGTTTTTTACATAAAGACTTCTTTGATCATTCAGATCCCTTTAATTTTTTTTGTTGTTGTCTGATTGCTGAGGCTTGGATTTCTAATACTATGTTGAATAGCAGTGGTGATAGTGGACAAGCCTGCCATATTCCTGACCTTAAGAGAAAAGGTTTCCATTTTTCCCCATTGAGAATGATATTCACTGTGGGTTTTCCATAGATGGATTTGGTGATATTGAGGTTTGTATCCTTCTATCCCTACACTTTGAAGCATTTGTTGATCAAGCATTTCGATCAAGAAAGGTTGCTGTACCTGTACTTTGTCAAATGCTTTTACAACATCTATTGAGAGTATCATATGGTTCTTATTCTTTCTTTTATTAATGTCCTGTGTCACATTGATTAATTTGCAGATGTTGAATCAACCTTGCAGCCCTGGAATAAATACAACTTGTTTGTGGTGAATCATCCTTTTAATGTACTGTTGGATCCTATTGGCTAGTATTTTGGCGGGAATTTTTGTATCCGTGTTCACCAAGGGTATTGGTCTATAATTCTCTTTTCTGGTGGGATCTTCGTCTAGTTTTGGGATCAAGGTAATGCTGGCCTCATAAAAAGAGTTTGGAAGTTTTCCTTCTATTTCTATTTTTTGGAACAGTTTCAGGAGAATAGGTATTGATTCTTCCTTAAATGTTTGGTAGAATTCTGCCTGTAAGCCATCTGGTCCTGGGCTCTTGTTTGTTGGGAGATTTTTGATGATGCTTCAATCTCCTTACTGGTTATGGGTCTGTTCAATTTTCTATTTCTTTCTAGTTCAGTTTTGGCAGTTTATATGTCTCTAGGAATGCATGCATTTCTTCTAGATTGTCAAATTTGCTAGTGTATAGTTGTTCATAATATGTTCTTTTTAAAATTTATTTTTTATTTATTTTCAGCATAACAGTATTCATTATTTTTTGCACTACACCCAGTGCTCCATGAAATCTGTGCCCTCTATAATACCCACCACCTGGTACCCCAACCTCCCACCCCCCGCCCTTCAAAACCCTCAAATTGTTTTTCAGAGTCCAGTCTCATATGTTCTTATAATTGTTTTTGTTTCTTTGGTTTTGGTTGTGATCTCTCCTCTTTCATTCATTATTTTATTACTTTGGGTCCTTTCTCTTTTCTTTTTGATAAGTCTGGCTAGGGGTTTATCAATCTTATTAATTTTTTCATAGAGCAAGTCGCTAGTTTTGTTGACTTGTTCTACTGTTCTTTTGGTTTCTGTTTAATTGATTTCTGCTCTGATCTTTATTATTTCTCTTCTCCTGCTGGGTTTAGGCTTTCTTTGCTGTTCTTTCTCCAGCTCCTTTAGGTGTAGGGTTAGGTTGTGTATTTGAGACATTTCTTATTTCTTGAGAAAGGCTTATATTAGTATATACTTTCCTCTCAGGATTGCCTTTGCTGTGTCCCAGTGATTTTGAACAGTTGTGTTTTCATTTACATTTGTTTCCATGAATTTTTTCAGTTCTTCTTTACTTTTCTGGTTGACCCATTCTTTAGTAGGATGCTCTTTAGCCTCCATATATTTGACTTATTTCCAACTTTCCTCTTATGGTTGAGTTCTAGTTTCAAAGCATTTTGGTCTGAAAATATTCAGGGAATGATCCCAATATTTTGGCACTGGTTGAGACCTGATTTTGATCCAGGATGTGATCTATTCTGGAGAATGTTCAATGTGCACTGGAGAAGAGTATTTATACTGTTGCTTTAGGAAAAAATGTTCTGCGTATATCTGTGATTTCCATTGGGTCCAGTGTGTCATTTAAAGTCTTTATTTCCATGTTGATCTTTTGTTTAGAATATCTGTCCATTTCAGTAGGGTGAAGTTAAAGTTCCCTACTATTGTATTACTGTTGATGTATTTCCTTGGTTTGTTATTAATTGGTTTATATAATTGGCTGCTCCCATGTTAGGGCCATAGATTTTTAAAATTGTTAGATCTTCTTGTTGGACAACCGTTTAAGTATGATATAGTGTCATTTCTCTTTTCTTATTTTAATCTTTGGCTTAGAATCTAATTTATGTGATATAAGGATGTCACCCCAGCTTTCTTTTGATGTCCATTAACATGGTAAATTGCTTTGCACCCCCTCTCTGCAAATCTGGGGATCTAAAATGAGCTTCTGGCAGACAGCATATCAATGGGTCTTTTTTTTTTTTAAATCCATTCTGATACTCTGTGTTTATTGATGGGGCATTTAGCCCATTTATATTTAAGGTAACTTGAAAAATATAAATGTAGTGCAATTGTTTTGCTTGTAAAATGACTGTTACTGTATATTGTCTCGGTTCCTTTCTGGTCTGTTACTTTTTGGTTCTCTCTTGGCTTGGATGACCCCTTTCAATATTTCCTATAGGGCTGGTTTAGTGTTGGCAAATTGTTTTAGTTTGCAAATTGGCAGGAGCTGTGTGGAAATATTTCTCATGGTGACACTTGGATGATTAATAATGATTCTTCAGATGGACTAATACTACATCGGGGCAAGCTGGGCCTCTGACACAGTTTCTGGGGCAGAGTCACAGTTGGGGGAGGTGGGGCATGAATCCAGGTAGCTCGGCACCAGCTGCTGCTTTCCCTGAAGTCAGTTTTAAGAACTTTATGCAATTGGACTTTTGGAACTCCTCCCTGGGCTGATTCTATTGCAAAGAAGGGAACTTTTTAATGGAAACTTTTTATCTCTCTCTATTTTCAGTGATAGCCTAGCTGGATATAGTATTTTTGGATGCATGTTTTTCTCTTTTAGTGCTCTGAATATATCATACCAGTTCTTTCTGGCCTTCCAGATCTCTGTGGATAGGTCTGTTGGCAGTCCAACATTTCTACCATTATATGTTACAGACCTCTTGTCCCAAGCTGCTTTCAGGATTTTCTCTTTGCCACTAAACCTTGTAATTTTTGCTACTAGATGACAGGGTGGACCTATTCTTATTGATTTTGAGGGGAGTTTTCTGTGCCTTCTGAATTTTGATGATTGTTCCATTTGCCAAATTAAGGAAATTCTCTGTTTTAGTTTGCTGTAATATACCCTTTGCCCCCTCTGCTTTCATCTTCTTCTGGGATCCCAATTACTCTAATATTGTTTTGTCTTATGGTATCACTTTTCTCTCTAATTGTCCCCTCATGGTCCAGTAGTTGTTTATCTCTTTTTTTCAGCTTCTTTATTCTCCATCTTTTGGTCTTCTATATCATTAATTCTCTCTTCTGCCTCATTTATCCTAGCAGTAAGAGCCTCCATTTTTTATTGCACTTCATTAATGGCTTTTTGTATTTCAGCTTGGTTAGATTTTAGTTCTTTTATTTCTCCAGAAAGGGATTCTATAGTAACTCCCATGCTTTCTTCGAGCCCAGCTAGCACCTTGATAATCATCACTCTGAACTCTAGTTTTGACATCTTACTGTCTGTATTGCTTAGGTCCCTAGGCATTGGAACTGCCTCTTGTTCTTTTTTTTGAGGGGAGTTTTTCCTCCTTTTCATATTACCCACATAAGAATAGATGAATGAGAGAACAAAATACTGAAAGTGTAGCAACATCTTCCTTATCCATTCATCCATTGAAGGGCATCTTGGTTCTTTCCACAGTTTGGCAACTGTGGCCATTGCTGCTATAAACATTGGGGGTACAGATGGGCCTTTTTTCCCACTACATCTGTATCTTTGGGGTAAATACCCAATAGTGCAATGGCAGGGTCATAGGGAAGTTCTATTTTCAATTTCTTGAGGAATCTCCACACTGTTCTCCAAAGAGGCTGCACCAACTTGCATTCCCACCAACAGTGGAAGAGGGTTCCCTTTTCTCCACATCCCCTCCAACATATGTTGTTTCCTGTCTTGTTAATTTTGGCCATTCTAACTGGTGTAAGGTGATATCTCAATGTGGTTTTAATTTGAATCTCCCTGATGGCTAGTGATGATGAACATTTTTTCATGTGTCTGATAGCCATTTGTATGTCTTCATTGGCGAAGTGTCTGTCCATATCTTCTGCCCATTTTTTGATATGATTGTCTGTTTTGTGTGTGTTGAGTTTGAGGTGTTCATTATAGATCCTGGATATCAACCTTTTGTCTGTACTGTCATTTGCAAATATCTTCTCCCATTCCGTGGGTTGCCTCTTTGTTTTCTTGACTGTTTCCTTTGCTGTGCAGAAGCTTTTGATTTTGATGAAGTCCCAAAAGTTCATCTTCACTTTTGTTTCCTTTGCCTTTGGAGACATATCTTGAAAGAAGTTGCTGTGGCTGATATCGAAGAGATTATTGCCTATGTTCTCCTCTAGGAAGATGTGGTCCATATACACTATGGAGTATTATGCCTCCATCAGAAAGGACGAATACCCAACTTTGTAGCAACATGGACGGGACTGGAAGAGATTATGCTGAGTGAAATAAGTCAAGCAGAGAGAGTCAATTATCATATGATTTCACTTATTTGTGGAGTATAACAAATAGCATGGAGGACGTGGGGAGATAGAGAGGAGAAGGGAGTTGGGGGAAATTGGAAGGGGAGGTGAACCATGAGAGACTATGGACTCTGAAAAACAACCTGAGGGTTTTGAAGAGGCGGCGGGGGGGAGGTCGGGGTACCAGGTGGTGGGTATTATAGAGGGCATGGATTGCATGGAGCTCTGGGTGTGGTGCAAAAATAATGAATACTGTCATGCTGAAAATAAAAAATAAATTAAAAAAAAAAGAAAGTGTAGCACAACCCCAGAAAAATATACACCAACCAAATCAGAAGAGACCCAATACTGGGGGAAGAAGAAAGGTGAGAAAAAAATTTTATCTCTCTCTCTCTATATATATATGTCTATAAAATTTTTATATAATGTATAATAAATTTATATTAAATATATAAATACATATGTATATACTTATATAAATAAATACATGATTTTATATTTTATATATTATAAATACATAATAAGTTTTATTTATATATATATTTATATTTATATATTAGACTGGTGAATAGAATAGAGCCACACACTTGATTTTGGGTCTTTTAGAAGATATTGCCTCCCAGAATTTTAAAGAAAGTAAAAAATATATATATATATACACACACACACACAAAATATATACATATACATGTACATATATATAATGTATATATACACAAAATAAGGGTAAACACAATGGAGGGATGGAATATGACTGTAAAGATGAAAATTTAAAAAATATCCTGAAAAAAGAATTGCTAAGATGAGAAGTTGGTTGAAAAAAGAAAAAAAAAGAGTAAAGAATGTGATCAGCTGGAGACTGAGCAAAGGCATGTGTTAGATTTAGGGTATATTTGATCTGTTAGAAGAAACTGTATCCCAAAATTTTAAAGAAAGAAAAAACCTACATGCATACAAGAAATAAGGTTAAATAAAATGAAGGGAGAGTATATGACTATGACAGTGAAAATGAAAACAGATTTTTGAAAAATGTATTGATAAGATAAAATAATTAAAAAACACTAGAATAGGAAAGAGGAAAAATTTTTAAAAATACAATAAGAAAAAGTACAATTAAAAAAATTTAACTTTGAAAGACTAAAGAATCATGGAGAAAAAGCCATAAATTCTATGTGCTGTATTCCCTTAGCTCTGAACTTTTGCAGTTATCATTGATTGGTGAACTTGGTCTTGTTTTGATGTTCTTACTGATCTTCCGTGGGAGGGGCCTGTTGCCATGATTCTCAAATGTCTTTGCCTGAGGCAGAATTTTACCATGCTTGCCAGGGGCCAGGCTAAGTAGTCTGCTGAGTTTTTGTTCCCTGAGTGCTTTCCATGCAGCTTTGGAGGACAGGAATGAAGATGGCAGCATCCAAATCTCTGGCCTGGAGGAACCAAGAGCTCAGAGCCCACTCCTCAGTGCACCTTCAGATAAAAGCAGTCAATCCCTCCTGTCTCCCTGCCTCTGGCCACACTCTCTGCTCACTTGGCCTGTGACCAACTGTGTCTATCTCTGGCGCATGGCCCCATTTGGAGTCTCCAAACCCAGCAGATTCCTGCCATACTCCCATACCACTCCTCCTGGAAGAGGAGGGTGAATCTCCCTGCGTCTGACACCTGTGGGGTCCCTGCTTGAATAGTAGTTGTCCAACTGTGCCTTGGATCATGGTTTAAGGTAGCCAGGGGCCGAGAGCCCACTGCTTGGCTCTGTCTCTGTCACTGGATTTCCCGCTCTTATACCTGCAGGTTCTGCCACACTCAGACACCCCTGATGACCCCAAGGTCCTAAGACCATACTGTCCCTGCAAGGGCTCCACCCCTGCTTAGCCTCTGGAGCATCATCCCTCAGTGGACGATGAAAGCAATTTTCTTTTCCTAGAATTGCTGCTCTTCTCTCCGATCTCCTATTGAGTTTGTATGTGTTCAGAATGGTTTAATAGCTATCTAGCTTAACTCCTGGGGCCTGATGATATTTAGGTCTCTTACTCCTCCACCATCTTGCTCCTCCCAGTAATTTCATTTAAAATATTTTTAGGAATGTCCATACTGTTTTCCACAATGGTTTCACCAATTTTCATTCCCAACCAAGAATGCAGGAGTTCTTTTTTCCCCACATCCTCGCCGATACTTGTTATTTCTTGTGTTTTTAATTTGAGCTATTTTTGAAAGGTGTAATGATATCTCATTGTGGTTTTTATTGGCATATCCTTGATGATTAGTGGTGTTGAGCTTTTTTTATGTGTTTATTGGCCATCTGTATGTCTTCTTTGGAAAAATGTCTATTCAGGTCCTCTGCTCATTTTTAAATCATATTTTTTGTTTTGTTGGTGTTGAATTGTAGAAGTTACTTATATATTTTGGTTATTAATTTCTTATCAGATATATCATTTGCAAATATCTTCTCCCATTCAGTAGGTTGCCTTTTGTTTCCTTTTCTGTGTGAAAACTTTCTATTTTGGTTTAGTCCCAATAGTTTAATTTTGCCTTTGTTTGCCTTGCCTGAAGAAACATCTAGAAAAATGTTTCAATGGCTGGTATCAAACAAATTACTGTTTATATTTTCTTTTAGAAGTTTTATAGTTTTGAGTCTGACATTCAGTTCTTTAATTCATTTTGAGTTTGTTTTTGTGTAAGGTGTAAGAAAGTGGTCTAGTTTCACTCTTTATCATGTAACTGGCCAGTTTTTCCAGCACCATTTAAAAAAAATTATTTATTTATTTGACTGACTGAGATCACAAGGAGGAAGAGAGGCAGGAAGAGAGAGGGTGAAAGCAGGCTTCCTGCTGAGAATACAGCCCGATGTGGGGCTTGATCCCAGGACCCCAGGATCATGACCCAAGCCGAAGGCAGAGGCTTTAACCCACTGAGCCACACAGGTGCCCCTCCAGCACCATTTTTTGAAGAGATAGTCTTTTCCCCATTGTATATTCTTGACACCTTTATTGTAAATTAATTATTGTAAATTAATTAATTATCCATATAAGCATGGATTTATTTCTCGGATTTCTATTATGTTCTATTGATCTATGTGTGATTAACCTTTGTATTGTAAAAAGTGAATATAAACATTGAATGTAAATTATACCTCAAACAGGATTTAGATCAAAGGATACAGAACTAAAATTGAGAGAATCTGTGTGTGTCAGAGTACTTATGGTATCAAGACTATAAGCTGCCTCCGGATTGATCGCCTACCTTGGCAAAGTTTTCCTAATTGACGATAGTATATGTTTGTTATTGTTTAGCTTCTCAGTACCTGTTTCATTCTTTCCCTCCATTTGGTAACAGTATTGGGCATTTTCTCTCTCATACAACTTTTGGAGAGGCCACCTCCCTATTTTTAGAGTGAAACACATGACACAGACTTGGCCAATATATATTTTCTTGGCCAAACCAATTGGTTAAGGGATGGGCATATGACCCAATTACAGTCAATGAGAATTTTGTTAGGATTTTGAAAGAGGTAGGGAAAATTTCCCTAGAGACTTGAATCTCAGATACTCTGAGACTTCTGTTGCCAAGGCTTAAGAATGAGACCAATATAATGGGGGCAGAACAAGACCTGCCAAAGTCACTCAAGCCCTTGGAATAAGTTGCTCTTACAGTACTATCCCTTTGTTATATGAGCCCACACATCCTCTTTTATTGCTTAGGCAAGTTGATGTTGGATTTTCTGTTACTTGTGACTTAGAGTCCTACTTGATTGATATACCATTCCTTAAAAATAGTATATTTTTATAGAAGTTATATTTATATAGAAGGTATATTTATATAGAAGGTATATTAAAGACATATAGATATTTAGAATGTATGTGTGTGTCTATACACATACATATATAAGGTTATACACACATATAAGGGTTTAGTATACCATATATATATATATATGGTATATGTATACACACACACACATATATATATGGTATACTAAACCCTTCATGTATTTTAAGAATAAATGTATGCATTTAAGTGGTTTTTAGTATGTTCTGAGAGTTGTCCAACAATCACCATGGTCTAACTCCAGTATTTTCACTATCCCAAAACAAAGCCCTGTATTCATTAGCAGTTACTCTCTGTACTCCACACACCAGCCACCCCCCTGCCCACTTCCAGACTCAGCAACCAATAACACATTTTTGGTCACTATATTTGTCTATTCTACACACTTCATATAAACAGATTCATATAATGTTCAGCCTTTTGTGTTTCCTTCACCTAGCATCATGCATTCATAATTCCTTAATGTATCATGTATCAGTACTGCATTCCTGTTTGTTGTTGACAATATTCCACTGTATGGATATATCACTTCATGTTTATTCATTACTCAGTTAATGGACATTTTGTTGTTTCCATTTCCACATTTTGACTATTATGAATAATGCTGCTATGAACATTTGTATATGGGTTTTTGTGTGGAAAATGTTTTCATTTCTTTTGGGTATGTTTAGGAGTGGAATTTCCAGATCATATGGTATATCTATATTTATCTTTTTGAAGAACTGTCAAACATTTTTCAGAACTGGCTGCACCAGTTATAATTCTTCCAGGAATATATGAGATTTCCAGTTTCTCTATATCCTCACTAACATTGTTAATATATGTCTTTTTTATTATAGCAACCTAGAGGTTATGAAATGCTATCTCATTGTGATTGTGATTTGCATTTCCATAATGGGTAAAGTTGCTGACCATCTCTGCATGTTCTTTTTTGGCCATTTGTGTGTGTTTGTGTGTGTGTGTGTGTGTGTGTGTGTGTGTGTGTGTAGACACTTCTCTAAAAAAATATATATATATTTTATATATATATATATTTTGGAGAAATGTCTATCAAATTCTTTGCCCATTTACAAAATTGTGGTTTTTAAAATCTTTTCTTTGTTGATTTGCAAGGCTTCTTTATATATTCTGGATACAAATCCCTTATCAGATATGTGGTTGGCAAACATTTTTGTAATCTAGTGTCTTTTGAAAGACAAAAGTTTTAAATTTTGATGAAGACCTGTTTATCTTTTTTTTCTTTTATTTCTTGTGCTTTTGCTGTTATAGCAAGAAACCATTCAAAGACTAATGCAAGGTCATGAAGATATATTCTCTTGCTTTCTTTCAAGAGTTTTTTTTAATGTTTTAGTTCTTACATTTATATCTATGATCCCATTTGAGTTAATATCTGCATATGGTGCAGGGAAGGGGTCCAAGTACATTATACTGCATGTGGATATCTAGATATCCTATCATTGTTTGTTGAAAAGACTATTACTTTCTTATGAACTCATCTTGGCACTTTTGTTGAAAATCTGCTGACTATACATATACAAGTTTATTTCTGGGCTTTCAACTATACTCTACTGAGCTATATGTATAACCTTGTGCTACCATTATCATTTCTTGTTCAATGTTGCTTTGAGGTAAATATTACAATTAAATAGTGCAAGTCTTCCAACTCTGTTCTAAATTGTTTTGGCTATTCAAAGTCTTTTGAATTTTCATAGGAATTTTAGGGTTTATTTTACAAATTATGCAGAACGGACAGCTGGAATTTTAATTGGGATAGTGTTGAATCTGTAGATTATCTTGGGAATATTGCATCTTAACAAAATTAAGTTTTCTTATCCATGAACATAGGATTTCTTCATATTTATTTGGGTTTTCTTTAATTTCTTCCAACAATGTTTTTTATTTTTCAGCTAATTCATCTTTCATGTTTTGTTAAATTTATTCCTAGGTATTTAATTCTCTTTGATGTTATTACAAGTGGAATTGTTTCCTTCATTCTATTTTCCGATTTTCATTGCTAATGTATAGCATTGGTTGTGGTAATGTAAACCAATTGGTTTGTGTATATTGATCTTTTATCCTGAAATCTTGCTGAACTCATTTAGTAGGTCTTAGTTTCTTGTGGATTCCTTAGGATTTTTCTGTATACAAGATCATATGATGTGCAAGTAGAAAAAACGAAGTTTGTCTTCTTCCAATTTGAATGCTTTTTATTTCGTTTGCTTGCCTAATACCTCTGACTAGCACATTCAGTACAATGTTGAATAGAATTTGTGAGAATAAGAACCTATATCTTGTTCCCAATCTTAGGAAAAATATTTTATCTCTTACTATTTTTTAAAAAATTTTATTTATTTATTTGGGAGAGAGAGAGAGAAAGCACAAGTAGGGGGAGCCACAGCCAGAGGGAGAGGGAGAAGCATGCTCCTCCCTAAGCAGGAAGGCCAATATGGGGCTTAATGCCAGGATCCTGGGATCATGATCTGAGCTGAAGGAAGACACTTAACAAACTGAGCCACCCAGGTGCCCCTTTATCTCTTAATATTAAGCATGATATTAGCTATGGGGTTTTTGTATATGCTCTTGATCAGGTTGAGGAAATTTCCTTCTATCTCTAATTTGTTGAGTGTTTTATCATGGAAGAGTTTGGATTTTGTCAAATGTTTTTTATGCATCTTTTAAGATGGACATATCTTTTTTGTCCTTTAATCTAACAACATGCTATATTACATTGATTGATGTTTATATATTAAACAAACCTTGCATTCCTAAGATAAATACTATTTGGTTGTGATATATAATCCTTTTAATATATTTCTGGATTTGTTTAGCTACAATTTTGTTGAAGATTTCTTTCACCTATATTCATAAAGGATACTGGGTCTTCTTGTGATGTCTTTGTCTGGATTTGCTGTCAGAACAATAATATTGTCCTCATAGCATGAATTAGAAGTTCTCACTTCTCTCTCTCTCTCTTTCTTTTGGATGAGTTTGTGAAGATTGGTGTTAATTTGTTGTAAGTGATTGATAGATTTCACCAATAAATCCATCTGAACCAGGGATTTTTTGACGGAGAGATTTTTGACACTAATTCAATCTTTTTTGGGGGGGTCTATTTAGATTTCCTATTTCTTCTTGAGTTGGTGCTGCTAGTTTGTGTCTTTCTAGGAATTTGCTTATTTCATCTACATCATCTTTTTGGCATACTATTGATAATATAGTATTTTTTTTCTTGTAAGATTGGTAGGATGTCCACACTTTCATCTCTCAATCCTGATTTTTGTAATTTGAGTGTCTCTCTCTCTCCCGTCTGTCTCAGTCTCTCTCCCTACGTTCCTTTTCTTTTTCTTTTTCTTTCTTTCTTTCTTTCTTTCTTTTTTTTTCTTTTCTTTCTTTTTTTTTTTTTTTTGTCATTCTGGCTAAAGCATTCTCAATTAAAAGAAATCTCTCTCTCTCTCTTTTTAAAAGATTTTATCTGTTTGAGAGAGAGAGCATGAGAGTGGTGAGGGGCAGAGGGAGAAGCTGACTCCCTGCTGAGCAGAGGGGCCTATGTGGGACTTGTTCCGGGGACTTCAGGATCATGACCCGAGCTGAAGGCAGTTGCTTAACCAACTGAGCCACCCAGGTGCCCGATTAAAAGAAATCTTTAAAAAAATTTTGGTTTTATTTATTTTCTCTATTATTTTTCTATTTTCATTTAATGTATCTCTAATTTTTATAATTTTCTTTTTTCAAATTATTTTGTATTTGTTTTGCTCTTCTTTTTTATAGTTTCTCAGAGTGAAAGATTATGATATTGATTTGAGCTATTTCTTCTTTTGAAATATAGGAATTTGCAGCTATAAATTTCTCTGTAAATATTATTTTAGCTGCATTTTATAGTTTTGGCATGTTGTGTTTTTTGTTTCCACTTATCTCAAAGTGTTTTTGGATTTCTCTTTTATTTCTTCTTTGGTTCTATATTAGGCTGCTAATGCTGCCACAACAAAACACTGCAGAGAAGGTGGCTTAATCAACATTAATTTTCTCAAGTTCCGAAGACCAGAAGTCCAAGATCAAGTTATCATTGGAGCTTTGGAGAAGGGTAGAGTTAATTGAAGTCATAAGGGTGGGATATAATCTGGTAAGATTGGTGTCTTTATAAGAAGAGGAAGAGATACCAGAGACACCTTTATTTCCACACAAAAAACAGGAAAATCCATGTCTGTAAGCCAGGAAGACATCTGACCAGAAACTAGCTCTGTTGGTGCCTTGATACCTGGAGGCCTGGGCTCAGTCAGTTAGCATCTGACTCTTGGTTTTGGCTCAGATCATGATCTTGGGGATCTGAAATGGAGCCCTGGATTGGCTCATGCCAAGCTTAGGATTCTTTCTCTTCCTCTCTGTTTGCCCCTTCCCCTAAGTCACACTCCCTCCCTCTCTCTCTAAAATAAGCACATAAATAAATAAATAAACCAAAACTACAGACATAAATCCTACCTTAGCAGTAATTACATTGTAATTACAGTAATTACATCACCATCAAAAGAAGAGGTGGCAAATGAATTTTTAAATTATAAACAATTTTATTATAGCAACAGTCTTGAAAGTTGGTTATTACATGCCTATTTTACCTAGAAGAAGCTGCAATTCAGCGACATTAAAAAACTTGCCAAATTTTAAGGTCATACATTGGCAGAGACTGGATTTGAACCCCTACTTGTTTGTCTCCAAAGCCTTTTCTTTTTCTGTTTGCATTGCTTTTGTTAAGTTCAATTATCCAACATATAGTACATCATTAATTTTTGATGTAATGTCCAATGATTCATTAGTTGCATGTAACTTCTATCTCTCCTTATGCTATTGATGTCATTGTGACATCTCTATCATTGTATGTTCATCAAAACAGATTCATAATTACTGTTTTATGCAGTTGTCTTTTAAATCATATAGGAGAAAAAGTAGTTTGCAAATAAAAAAACATTTATATATTGTTTTACACTTACCTATAAAGTCACCTTTACCAATGTTCCTTATTTATTTATCTAGACTTAAGTAACTGTCTAGTGTCCTTTCATTTCAAACTGAAAGTGTTCTTTAATGTTTCCTGTAAGACACGTGTTAAAAATGAATTCACTCTTTTTTTTTTTTTGGTTTATCTGGAATTATCTTAATTACTCCTTTGTTTCTGAATTGTTGTTGTGTTGGACATAGATTTCTTGGTTCAGTCATTTCTTTCAACTTATTTTTATTTGAGTATGGTTGACACACAATGTTACTTTAGTTTCAAGTGTACAACATAGTGATTCAACAATGTTATAAGTTATGTCATTCTCACCACAATTGTAGCTACCACCAATCACCATACAACACTATTACAATACCACTAACTATACACTTTATGCTTACTTTCATTTCCATGACTTATTCATTCCATAACTGGAAACTTGTATCCCCCACTTCCCTTCACTCATGTTGCCTATTTCTTTTACCTTCCTCATCTCACTACATTTTGGCCTCCCTGACTTTTGATGAGGATTCACCTGTTAGTATTATTGAGGATCTCTTGCACATCAGTCACTTTTCTCAAGATTTTTTTTTTTTTGGTCTTTCAGTAGTTTGACCCTGATAAATATAGATGTGGAACTCTGAGTTTATCTGATTGGAGTTTGTTGAGATTTTTAAACATGTAGATTAATTTTTCAACAAACGGGAAAATTTGGCCATTAATCCTATAAATATTCTTTCTCTCATCTTTTTCTGGAACTTCTATACGTGTTTGTTGATGATGTCCCACGTCTCTGAAGCTTTGTTAACTTTTCTTCATTTTTTCTCATTCTGTTCCTTAGACGGAATAATCTCAATTGACCTGATCTGATTCTTTATTTTGCCAACTCAAATGTGCTACTGGACCATCTTTGCAAAATTTTCATTTCAGTTAGTGTATTTTTCAACTCCAGAATCTCTGTTTAGGGGTGTGTGTATGTGTGTGTTCAGTATTTCTTTCTCTTAGTTGTTATTCTCTGTTTGGTGAGGCACTGTTCTAATTTTTTATTTTTTATAAACATATATTTTTATCCCCAGGGGTAAAGGTCTGTGAATCACCAGGTTTACACACTTCACAGCACTCACCAAATCACATACCCTCCCCAATGTCCAAATCCCACCCCCTTCTCCCAAACCCCCTCCCCCCAGGAATCCTCAGTTTGTTTTGTGAGATTAAGAGTCACTTATGGTTTGTCTCCCTCCCAATCCCATCTTGTTTCATTTATTCTTCTTCTACCCACTTAAGCCTCC
>NC_081562.1:101802513-101836225 GCF_022355385.1 Mustela nigripes
AGGAAGTGGTGATGCAACATGAAGGCTTAAGTGGGTAGAAGAAGAATGGGTGAAACAAGATGGGATTGGGAGGGAGACAAACCATAAGTGACTCTTGATCTCACAGAACAAATTGAGGGTTGCCGGGGGGAGGGGGTTTGGGAGAGGGGGGTGGGATTATGGACATTGGGGAGGGTATGTGATTTGGTGTGTGCTGTGAAGTGTGTAGACCTGGTGATTCGCGGACCTGTACCCCTGGGGATAAAAATATATGTTTATAAAAAATAAAAAATTTAATAAAAAAAAAATCGTCACAGGCAGAAAGAAAACACAAAAGGAGGAAAGCAGGCAATTTAAAGGAACTAGACAATGAATTTATCATAAAACAAAAATTTTAATTTTTTTACTGAAAATTTATACATTCCCAACAAAATTTATGTGTTTTTTAATGCTGTGTTTTGAAAATTTGTGGTTTTATCAAACTGAGGCCATTACTAACAGGAGCCTCTACTGCCTTTTGGATAGGGGCAGCATAACCAACCTCATTTTAAGGTTTTTATTGAGTCTTCCTCTTTTCACCTCCACCTGCCTTTCTGCAAACCTGACAAGAAACTTACATGAGTCCCCCTTGCACAATCTGGTAGAGTAAGCTGGTGACATAAGTTCAGGTTGGATATTCTCCAGTGTCAGGTTGGGGTGAGGTTGGTATTCTTTGATTGTCTCCTCTGAGGATGAAATGATGTGGGGAAGGGGAGGCAATAGAATGGGAATTTAGATCTTCGACTCCCCAATTGAAGTCACAATGATTCTATCCTGCTAAGTGGTTTAGGGATTAAGAGATTATTCTGGAATCCAATGAGGAGCAGCATTTGTTATGTCAGTAGCAGCTAGGAAATGTGGTGTACAGAGCACACCAGTTCAGGTCATCATCTTGACTATCTGCATGACTTTGGGCCAGCCACTTAGTTTCCTCAAGTATAAAAATGAGAATAATAATGACAATGGTAATAATAATAATGGTAGTAATGAATTTTGTAATCATAGAAGTTGTTATAAATCATCTGCCACAGTCTATTTCAAATTCCAAACATCCCCTACCCTTGCCCCAGATATTACCTCCACTTTTATCCACTCTTCCCCTTGATATTTTTGAAAATGATTGGCCAATCTTTATATAAGTTGGTTAGTCCTAAAAAGTCTACAATATATTAATCTGGAGTTTGCTAACTTGCAAGTCTTAATTGAGACCTTTACATGCTCCCACTGTACCTTGCACATGACAGAAGTTTGAAGACCAAAATCTAGCACCACCTATCACTTTGCTTATCCAGGCTAGATCCCTCCACTTCATCTAAAGCTCTTCATGTAGCTTGGCTTGAAGTTCTCTACTTTCCTGGTTATTCTCTGGACACATTCCAGACTTCCAGCTTCTTCAAGTACTAAAACCAGTCCTGAAAAATCAGCAGAATACCATGAGCTTCACCTTCTTTCTGGACAGTACATTAGTATCATATTAGTATAAAATTATTACCATCAGTATAAATTTGTATCTGTTTTGTGGCAACAATATTCACAAGTAACTAAATATTATAATCCATGAATCCCATAAACTCCTTTTTATATTAGATCCTTTAGCCCAGTCTTCTTCAATTATTTTACTTGTGTCCTCTATTGTTTGGACTCAAGTGTCAGATGTTTTATTTTTCCATCAGGTCCCATGATTTCAGCCCATTTCCTGTTCTGCAGACACACATGAGGGTTGATGTGCTGATGACAATGAGAAGAACAAATACAATAGAGATACCAGCTCTATCTTTAAGGTTCTCTGTTGAGAAATCAGATTCACCTTGCAGCCACTGGAAGAATGTACACAGAAAGACACTCTACTCATTCAAGTCTTCTGCCCCCTCCAGAACAAGTGTTTCCTGTTCATCTCATCCTCAGATCCCGAGTTAGGAGTCATACAATGATTGTTTGAGCAGAGCTAAAAGTCTTCAGTGAAGGAAGTGAATAGGAAGTAGGTAGAAGAAAAGACAGAAGGTGAAGAAAGGAAAAGGGTGGAAGACAAAGAGAGAAATATAGCAGATGATTTTTGGAATGTCTACTTAGTTCTGGTAACATTCTTTTTCTTGAGCTCTATGGGACACCCCTCTATTCTTTTTTTTTAAATTATTTATTTCTTTTCAGTGTAACAGAATTCATTGTTTATGCACCAAACCCAGTGCTCCATGCAATATGTGTCCTCTGTAATACCCACCACTTGGCTCCCCCAACCTCCCACCCCCTGCCCTTTCAAAACCCTCAGATTGTTTTTCAGAGTCCATAGTCTCTCATGATTCATCTCCCCTTCCAATTTCCCTCAACTCCCTTCTCCTCCCCATCTCCCCATGTGCTCCGTGTTATTTGTTTTGCTCCACAAATAAGTGAAAACATGATAATTGACTCTCTCTGCTTGACTTATTTCACTCAGAATAATCTCTTCCATCATGTCCAAGTTGCTACAAAAGTTGGGTATTCGTCCTTTCTGATGGAGACATAATACTCAATAGTGTATATGGACCACATCTTACCCATTCATCCATTGAAGAGCATCTTGGTTCTTTCCACAGTTTGGCAACCGTGGCCATTGTTGCTATAAACATTGGGGTACAGATGGCCCTTCTTTTCACTACATCTGTATCTTGGGGGTAAATACCCAGTAGTGCAATGGCAGAGTCCTAGGGAAGCTCTATTTTTAATTTCTTGAGGAATCTATACACTGTTCTCCATAGAGGCTGCACCAACTTGCATTTCCACCAACAGTGTAAGAGGGTTCCCCTTTCTCCACATCCTCTCCAACACATGTTGTTTCCTGTCTTTCTAATTTTGGCCTTTCTAACTGGTGTAAGGTGATATCTCAATGTAGTTTTAATTTGAATCTCCCTGATGGCTAGTGATGATGAACATTTTTTCATGTGTCTGATAGAAATTAGTATGTCTTCATTGAAGAAGTGTCTGTTCAAATCTTCTGCCCATTTTTTGATATGATTATCTGTTTTGTGTGTGTTGAGTTTAAAGCCCAAATTCATAAAATTATGAATGAAAAGGGAGAGATAAAAACTAACACCAAGGAAGTAGAAACAATCATCAGAAGTTATTATCAACAGTTATATGCCAATAAGCTTAGCAACCTAGATGAAATGCATGCATTCCTGGAAAAATATAAACTACCAAAATTGAACCAGGAAGAAATCGACAACCTGAATGGACTGATATCTAATAACAAGATTGAAGCAGCGATCAAAAACCTCCCAAAAAAACAAGAGCCCAGGACCTGACGGATTCCCTGGGGAATTCTACCAAACCTTCAAAGAAGAAATAACACCTATTCTCCTGAAGCTATTTCAAAAAATTGAAGCAGAAGGAAAACTTCCAGACTCTTTCTATGAAGCCAGCATTACCCTGATCCCCAAACCAGGCAAAGACCCTACGAAAAAGGAGAATTTTAGACCAATATAACTGATGAATATGGATGCTAAGATTCTCAACAATATCATAGCCAACAGGATCCAACAGCACATTAAAAAGATTATCCACCATGATCAGGTGGGATTCATCCCTGGGCTACAAGGATGGTTCAACATTCACAAATCAATCAACGTGATTCAACAAATTAATATGAGAAGAGAGAAGAACCACATGGTCCTCTCAATTGATGCAGAAAAGGCATTTGACAAAATCCAGCATCCGTTCCTGATTAAAACGCTTCAAAGTATAGGGATTGAGGGATCATTCTTGAACCTCATCAAATCTATCTATGAAAGAGCCACAGCAAATATCATCCTCAATGGGAAAAAGCTTCCAGCCTTCCCACTGAGATCAGGAACAAGACAAGGATGCCCACTTTCACCACTCTTGTTCAACATAGTATTAGAAGTCCTAGCAACAGCAATCAGACAACAAAGAGAAATAAAGGTATCCAAATTGGTAATGAAGAAGTCAAACTCCCTCTCTTCGCAGAAGACATGAGTTCTTTATAGATCCTGGATATCAGCCTTTTGTCTGTATGGTCATTTTTTAAAAAAATTAAATTTATTTATTTTCAGCATAACAGTACTGTCATTTGCAAATATCTTCTCCCATTCCGTGGGTTGCTCTTTGTTTTTTGTGGGTTTTTTTTTTTTAGTTTTTTAAAACTTTTTTTTCAGTTTTATTGATATATGGTTACAGCACGGTATAAATTTAAAGTGTACAGCATAGTGACTTGACATAAATATATTGTGAATAAGTTAATATCCAACACCATACAGAAGAAAAAAAATGTAGGGTGTGTGTGTGTGTGTGTGTGTGTGTGTGTGTGTGTGTGTGAACTCTTAGGCTCTATACTCAACAACTTTCAAATATACCATACAGCAGTGCTAACTAGTGTTAACATGTTCTACATTATATCCCCAGTATAATCACATTCCCTTTTGAAGTATATTCTTTTTTAAAAATTATTTATTTTTTATAAACATATAATATATTTTTAACCCCCGGGGTACAGGTTTGTGAATCACCAGGTTTACACACTTCACAGCACTCTCCATAGCACATACCCTTCCCAATGTCCATAACCCCACCCCCTTCTCCCAACTCCCCTCCCCACAGCAACCCTCAGTTTGTTTTGTGAGATTAAGAGTCACTTATGGTTTGTCTCCCTCCAAATCCCATCTTGTTTCATTTATTCTTCTCCTACCCCCTTAACCCCCCATGTTGTATCTACACTTCCTCATATCAGGGAGATCATATGATAGTTGTCTTTCTCCGCTTGACTTATTTCGCTAAGCATGATATGCTCTAGTTCCATCCATTTTGTTGCAAATGGCAAGATTTCATTTCTTTTGATGGCTGCATAGTATTCCATTGTGTATATATACCACATCTTCTTGATCCATTCATCTGTTGATGGACATCTAGGTTCTTTCCATAGTTTGGCTATTGTGGACATTGCTGCTATAAACATTCGGGTGCACGTGCCCCTTTGGATCACTATGTTTGTATCTTTGGGGTAAATACCCAGTAGTGCAATTGCTGGGTCATAGGGTAGTTCTATTTTCAACATTTTGAGGATCCTCCATGCTGTTTTCCAGAGTGGCTGCACCAGCTTACATTCCCGCCAACAGTGTAGGAGGGTTCCCCTTTCTCTGCATTCTCGCCAGCATCTGCCATTTCCTGACTTGTTAATTTTAGCCATTCTGACTGGTGTGAGGTGGTATCTCACTGTGGTTTTTTTATTTGTATTTCCCTGATGCCGAGTGATATGGAGTACTTTTTCATGTGTCTGTTGACCATCTGGATGTCTTCTTTGCAGAAATGTCTGTTCATGTCGTCTGCCCATTTCTTGATTGGATTATTTGTTCTTTGGGTGTTGAGTTTGCTAAGTTCATTATAGATTTTGGACACTAGCCCTTTATCTGATATGTCGTTTGCAAATATCTTTTTCCATTCTGTCAGTTGTCTTTTGGTTTTGTTAACTGTTTCCTTTGCTGTGCAAAAGCTTTTGATCTTGATAAAATCCCAATAGTTCATTTCTGCCCTTGCTTCTCTTGTTTTTGGCGATGTTCCTAAGAAGATGTTGCTGCAGCTGAGGTCGAAGAGGTTGCTGCCTGTGTTCTCCTCAAGGATTTTGATGGATTCCTTTCTCACACTGATGTCCTTCATCCATTTTGAGTCTATTTTCGTGTGTGGTGTAAGGAAATGGTGCAATTTCATTTTTCTGCATGAGGCTGTCCAATTTTCCTAACACCATTTATTGAAGAGGCTGTCTTTTTTCCGTTGGACATTCTTTCCTGCTTTGTCGAAGATTAGTTGACCATAGAGTTGAGGGTATATTTCTGGGCTCTCTATTCCATTGTTCTATGTTCTCTGTTCAATTGATCTATGTGTCTGTTTTTGTGCCACTAACATGCTGTCTTGATGATGACAGCTTTGTAATAGAGCTTGAAGTCTGGAATTGTGATGCCACCAACTTTGGCTTTCTTTTTCTATATTCCTTTGGCTATTCGAGGTCTTTTCTGGTTCCATATAAATTTTAGGATTATTTGTTTCATTTCTTTGAAAAAGATGGATGGTACTTTGATAGGAATTGCATTAAATGTGTAGATTGCTTTAGGTAGCATAGACATTTTCACAATATTTGTTCTTCCAATATTGGAGCATGGAACATTCTTCCATTTCTTTGTGTCTTCCTCAATTTCTTTCATGAGTACTTTATAGTTTTCTGAGTATAGATTCTGTGCCTCTTTGGTTAGGTTTATTCCTAGGTATCTTATGGCTTTGGGTGCAAATGTAAATGGGATCAACTTCTTAATTTCTCTTTCTTCTGTCTTGTTGTTGGTGTAGAGAAATGCAACTGATTTCTGTGCTTTGATTTTATAACCTGATCATTTACTGAATTCTTGTACAAGTTCTAGCAATTTTGGAGTGGAGTCTTTTGGGTTTTCCATATATAGTATCATATCATCTGCGAAGAGTGATAGTTTGACTTCTTTGCCGATTTGGATGCCTTTAATTTCCTTTTGTTGTCTGATTGCTGAGGCTAGGACTTCTAGTACTATGTTGAATAGCAGTGGTGATAATGGACATCCCTACAGTGTTCCTGACCTTAGCGGAAAAGCTTTCAGTTTTTCTCCATTGAGAATGATATTTGCTGCGGGTTTTTCATAGATGGCTTTGATAATATTGAGGTATGTGCTCTCTATCCCTACACTTTGAAGAGTTTTGATCAGGAAGGGATGCTGTACTTTGTCAAATTCTTTTTCAGCATCTATTGAGAGTATCATATGGTTCTTGTTCTTACTTTTATTGATGTGTTGTATCACATTGATTGATTTGTGGATGTTGAACCAACCTTGCAGCACTGGATAAATCCCTCTTGGTTGTGGTGAATAATCCTTTTAATGTACTGTTGAATCCTACTGGCTAGTATTTTGGTGAGAATTTTCACATTTGTGTTCATCAAGGATATTGGTCTGTAGTTCTCTTTTTTGATGGGATCCTTGTCTGGTTTTGGGATCAAGGTGATGCTGGCCTCATAAAATGAGTTTGGAAGTTTTCCTTCCATTTCTATTTTTTGGAACAGTTTCAGGAGAATAGGAATTAGTTCTTCTTTAAATGTTTGATAGAATTCCCCCAGGAAGCCGTCTGGCCCTGGGCTTTTGTTTGTTTGGAGATTTTTGATAACCGTTTCAATCTCCTTACTTGTTATGGGCCTGCTCAGGCTTTCTATTTCTTCCTGGTTCAGTTGTGGTAGTTTATATGTCTCTAGGAATGCATCCATTTCTTCCAGATTGTCAAATTTGTTGGTGTAAAGTTGCTCATAGTATGTTCGTATAATTGTCTGTATTTCTTTGGTGTTAGTTGTGATCTCTCCTC
The DNA here is from genome assembly GCF_022355385.1 of Mustela nigripes. Taxonomy (NCBI): domain Eukaryota; kingdom Metazoa; phylum Chordata; class Mammalia; order Carnivora; family Mustelidae; genus Mustela; species Mustela nigripes. The sequence continues at coordinate 101,809,888 of NC_081562.1, forward strand.
TTTCATTCATGATTTTATTTATTTGGGTCCTTTCTCTTTTCTTTTTGATAAGTCTGGCTAGGGGTTTATCAATCTTATTAATTCTTTCAAAGAACCAGCTCCTAGTTTCGTTGATTTGTTCTATTGTTTTTTTGTTTTTTTGTTTGTTTCTATTTCATTGATTTCTGCTCTGATCTTTATGATTTCTCTTCTCCTGCTGGGTTTAGGGTTTCTTTCTTGTTCTTTCTCTAGCTCCTTTAAGTGTAGGGTTAGGTTGTGTACCTGAGACCTTTATTGTTTCTTGAGAAAGGCTTGTACCGCTTTATATTTTCCTCTTGGGACTGCCTTTGTTGTGTCTCACAGATTTTGAACCGCTGTATTTTCATTATCATTTTTTTCCATGAATTTTTTCAATTCTTCTTTAATCTCCTGGTTGACCCATTCAATCTTCAGAAGGATGCTGTTTAGTCTCCATGTATTTGGGTTCTTTCTAAATTTTCTCTTGTGATTGAGTTCTAGTTTCAGAGCATTGTGGTCTGAAAATATGCATGGAATGATCCCAATCTTTTGATACCAATTGAGACCTGATTTAGGACTGAGGACGTGATCTATTCTGGAAAATGTTCCATGTGAACTAGAGAAGAATGTGTATTCTGTTGCTTTGGGATGAAATGTTCTGAATATATCTGTGATGTCCATCTGGTCCAGTGTGTCATTTAAGGCCTTTATTTCCTTGTTGATCTTTTGCTTGGATGATCAGTCCATTTCAGTGAGGGGGGTTTTAAAGTCCCCTACTATTATTGTATTATTGTTGATGTTTTTCTTTGATTTTGTTATTAATTGGTTTATATAGTTGGCTGCTCCCACGTTGGGGGCATAGATATTTAAAATTGTTAGATCTTCTTGTTGGACAGATCCTTTGAGTATGATATAGTGTCCTTCCTCATCTCTTATTACAGACTTTGGCTTAAAATCGAATTGATCTGATATAAGGATTGCCACTCCTGCTTCTACCCCGTCACTTTAAATCTGGAGGTGTCTTCAGGCTTAAAATGAGTTTCTTGGAGGCAACATATAGATGGGTTTTTTTTAATCCATTTTGATACCCTGTATCTTTTGATGGGGGCATTTAGCCCATTAACATTCAGTATAACTATTGAGAGATATGAATTTAGTGCCATTGTATTGCCTGTAAGGTGACTGTTACTGTATATTGTCTCTGTTCCTTTCTGATCTACTACTTTCAGGCTCTCTCTTTGCTTAGAGGACCCCTTTCAATATTTCCTGTAGAGCTGGTTTGGTGTTTGCAAATTCTTTCAGTTTTTGTTTGTCCTGGAAGCTTTTAATCTCTCCTTCTATTTTCAATGATAGCCTAGCTGGATATAGTATTCTTGGCTGCATGTTTTTCTCATTTAGTGCTCTGAAAATATCATGCCAGCTCTTTCTGGCCTGCCAGGTCTCTGTGGATAAGTCTGCTGCCAATCTAATATTTTTACCATTGTATGTTACAGACTTCTTTTCCCGGGCTGCTTTCAGGCTTTTCTCTTTGTCACTAAGACTTGTAAATTTTACTATTAGGTGGTGGGGTGTTGACCTATTCTTATTGATTTTGAGGGGGGTTCTCTGCACCTCCTGGATTTTGATGCTTCTTCCCTTTGCCATATTGGGGAAATTCTCTCCAGTAATTCTCTCCAGTATACCTTCTGCTCCCCTCTCTCTTTCTTCTTCTTCTGGAATCCCAATTATTCTAATGTTGTTTCATCTTATGGTGTCACTTATCTCTCGAATTCTCCCCTCATGGTCCAGTAGCTATTTGTCCCTCTTTTGCTCAGCTTCTTTATTCTCTGTCATTTGGTCTTCTATATCACTAAGTCTTTCTTCTTCCTTATTTATCCTAGCAGTGAGAGACTCCATTTTTGATTGCACCTCATTAATAGCTTTTTTTATTTCAACTTGGTTAGATTTTATTTCTTTTATTTCTCCAGAAACGGCATTTATATCACCCAAGAGGGTTTCTCTAATATCTTCCACGCCTTTTTCAAGCCCGGCTAGAACCTTGAGAATTGTCATTCTGAACTCTAGATCTGACATATTACCAATGTCTGTATTGATTAGGTGTCTAGTCTTCGGTACTGCCTCTTGTTCTTTTTTTTGTGGTTAATTTTTCTGCCTTGTCATTTTGTCCAGATAAGAGTATGAAGGTGCAAGTAAAATACTAAAAGGGTGGCTACAACTCCAGGAAAATATGCTTTAACCAAATTAGAAGAGAGCCTAAATTGTGAGGGGGGAGAAAGGTGATAAAAAGAGGTTTAGAAAGAGAAAAAAAGAAAGCAAAAAAAAGAAACAATTAAAAAAAGAAAACGAATAATGAAAAAGTATAAAAAAAATATATATTTTAGCTAAACTAGTTAAAAAACGTTAAAAAAGAAAAGGGTAAAAGTTAAAAAAAATTTAGCAGAAGAAGAGAAAAAAAATTTAAAAAGAAAAAAATTTAAATTAACTGCAAGACTAAAGAATCATGGGGAGAAATCCATGAGTTCCGTGCTTTGCTTTCTCCTCCTCTGAATTTCCGCTTCTCTTCTTGGTATTGAAACTGCACTCCTTGGTAGGTGAACTTGATCCTGGCTTGATTTCTTGTTGATCTTCTGGTGGAGGGGCCTGTTGTAGTGGTTCTCAAGTGTTTGCCCCAGGCAGAATTGCACCGCCCTTACCAGGGGCAAGGTTGGGTAATCCGCTAGGGTTTGCTTTCGGGAGCTTTTGTTCCCTGAGCGCTTTCCGTAGAGCTTCAGAGGGCGGGAATACAAATAGCGGCCTCTTGGTCTCTGGCCGGTAGGAGCCGAGAGCCCGGGGCCCCACTCCTCAGTGCGCCCTCAGAGAACCGTGCCCAATTACTCCCATCTCCCTTGCCTCCGGCCACGCTCTGGGCTCATGGAACCTGCGACCAGTTCAAGGTAACCCCGAACTGGGAGCTCACTCCTCGGCTCTGTCTCTATAGCCAGCTTCTTCATTCTAATACCTGTAAGCTCTGTGACACTCAGACACCCCCGATCCTCTGTGACCCTGCGGGACCTAGGCCACGCTGACCCCGCATGGGCTTCACCCCGGTTTAGCCTCTGGAGTGATGTCCCTCAGCGGAACAGACTTTTAAAAGTCCTGATTTTGTGCTCCGTTGCTCCGCTGCTGGCCGGGAGCCAGCCCCTCCCCCGGGGGTCTATCTTTCCGTCACTTTGGATTCACTTCTCAGCTGGTCCTACCTTTCAGAAAGTGGTTGATTTTCTGTTTCTAGAATTGCTGTTTTTCTCTTCAATCTGCCGTTGGATTTGTAGGTGTTTGCAATCTTTAGATAAGCTATCTAGCTGGTCTCCTGCTAGCTTAAGTAGTCTCAGCCTGCTACTCCTCTGCCATCTTGACTCCTTGTATCACCTCTTTGTTTTTTTGAGTGTTTCCTTTGCTGTGCAGAAGATTTTGATCTTGATGAAGTCCCAAAAGTTCATTTTCGCTTTTGTTTCCTTTGTCTTTGGAGACATATCTTGAAAGAAGTTGCTGTGGCTGATATTGAAGAGGTTACTGCCTATATTCTCCTCTATGATTCTGATGGATTCCTGTCTCACGTGGAGGTCTTTTATCCGTTTTGAGTTTATCTTTGACACCCCCCTATTCTTATAATTAATTCTACTTTGTTAATTTGCTTGCCTGTTTCATTTATTTATTTATTTATTTTGCTTAGGCTACACTAGCGTGTTTCCTTTGTTTGAAACAGTCCTGCAAATCTTAAATAATCTAAGAATGGAGCCATAATTATTTTAATGATCTTAACAAATGTGGAAACTGAGGCTAAGAGGCTTAACCAATCAGTTGAAACTAAATAATGGTTGATTTAAAAAATGATGAAGCTTTAAGCTGTCCCAGGGCCATTAAGGATGGGCAAGAGAATCCCGAGATTATAAGCAGAGACATGAGAGGGCTAGTACTATTTACAAGGACATAAAAAGCTTTAGGAATTATGTACTAGACAGTTATTGTAATGAAAACAGAAGGAATTCTAGGAGGACACAAAAGCCATTCCTCATCAAATATCTGAATGGTCTGTAACTTTCTCTGCAGATTCTGCCTCTGTGGAACCTCAGATGAGACCAGATAATCAGTGACCCTAGATGGTGAGACATTTAAGCAACATTCCTGAGCATCTGTTATGCATCTAGCCTTGTGCAGGATACACAGGAAATGCCATATACAGACCTGCCCATAAGAAGCTTAAAAGGTCATTAGGGACATAGAACAAAACCATTAGCAAACAATACAGGGCAGGATATAATTAATCTTTCCAAGGTGTGGTGCAGATCTACACATTATAAGAAATTAGTAAGTGGAAAATTCAGAATGGTCTGGAATTGTTGGGAAAGACTTCAAGAACACGTTTGGACTTGAGATGAAGTATAAATGTATGGAAAAAGGTTCAGTAACTCACATGATAGGAAGAGAAGAGAAAGAAGAGAGGGAAGGCAGGAAGTAGGATGGTGAGTATTGGGATAGGCTGCAGTGTAAGCCAAATGAAAATGGAGTTAGCATGGTTGGCATGAGGAAATGAGCTTGGCTGAACACTTCCTTTGCCAGCCCCTCATCTTTGGTGTTGTTCTGGCTCTGCTCTTCCATAAAACCCTTCCTAATACTACATCCTTCTGAACTCCTAGCACAGTCATCACTCTTGAATGGGCCTTGTGTTGCTTTAGTTATCTGTATTTCCAATGTCTACATCATTTTGTTTAAAATTTTTTAATCTTTTCAACAGGATGGTAGGCTCCTTAAGAATAAAGACTTAAGGACATTGGCCAGTATGTTTTGACATTTACCCAGAACTGAATGCAACAAGTTGAATTTCAAATTCTTGTAATAAATAAACATTTATTAAATGGACCAAGTAGAATCTGGATATCACTTCTAGCTCTAGCTTTCTGGGCCCCCTTGCCTCTATACTGTTTATTCCAAGGCTTTGTTGAGTGTTGAAATCAGGTTTCAGGCATGTGGAAGAAGAGGTGGAAATAGGTCCCTCTGGTCTGTTTCTCCTGTTAGGGCTGTAACAGTCTTCTCAGCTCTGCTCTTGTTGGGGAACTAATCACAGTCCTGGCATACAAACATTGCTTAGAAATTAGGTACACTCAAAAGAAGCCAGGAAACAAATAAAAATTTATTTGAAGGGCCCCTGTTTCTCCCACAGTTCGTTGAGACACTTTCACTATTATGCCCAGTTTGGAATGGAAAGTGCAGTTGGTATGCAGAATATTAGCACCCAAAAAAACTTCAAACCTCATTGGAGCCCTTTAGGAAGTATTTAAATTATCCTATCACATCTATTTTGATGTTCTTCTTTCATCTTTGCAAATCAAATTTTTAGGTGAGAAGGCAACCACATATTTCAAATGCATTTGCCTCTAGATACGAAAACATTTGGAATATTATGGTAAAGCCAAGGAAAACTATCTGATGGTCTTCATTTCTCTTCTGGATTTAAGAACTATTTGGTTCTACTGTGTATCTGGTTGCAGATCACTAGGGCCATGTAGACCCTGTGCCTGGGAGCAGTGGTGTGACCCAGCTCAGTTGAGATGGAGAGATAGAACTGGCTCCTAGGGCATAGAGTTTAGGGGAAAAACAGGCTTCTTTTGGATTCATACTACATTGAATTCTACCCTGACTATGCCATCTATTAGCTGTATGCCCTTGAGCAAGTTATTTCATCTGAGTCTCAGTTTCTTTGTTTTTAAATATTTTAAATGTATTTATTTTAGAGAAAGAGAGAGAGAGAGCAAGTAGGGAGAAAGGCAGAGGGAGAAGCAGAGAGAATTCTCAAGCAGACTACCTGCTGAGTACAGAGCCTAATGTGAGGCTGGACCCCGAGATAATGACTTGAGCCAAAATCAAGAGTTGGATATTTATATATATATATATGTATGTATACATACATACATATATATAATGGTATATTACTCAGCCATCAGAAAGGATGAATACTCACCATTTGCATTGACATGGATTATGCTAAGTGAAATAAGTCAAGCAGAGAAAGACAATTATCATATAGTTTCACTTGTATGTAGAACATAAGGAATAGTATGGAGAACATTAGAAGGAAGGGAAAAATGAAGGGGGAGGGAATCAGAAGGAGAGATGAACCATGAAAGACTATGGACTCTGGAAAACAAACTGAGGGTTTCAGAGATGGGAGGGGCATGGGGGGATGGGTTAACCTGATGATGGGTATTAAGGAGGGCAGGTATTGCAATGAGCATTGGGCATTAGGTGCAGATAATGAATCATGGAATGCTACATCAAAAACTAATGAAGTACTGTATGGTGACTAATATAACAATAAAAAAAAACATATTATTTCACTAAAAAAAAAAGAGTCAGATACTTAACCGACTGAGCCACCCAGGTACCCCAGCAGTTTTTTCATTTTTAAAATGAAAATAGTAATAATGCGAAACTGAAGAGATGGTCACAAAGAATAAATGAGATCAAATTCACATGATGCCTTTGGCGCAGCAGCTGGGGAGAGTTAGGACTTGATAAGCAATAGCTCTTATAATTATTATCACTAAGTACATTCTGGAGCATCATCCCTTGCCCAGCCATTCAAGACAGAATGGGGCTTGGGTAGAGCAAAGGAGAGGTGATGGGTCTGAATATGTATGTGGCTGGCTGTGTGTGTTGGTCAAGAGGGGTAGGTGTGTCCTGAGAACATTGTAGACTCATGGGTGTGTCTCAGCTCCAAACCAAGCAAGAGAATCTCTGACAAAGACGAGTCATAAGTCTGAGGAGCCTGTCGTGCTCATGTCCCAGGCAAACACTGCTTCCCATTCTGCCCAGTGGGCTGTTCCCACAGAAAAGGATTTACCAGTCACGTATACTCTTAAATCCCGCATATCTCCTACAGCTCTCTCTCTCTCTTTCTCTCTCTCTCTCCCTCTCCCTCTTCTCTCTTCTTGGTCTTTGGACTCAATGAAAGAGTTGCAGCCATTTTAGGGACCTTAATTCAGCCCCATTAAAATACCCATGCATAGCCTATGCTTAATGCACCTATTTGGACCTACTAGTAAATGACAGGATGGCATTCCTTGTTAAGCAGATCATGTCTGGACTGACTTCGGGGATTATGTGTTCATTCATAGGGTATCATTGGTGGGAGCACCACAAACCTTGCCCAAAACGTCTTGTCATTTATCTACCATAGAGACAGAAGTTCTATTATACCAGAATCTTCAGTATTAAAGCTTTATAAAACTAAAACTATCTCTGGGCAGGAATGATTCCTTAAGTCAATACAAGTCATTAGCCTCTTAATGTGAAATTGTGCACAGGGATTTTATTCATTAAAGAAATTAGGAAAGAAATTATGAGGCTACAAGAAAAAGTTTGGGTGGAAGGGCAAAAGGCCACAGCCTGCCACTTCAGTCCAGAGTGTGCAGCCCTGAGCAACTGGGCAGTAGGAAGATGCTGATTGTAGGTTTCCTGGAGAAATCTATTGAAAGTGAGGTAGGAGAGAAAGGACAACACTTTCACCTACTTCCGAATTCTGTCTTGATTCTGAGGAATCATTCTTTTTGCCATATCTGGAATTGAAAAGTCAAGCTTGGAGACATAAAGCAGGCTCTTATCAAAGAGGGAACACATGTAGCAGGATTAGGGCCCATGGACATGAATAACTCAACCAGGCTGGCATTGCTGTCTTCCCAATCTGCTCTGAAGGGAGTGATCCCACAGGCTGAGACATAACCTCACCGCCAAAGCCAAAGTATGTCATGGAGCTTTTAATAACCCTGCCTGTCCCTGCCTCCCCCACAAAGGGGAACAGCTGGCCTCACCCTCCCTTCTTCTCATTGTCACTTTCTCTCTGTGATTCCAGGGCATTGTCTTTGAATGGGTGTCCCCATGCTAAGAAGCATGTTTTCAGGATATAAGCCGCAATCATTTTATAATTTCTTTAATGCTATTGTTGCTGGGATTGCCTCTCTACGTGATGGTTACAAAAGGCAGATGGGGAGATTCAGCATAATTAAGGGGCCCACAAAACTTTTCACCTGCCTGTAGTTTCAGTCCCACCCATGTTTACCTGGGCCACCCAGGCCCCACTACACCTCCTGCCCTCAACACAGGAGGATCTCAACACCATCTATGAGAACTTCAGACCAGCGTTATGATCAGGTCTACATTTGGGGACTTCCCATCTCCCTTTTAATGCCTCTCTGTGCACTTGTGGAGACCCTCAGCTGTGTGCTGGAGCCCATGCTCACCAAGCAGCAAGTAGGAGCCAATTGTTAATTTCTAGGAATTTTGTGAGCCAGTTGACATCACATTGGCATGGGGGTAGTATTTACATTCATGGAAATCAGTAGATGCTTCAAAACAGCACACCATTGTCCTCTCCTTCACTCAGGAAGTCTTTTCCTCCATGCAGTCCACCAAGGGGTTTTCTTTCCTTTCTTTCCCACATTACAATTTCCCACGTATGTGTCTTCTCTCTTTTGCTCAGCACTAGCAGTTATTGAACAGAATCTAATAAAGTACTTCCTCTTACTGTATTAACAGTAGTAATTGTATTAAGACAATTAATACAATTACTAGTATTAGTAATTGCATTAACGCAATTAATACAATTAATAGTATTAATACAATTACAAGTAGTAATACAAGTAGTAATAATTGTATTAATAGTAGTAATTGCTACCGCCCTCATGACACTTGCAATTTAACATTGGGTAAAACTCTTGGTTCCCTTCATGACATTCCAAGCTGCTAGTTTGGGGGAAAGACCTTCCTAGAACCACTGTTTGCTTGAAAGTTGTTCCAGTGTGTTAGATGGCAGGTGGTACCACATCATCTCCTTGCCTGGAATGATGGAATTGTTGCCTGGCCTGGAGCTGGCAGTCAGTGAGGTGAGCCTGTCACTGCCCTTCCCACCTAACAGTTCAACCTTATGTCATTCTTTCAGATAAATGGATCCCTCTATATTCAAAACAAAGATTGTTCTAAAATCTTAATTCTTCAAGATTTAGTACTTCTTTCCAACTGAACTAAGGTTCCCTAGAAACAGAACTGTACTTTAGAAATGGACGTGTTTTGGTTGCTGTTGTTTTAGTTCCCTCAAATCCCCCATTAGCAGAGACCAGGACACTCCAGTCATATGTGCATGTGCAGTTGGAAACCACTATAGGCACATACTTTGAGAGAACAAGTCAACTGACTCTCAACTTCTTGAACTGTCTTAAGTTTTGTTGCCCTTTTTTAAATTCTTTCAACTTCCCCCAGGTCCTTCCTGAGCTCACTTTAAAATTTTGTATGAAACCTGGATTCTGATAAAGACAGATTCTGATAAAGATCTGTCTAGGGCAGGAATTGAAGGAAGAATTGCCCTAAAGTTTCTACATGCCATTTTTTGTAAGGAACATAAGCCCCACCACACTCAGTCATGCTACGCCTTCCCTTGCATAAGATTCTGCAGGGGGACAAGCCTTCATGTGATGGATTATGGATGACAATTGTCAAAGACTTGATTTTTATTTCTGTATCCAAGAATTAGGTTGATTTTGAAAACTACAGGATCATACTTTACTATGATTTCTTGTTCTCTACCATAACGGTTACAATAGCTATCATTATTAATTTGTGGGATTACTTGTTTATATCTCCTTCCCTAAACTGTAAACTCCATCAGGGTATTAGTGATCATGTCTGTCTTATTTATCAGTATGTCTCCAGCACCAGGCAAAATATGGTGGCTTAGTACATACTTGTTAAATGACCTTAAGATCTTTCTCAAAGAGAACTTCTTCCTCCATTTTGTGTCTGGATTTGTTTTTCCCCCGATGTTACAGTAATTTGAACTTAATAGTATTGATATACTATTTAACCAGGAAACAGAATGGTCTAAAGGCACAAGTTCTCTAAAGGTTTCTGCTCTTTGACTATATAGTAATTCTGGTGGGGAATCCAGTTGCTAATCCCAACTCCAGAATGTACATTCTTACCAACTTCTTAACACTTTTTTGTGACCTAGTCAGCTCAGCTACCTAAGCAATTATGAAGTCAAGGTCAGAATGAAGCTGACTGGGGAAATAGAACTATGTCTTGAACCTCATCAATTTCCTGGTTATATGATGCTTCCATGAGAGACTGTGCATGGCTCCACACATACCCATTTGTCTTGCTAGCAACACAATTCCTAGGTCTCACCTTTGATGGGTCAACAAAGACAAAGATACCCCACCCCAAAATACCCCACCCCACATTTAAGTGGGAAAATTATTCTTGTGCTTTGTCTCCCAGGGCTGTTTCAAGGAATTGAGATGATGTTTGTAGAAGTTCTTTAGCAAGAAAAGACACTATGATGAGCTGCCCTTTATGTAGAAAGAGGATGATACTGATCTGCGTTCAATAGAGCATGGTGTTTCTCATGGTTTTTGAAGGTGTTTCTCATCTTCAATAGGAAGGTGTTTCTCAGCAGCTGGGCTTGGCTTCTGTTGCCTCATGCTGTCTTTCTGACTAGGATTTCCTGAAAATAATAGCTCTATAAGGTCAGAACTGAGCTATAGACACTATCAAGTCTTCTTGGTATTGTATCCATGGCATTTTCTTAAATTCTGATGGCATCTTTTAAGGTGCAGTTTCAGGTCCCTGACTGCTCCTCTTTCCAATCCTCTACTCCCACATCACTGAGCACATTTGAATCTGGGTACAGCTCCTGAAGTAGTCTCTTGCTGACTATGTCCTTAAGTCAGACCTGTGGATAACTACTTCTGAAACATGACCTTTCAGGACTTCATCTGGGTGCTTTTATGGTATAGATAGAAGTTCTCGAAGTGTGGTCTTTCAACCAGCAGCATCAGCATCAGCATCACCTAAGAACTTGTTAAAAATGCAAGTTCTCAGACCCCACTATATATAGGCCAGTGAATCAGAAGATTTGGTGATAAGGTCCAAAAATTGAACAAACTCTCCAACTGATTCATATTCAAATTTGAGAGCCACTGGTCCAGACCATATTTAGTCTCAAGAATTTTTCAAATTAGAACTTGGGATGGAATTGCAAAGCAGAACATCATATTTTTTTTTTATCCTTTTACCCTTTTATTTCTTAGGTGATTAAATTGAGGCCATATGATTTGCCCAGAGATACAGTACAATCCTAGCAGAGCCTGGGTCTCATGCATTCATATTCAGAGCTCTAAGAATATATAGATCATAGTGTTCACATGAGCTTTGGCCTTGGAAATGTGTTCATCTCTTGTGTCAGGGCAAAAGCCAGCCTCTCTTGGGCTTTGACCTTTCTCAGCTGAGATACAGATCCCTCCCTCCCCCTTCTAATCTTTCCTCCTAATCTCTAACCATACCCCAAAGCAGAGCTGTCTTGGAGAAAAAGAAATCTCCAAAGGCTTGGTGCAGAAGTATGGTCTCTCTTCCGGAGCTCTAACAGGTGACTCCCAAATGTAATTGTTACCCAGATTCCCTGCATGCCTGAGAACAGATGGGCAGTCTGTAGAGGACTCCCTCCTGGAATTTTGGGAAAACCTATTCACAGAAGTGGGGGAAGGGCTCCAAAATCTCTCTGAACAGGTCAGCTGCAAATGCACAAGGCCTGGCAACCTTCACTGCCCTTAAAAAGGAAAGAACTTGCTGTGTTTTGGGACAATCCATTATCACTTGGGAAAAAAACAAAACAAAACCTTAACCCTCCTTCCAGCCTCTACTGCCTACGTCCTTCCAACTCAGGACTATTGCCAGCTTTAAATTTCATCTATCATTTGAGACCATATGTGGAAATTCTGATCACTGACATTTTTATTTTTATCTCTCAGACTGAAGAGTCTTGTCTCTCTTCCAAGCCATCTTATTAAAAAGGCTAGAGTTGACTCCAAGTGCTTCAGGCAGAATGGTGACAAGTGAGAGAGAGAGAGAGAGAGGGAGAATTCCGGTGTTTGGGAGGGATGGAGTTGGTGCCAGTCCCAGCTTGTCCTGGGATCTCCTGGAGGGTGCCCGCATCATTCACAAAGACTCCACTAACTCTCTCCTTCCAAGATCTTCAAAAGCCTTTGACTTAACACAAGCTGCCCATCCCCTCTTCCCTAAACACAGTTCTATGTGTCACTCTCTATCAACAGAGGTTGAAACAGTAAGTCGCTAGAAAAACATTAGTTCCTTCTGCTTCCAAAAAAATCCTTTTTTCCCCCCTCTGACTTCAGGATCATATTTTTGGTATTAGGTGCCCTAGCTATTTGCCTTCAGGCAATCCATAAGTTAATATTTACAAAGAGATGATCACTAAAAGCCCATATGGGTTCACTGAGAATTGGCCATGTGGAACTAACCCCATTTCCTCTTTTAAAAATGGTTATGAGGCAGTAAATCAGAGGAATGCCATAGTTATATAGAGTATCTTTATTTCAGAAAAGCATCTAACAGTGTTTTATGATAGCCATATTGAAAAAAAAAACAAAAAACAAAACAAAACAAAAAATAATGGGTACATTTGAGTACTGCATATGGATTCAGTTGTACTCAGTCAATCTGGATAAAGTTATTTGCGCTGTGACCTGTGCCCGTCCCCATCATGTCTTCCTGTCTCTTCTTCAGTGATTTCTATAAAAGTACAGAAGAGCTACTTATCAAATTCGTGTGAGGTATATTACAGAAAAAGACGAACACTTTACATAACAAGATGAAAATTCAGACATTCTCAAAAGATAGAAATACTTAACTAAAATCTAAAAAGAATTTTTTAAAAGAATTTTTAACACGCATCCCTGCAATCAGTTACATAAACAGAAAATGAAAGACAACTGGCTTAATAGTTATCAATGAAAACAAAACAGTTCTCATTGACCATAAGCTCTGGAATGCAGCAACCAAGAAAGCCAAACAATATTTGGCTCTATTAATAGAGATATAGAGAACATATCAAAGGAGTCAATGGCCCTACTGCACCCTGCACTGGTCAGACCACAGCAGGACCATTGCCTTATCCTCTTCTGCAAGCAATATTCTTAAAGGCACAAAGACAAACAGGAGAGTATACAGTCAGCAGAAACTAAAGGGATGAGCGGCCTGGAATCCAAATCATCTGTACTTTAAGAAATGGGAAGGTTCAAGAAGTTCAAGAAATTATAAGAAGGAGGATTTCAGCACAATGAAAAGAAACTTTTCTAGTAAATTTGTCTAATAATGATGTATTTTTCTCACAAATTAATGAATTGCATTCAAAGAAAATACTCAAGGAGAAGCTGTAAGAAATATTAGATATTCTACTGAGAAGATTTCTATAATGCACAGAAGACTATATTAAGGAGTATGATTTCTAGGTCTTTCTTAAGACTGCTTCCAGCCCAAAGAGTATATTTTGGCCAGTTTTTCCTCCAGATCAATCCCCTGGCCTGGGAATCAGAAATCTGGATTTCAAATATGATTTTGTTAAGAACCAGCTGGACAAGCGAATTCTCTCTGTGTTTTAGTTTTTGTCCACCTGGAAAATGGGAGGGATGAGTTAAATGATAGCTATGATCACTGATAGGAGAAATATCTGATTTATTAAATATTTTTGAATTTATAAAAATAACAGAATTAGAGAAATTACCACCAATTAGGTAACATTAGACTCTTTGGGATCTTATCTTGCAAAACATAAGTCTCAAGATCTGCTTGAAGAAGATATATATTTTTTTCCTATTCTCCTGTCTTAGTCCTTGACAGAGAATATTTATGAAAGTAACCCACTAATTTCTACAACAGTTGTGGCTACAGGATTCTTTTCCAAAATTGAAATTCTTCTATGTCCATAGGAAGTATTCAATGCTTTGTACATTGTTGCAACACTTAAAAGCTGTGAAAATCTTGACACCAAGCTTTAAAACCTCCATAAACACTACAGAAATATCTTTAGTCCTAGGTGGTGAAGTAGCTAAATATAGACACATTGAAAAGTGATGTAACTGTATCTATTAAAATTTCAAATGTTCTTACCCTTTGACCAGCTATTCCATTTCCAGTATCTTCCCTATGGAAATGTACACACAAGTATGAAAAAGCCTGGACAAGGACGGCCATTGTAGATCTGTTTATAATAATCAAAACCTGAAAACATCTATATGTTCCTCAATATTGAAAAGGATAACCAAGCCATTGGATGCCTACCCAGGCAACACTTTGCAGCAAGCTAAAGAGAGGTACTGATGTGTTAAATCCTATACCTCATGTTGGTCAGTAAAAAAACCCCCCAAACAAAAAACAAGTTACAAAGAATATATTCAACACCACCAGAGATGCATGTTGTTTGACCTGTGCAAGATGGGCCCTGAACTTTGCCTTTGATTTTTCTGAATTGGGAGACAACATTTTAACCCACGGAGCCACCCAAGTGCCCCCTGGGGGATAACATTTTAAATTGAGAAATTTAAAATTAAAATATACATTTATTCTTTAAAAATTATTTTTAAATCAAAACTGATAGTTTATTTTGTAAATAACATATATAGAAATAAAATGTACAACAATAGCTGAAAACGATGGAAGGAAGTTGGAAATATACCATTAGAATACTCTTAGACTGTATGTTAAATGGTATAGTATTAATTGAAGGAAGGCTCTAATAATTTAACAGCAATTATTGTGAAGTCTACAGCAACTGTTTAAAAAGTAAAGCAGAAGTACATTGACATATGCCAATATGCCAATTGACATATGTTGGCATATGCCAACAACATAGATGAAATAAAATAATAACATATTTGATAAACCCCAAAGAAGTCCACCCCTGCAAAAGAAGAAAAATGGAACAGACTAGATGGCACAAATAGAAAAGAAATAGCAAGATAATCAACCTGAACCCAAACATTAAATACATTAAATATAAAAAGTTTAGATATTCTGATTAAAGTAACAGTGAATCTTGGAACTCTGAAAAAAATAAAATAAAATTAAGATGTTAAAATAAATAAAGAACAGAGATTACCTGATTGAAAAAAAATTCTTTAAGTAACCCAATTTAAATATAGAGATACAGCTAAGTTAAAATAAAAGGATATAAATTGTATGTCACACAAACATCAACCATGAGAAAGCTATAGTAACAATATAGAGAATATCAATAAGTAGACTTTATTTAAATGATCACAACCAAGGACAAAGACAGATATTTAATAATGATAAATGAATCAATTCCTTAAAAAGTCATAACAATCCTGAGGGATGCCTGGGTGACTCAGTGAGTTAAGAGTCTGCCTGTGGCTCAGGTCATGATCCCAGGGTTCTGGAAACAGGTCTGCATTGGGCTCCTTGCTGAGCAGGAAGCCTGCTTCTCCCTCTGCCTGCTGCTCCCCCTTCTTGTTATCTCTCTCTCTCTCCCTCTCTCTCCCAATCTCTAACAAATAAATAAATAAAAATACTTTTTTAAAAAGTCATAACAATCCTGAATGTGTATGCATCTAATGATAGAGTTTTAAAATACAAGAAGGAAAAACTAAGAACTGAAAAGAGTGACAGAAAAATCTGCAATTATAACTATATACCTCAACAACCTTCTCTTAGTAATGGACAGAACAAGTAGATAAAATAATACTGAATATATAATAATATCAACCAACTTGACCTAATTAACATTTGTAGAACATTCTGACCAACAACTGCAGAAGACACATTTATTTATTTTTTTAAAAGATCTTATTTGTCAGAGAGAATGAGAGAGAGAGCAAGCAGGAGATGCAGCAGGCAGAGGGAGAAGCAGGCTCCCTGTGGAGCAAGGAGTTTGATGTGGGAATCAATCCCAGGACCCTGGGATCATGACCTGAGTGGAAGGCAGACGTTTAACTGACTGAGCCACCCAGGCATTCCCAGAATACACATTTAGTGGACATCAAACATTCATCAGAATAAATCATATTCTAGGCCATGAAGCAAGTCTTAATACATTTAAGAGAGTTGAAATCACACAAAACATAATTTTAATCACAATAGAATTAAATTTTAAAGTATTATTTTAAGAATTTTTAGATGGGTAGTTATAAATGCATTAGGGAGATGGGTGGGAAACTTAGAAATATATTTCCTTAAAGTTATCAAAGGTGTAGAGTTGAGCTTCTTGATTTTTTTAAAGTGCCCCAAATCACAATTGATTCTTTTACTCTTTTCAACTCCTTCAAGGCCACAGACTCTTTCAGGACTTCTGTCATCATCCCAGTGTTTAGAGATCTCTCTTCACAGAAGCAGAGTAGGTGGCAGTTGTATCCATGGTATGTTGGGAAACATACCACGCAATACTGCTGCTCCTTGCCCCCAGATAACTCCCCCACTGGCCATCATGATGATCATCATTAAAGCTGAGGTGGGTGTTTGTTCAAAAGATGTGAGTATCAGTCACAAACAATTTAGAGTAGATAACTTTATTATAGTTAAATAAATCAGGCCATTAAGGTACCAAGGTACCAATGGCAGCAAGTTACCATTTATGGAGGGAAATGAGAAAATATCGAAGTGCTCAGATTATGGTCTTGCATTGAACAAACCCAGAAAGGAGGCTTCTGCATAAACACTGAAGAAGCTCATGGTGACAAGCATTATCAGGAGGGAAAAAAGGGTGGGGGTGGGCAGAGATCAGGATACAGTGCAGGAAGAAGATGTAGATCCAGGACCTGTTTGTGATTTTTTTTAGGTCCACCTGTGTAGTAGAAAGGCAAGGCCACTAGTGCCAGAAAACTTGTTCCCATCACTATTGAAGTATGTCATAGATCTGATCAGAATGAGGACTTACTCCCTCACTTTTCTTTGCCTCTCTGGGGATGTGAATGGCTGAAACATATCCTGGAATGCACCCCCTGGGAGACAAGGGCTTTACCATGGAATGTTCCATGACGTGGACCCAATGGCCCCAGAGGGAATATTTTCCTTAGGGTACTGGCTAGAAGATTTATTCTGTAGGATGGTATTCCTTTGTTTCCCAGGATCTAAGTAGAAGTCCTTGCTCTACTCCTGCCGCTCCCCATAAGATTGTATTTTGAATTTGTCATGGCCATTTTCTGCACCATGGAAAACCCAGAGAACCTAACAAGGTAAGACAATTGTCACCTCCTGGTGAAGTTTGAGTAGCCAGCTCTTCCTCCAATGCCACTTCCTTTCCCCAAATGCCCCTGCTTACAGTTATAGCCCCCTTTTCTTTTAACTAAGTCTTATCAGTTTCTAAAGGGCAAAATTTAAGCCTTATCCATCTTGGAATCCTTTAAAGAAGGGGGGTGGAAATTCTTAACTCAGGACTCCTCACACACAAGTGGGTTCCATAAATATTTCCTGGATTGTGTTGCATTATGCCCTGTTAAAATGCAAAACCTCTTGGAAGAATGCACCATTAAACCTCAGCAATGGAACATCTTACAATAAGTGTAAGAATTTTCTCCCAAGGGAAGGTTGGTGGGAGGGAAATGATATAAAGATGGCAGATAAAGTTTTGAAGAATTTAGATAGACACTAAAGCAATGAAAAGTATTTCATCAAGAGGATATGAAGGATGCAAAATAAACTTCAAGTCTCTCACAATATGACCAAGGATTGGCTATGTACCTTTTTGGTCATGGTGACTAACCCTGTCCACAGAAATGGCTTATCAGAAGCTGTGTTTCTGCTCTGTGACCCTAACTCCATAGATATCATTGGGTGGACCAGGAATGGATATCTGATTAATGTGAATCAGAGCTATTACCTCTCTCAAGGACTGACCCTACAAACATGGTTTGGGAGTTGGGAATGAGTCAGTCTCCTCAACAGCACAGCACTGGGCAGTGCATCCACACACTTTAGCTGCCTCTTTCCCTTGTACAGCTAGGTTGTTCAACTTGTCCTTGAATTCCAATAATGCTAATTTTTGCTTAAGCTTACTTGACTTGATTTCTATTACTTTTTTACAAAAGGATTGTAACTGATGCAGAAATGCATTTTGCTTTCCATTTTGAGGTGAGGGGCCCAGGCTCGTGATTGGGAGGCAGTATGACCTGAAAAAAATTACTCAGACTTTGAAGAAAGACAAAAATGATGTTGAGTCCCAACTCCATTACTTGCTGCCAGTGAAGTGACCTTGAGGATCTCAGCTAAGTTCTCTAAGCCTCAGTTTCTTCATCTGCACAATAGAGTCAGTGATCCATTCATCATAGGATTATGATAGGATTGTGACAGGGCTTAAAAGAGCTAAAATGTGCAAAGGGCTTGGCCTATAATAGCTGCTTTTTCCACCTGTGTTGCTTCATTTTTTTTCAGTCATTCATCAGGCAATATTTATTTCCACAAGCACTTAGAACCCCCCTAGAGGCCTTAAGAAAGATTCTACTTAATTCTCTCCAATAATCTAATTTTCATTCTTTTTTATATATATGAGCATAATAAAGGCAAAGTGATGCTGAGTGATGAGCACAAAATGGGAAGAAAGTGCTGACTCTGCCCACAGACACAGTTGTGTGACCTAACATAAAAGTCATTTCTGCTCTCTAGGCCTGTTTCTACATTTACACAATGAAGAGGTTAGCCTAAGTTAGTGTTCTTAAAATGTGAATAAGATGTTTTACCCAATGGGGCACTACTGGCATTTCGAGTGGGATAATTCTTCATTAAATGGGAAGGACTGGCTCTCATATACATGTTGTTTAGCATCCCTCGCCCTCATCTTCTAAATGCCAAGACATTGTGACCAAAATGCCCCCCAGATTTGCAGAATTAAAAAGGCAGTACTGGACAGGTTTAGTACCACTTTGTTGGGCTAAATAGTTTCAGTAATAAAACAAGTTTAGGAAATGTTGAGCTAAGTGAAGTTGCATAGGTTTCTTTAGAGTAGGATTTCTTAAAACCTTTATTTGTGATGGTTGCAGATGAATGAACCCATTTCTTCATTAACCCAACTCTTACTTGGGATTGAGTTTGGGAACACCGATAAAGAGCAGATATGTGTTCCAGAGAAATTGTATTTTGGATATTTATGGTGAACTGTGAGCTTATGCTGTTTCTGTGACCAAAACTTTATGCCAGTACAAAGCAGCACATTGTGTGTGAGAGAGAATAAAATAATGAAGTATTAACTTTTTGTTATTATTAGCAGGAACAATGAAAGAAAACTCTGGCTGTTATATACTTTTACAATCGCTCTGCAAGAAATTCCCCTACTGGAAAGCATAATGAGAATAAGAATGTCCAGGAGGTAAATACAAATATAATGGATATTACAGCTAAAGTATGAAATGGAAGAAACGAGTATGCCTGGTTTCCATACCTGGTCTAAACTCTATAGTTCAAGCTCATTGAGAGAGCCACAACAGAACAGTCAAAGACCCTTCATTGTGTTCCCACTAATTTACCATTCCATTATGAGTGCAGAATGTATTTTACATTTTTAGGACTCACTCTTCATCCAAACATTGGCCCGTTCCAAAGATATACTGTTCAGTCAAGGAGATTACATCTTCCTTTGCAAAGTCTGTCTTGAAGATCTGGAGTAGATTCTCTTCATTGCCATTAACATGTTGGTTTTATTTTTGTTCCCCATTTCTGCTTTGTCTGGTGTGGGCTGGTTTGATTAACCAAAGTGACTAGAGCTGGGGACAATAAGGAAGGTATTTCTGAAAAAAGATTTTGATCAGCTTTAAGGAAACCTTGAGGAGCCACAGGCAGGACTGTTCAGAAAGCCAGCCCTGTGGCCTGTGAAGTTGCCAAGTTAGAACTGGGGTCATGAGTCTATCAGCTCAGTTTTTTTTTTTTCTTGCCACCCGAAATATTTTTAATTTATTATTTGACTTATTTTAATAGATTAAGTAATTAATTAATCACTCACTTACTGAACAAATAATTATTACAAACCTACTGTGAGTGTTACTGCTTTTGGTACAGGGAAAACAACAAAGGAAGGTATAGACAAGGTTCTTGTACTTACTGAGCTTGTATTTGAGTAGAGTAGACAGATAATAGACAATGAAGTAAATAACAAGTAATAAAATGTCAGAAAGGGACAAGTGCTCTGAAAAAGCAGAGTAAAGGGTTAGTGGATGGTGATATGGGATTAAAAGTTTACTGTTTTATAAAAAATGGTCAAAGATAACATCTCCAAAGGGCTTTAATGAATGGATGAGCCATATGAAAATTTGAAGAAAGAGCATTGTGGCAGGGGGAACAATGGGTGTGAAGGTCACAAGCAAGAATGACGTTAGTGTCATTAGAGGAGCATGGAGTCAGTGTGGCTAATGCAAAATGAGTCAGGTGAGAAATAGTAGAAAAGGAGATCAGAGAAGTATGTATGGCTCAAATTGTGTACAGTCCTGGAGACTGAAAACGAATTTGATTTTTGAGAGTTTGGAGCAAAGCAATGAGACTGTTTTGTATTTAACAAAACAAAACCACTTAAGCTGTTAGAGGACAGAAAGTAGGAAATGGCAAGAAAGGAAGAAGAAATAATCATACTGGGTCATGAACAGGAGTAGGAAGATCCATTAGAAAACTGCTGCAGAATTTTAGACAAAGGTGATAGTAGCTTGGACTAGGGTGATAGCGGGGGAAGATGGTGTTGCAAATATTTTATTTATTTCCCTTTATTTCTCAACCTTTCTACAGTTACTTTAGGGCCAGATAACTAGTTATGACCAATGAACAAAACTTATATATGTCATATCCAGGTATGGCAGTTAAAAGCTAGTCTGTCTCTTCTATCTCTGTCTTCCCTGACCACAACAGTCTGGGCATCATGTGTGCCAAAGGACGGACAAAAGTCTCCCAACTTATACTGAACCAACTTTTCTCATGTTAAACTCTGAGGTATTCAAGGTATTCTGTTAGGAAGAAAATGAAAATACTAATTCAAAAATATATTCAGCCCTGTTTCTTGAAGAATTATTTATAATAGACAAGATATGGAAGGAGCCCAAGTGTCCATTCATTGATGAATGGATAAAGAAGATATGGTATACATACACACACACACGCACACAAATACAATGTTTATATGTATAATATATATATAATAGATAATATAATACTATTATATAATATTATATAATAATATAAGAGACAAAGAAGAAACCAAGATTCTTAAATATGGAGAACAAACTGGTGGTTACCAGAGAGGAGGTGGGTAGGGGGGTGAGTGAAGTAAGTGAAAGGGATTAAAAGTATACTTATTGTGATGAGCACTGCATAATGTGTAGAATTGTTGAATCATTATATTGTACACCTGAAACTAATATAGCACTATGTTTAAATTATACTTGAATAATAAGTAAAAGGTATTTATTCTGGTACCTAGCAGAAAAATATGTTATATATAAGGTGAATCTAATAGGATATGTTTAGGGTATAAAAGAGAGAGAAGACTCCAAAATAATGTAAAACTTTTTTGCTGTTATTAGATGGTGAATTATAGTGCCATTTATGCAGATGACAAACACTAAGGAGAAGCGGCATATTTGAGAGCAAAAATCAAGAGTTTGAGTTTGTACCATAATAAGTTTTCATTGCCCATTAAAAAATTGGATACATAATCGAGTTCAGGGAAGAATCATAGCCAGTTAAACAGATTTGATAGTCATCATTCTTCTGATTGAGATTCAAGGCCATAGACTGGAGGTAATTACTGACACAGGCAGAGAAGTGTGTTATTTAATTTAATGAGGAAATAGCACTCAAATCAGTGTGGTCTCTGGATTATTAGAGGGGCAACAGAAAAATACAGGAAATCAAATAGATAATGATTACCCTCACTCTTTACTCCCTTGTTCCCACGTGGAATGTAATTTTGACCTGGTTCCTAGTGGGAGCTTGTAGAGTGGTGGTGGTGGTGTTCAAGGGATGGAAATGGTATGTGAAAAGAGATAAGATGATGGCTCAGGACCAACCAGAGTTGGATATTCCTCAGTATAGAATATTCTTTCACCCTCAACCTAAATCAACTGTGTTCCTATACTCTAAATAATCACTAAATCCTGTACTCTCTTTACTCTAGCCAACTCCTTATTCCCATAATGGGCCTCCAGTACATTTAGGTTATGGGAGGTTGATTTGAACCAGAATGAGAAGACCTTCACAACTGAAGACGAACAAGTTTGGCTCTCCTGGACATTTACTAGCTGGGCTTCATTTGCTTTATATTAAAAAGGGAATGGGGGATGATGTCAGCAAAAATAGAAGAGCAAGAACCTCCAAGAATTCATCACTTTGTAAAAAAAGCAACAATTAGCAAAAGTTGTCAGAACCAACATTTTTAGAACTCTGGAAATTAAGTTATGGTTTATAGTAAACTCAGAAATGTTTATTCAAGAAAAACAGCTGAATCTTAGTAAGAACAGTGATTTGTGGTTTTTAACTAGCTCTACTTTCATTCCCAGCTCTCCAGTTCAACTATAGTTTCAAAAAATAATAGTTTGTAAGTCTAATGCAGCATAACATCCATCTGTGGAAGAACAGACATGGAGCTTTTTGGAAAAAAAAATCATTCCTTAAGAATTGTCATACTTTCACCTGTCTTGTGATTCCTTACATGATGCAACTTAAAGCTCATTCAGTGTGACTCAAGCTCATTCAGTGTAAAGAGCATTTTTCCCTGGTATGGGTAAAGGAGCATTGGTTGAAACAATTATAGGGAAATGTTTTAACCTGATTGCTACATGAGGTGATGGATAATGGTTGGTGCAAAGACTAACCCACAGCTTAAAAGGAAAAGTTAGGAAATGAGATGGCAATAGGGCTTTGAAATTTCTAGCATAGACCCATGAAATCAGCCTAAGATCAGAATTATACACATCTGGATCTCTACAGGGGCAGAAGACACCAGTGGGCAGGTAAAGCAGAGTGGGAACGGTGACTGATATCGGAAGATAAACAAAAGGGGGAGGGAGCCATCAGAGGCGACCGGTTGGAAAGTAATACCCCAATACAAGCGAGAGTGCCCTGCGTCTGGGGACCAGCATTAACTTGAAATTTCCAGCATATTCTTGAATATCTAAAAGGCCTTATGTATCTTTGGGGTAAATACCCAGGAGTGCAATGGCAGGGTCATAGGGAAGCTCTATTTTTAATTTCTTGAGGAATCTCCACAGTGTTCTCCAAAGAGGCTGCACCAACCTGCATTCCCACCAACAGTGTAAGAGGGTTCTCCTTTCTCCACATCCTCTCCAACACATGTTGTTTCCTGTCTTGTTAATTTTGGCCATTCTAACTGGTGTAAGGTGATATCTCAATGTGGTTTTAATTTGAATCTCCCTGAGGGCTAGTGATGATGAACATTTTTTCATGTGTCTGATAGCCATTTGTATGTCTTCTTTGGAGAAGTCTCTGTTCATATGTTCTGCCCATTTCTTTATATGATTGCCTGTTTTGTGTGTGTTGGGTTTGAGGAGTTCATTATAGATCCTGGATATCAACCTTTTGTCTGTACTGTCATTTGCAAATATCTTCTCCCATTCCGTGGGTTGCCTCTTTGTTTTCTTGACTGTTTCCTTTGCTGTGCAGAAGCTTTTGATTTCGATGAAGTCCCAAAAGTTTATTTTCGCTTTTGTTTCCTTTGCCTTTGGAGACATATCTTGAAAGAAGTTGCTGTGGCTGATATCGAAGAGATTACTGCCTATGTTCTCCTCCAGGATTCTGATGGATTCCTGTCTCACGGTGAGGTCTTTTATCCATTTAGAGTTTATCTCATGAATGGTGTAAGAGAATGGTCGAGTTTCATTCTACAAATAGCTATCCCGTTTTCCCAGCACCATTTATTGAAGAGACTGTCTTTTTTCCACTGTATATTTTTTCCTGTTTTGTCGAAGATTACTTGACCATAGAGTTGAGGGTCCATATCTGGGCTCTCTACTCTGTTCCACTGGTCTATGTGTCTGTTTTTATGCCAATACCATGCTGTCTTGGTGATCACAGTTTTGTAATAAAGCTTGAAATCAGGTAGCATGATGCCCCCAGTTTTATTTTTGTTTTTCAACATTTCCTTAGCGATTTGGAGTCTCTTCTGGTTCCATACAAATTTTAGGATTATTTGCTCCAGCTCTTTGAAGAATACCGGTGGAATTTTGATCGGAATGGCATTAAAAGTATAGATTGCTCTAGGCAGTATAGACATTTTAACAATGTTTATTCTTCTGATTCAAGAGCATGGAATGGTCTTCATTCTATTTGTGTCTTCTTCAATTTCTTTCATGAGTGTTCTGTAGTTCCTCGAATACAGATCCTTTACAGATGTAGTGAAAAGAAGGGCCATCTGTACCCCAGTGTTTATAGCAGCAATGGCCACGGTCGCCAAACTGTGGAAAGAATCAAGATGCCCTTCAAAGGATGAATGGATAAGGAAGATATGGTCCATATACACTATGGAGTATTATGCCTCCATCAGAAAGGATGAATACCCAACTTTTGTAGCAACATGGACGGGTCTGGAAGAGATTATGCTGAGTGAAATCAGTCAAGCAGAGAGAGTCAATTATCATATGATTTCACTTATTTGTGGAGCATAACAAATAGCATGGAGGACATGGGGAGATGGAGAGGAGAAGGGAGTTGGGGGGAATTGGAAGGGGAGGTGAACCATGAGAGACTATGGACTTAAAAAACAATCTGAGGGGTTTGAATTGGCAGGGGGGTGGGAGGTTGGGGTACTAGGTGGTGGGTATTATAGAGGGCACGGATTGTATGGAGCACTATGTGTGGTAAAAAATTATGAATACTGTTATGCCGAAAATAAATAAAAAATAAATTAAAAAAAATAAAAGGCCTTATGGATGCCCAAGGCTATCTATGCACATGTACAGGAAGGATGCGAAGTGGCCTTAAGCTTTCTCCTATAGCTGGTCTTGAAGCTGTATGCAAGCAGAAAGTGAAGGCTGTAGATTGTGATGCCTGTAAAAAGTTAAGGCTGTAAGGCAGAACTGTAAACAGGCTGGCTGGATGTTGAAGATTGTCCTACGACATTCCTACAGAGGCTCTTGGCAAAGACTGGGATATTTATTGGTACATTTATCAGATAGAATTAGGTTCTGCTGCAACTGACAGAAATAAAACAAACAATAGAAAAAACCACAATGACTTAAGTAAAATGGGTTTATTTTTCTACTAGATGAAGAAGGCTAGAGCTAAACATTTCAGGACTGGCATTACAGCTCTGGACATCAGGTTCAGGCTAATTCTAGCCCTCCATGTAGGATAACCAGGATAGCTCATGTTCTCTGAGTTCAAGATGACTGCCAAATTTAAACTATCACATTTGTATTCTAGGGACAGAATGGAATAAGGGTTAAATGAAAAGGGAACAAAGGGCACACACAAGAAATCATTTAAAGAGGTTTTTCAGAAGTGACACAAACCTGCCATTGAACAGAGTTTACTACTGCAAAGAAGCCTAATAAATCCAGATTTTATTAGGGAAAGCCTTGTGTTTGGATTTAATCTGGGGACAATGACAGAAAGGAAATAAGGAATATTTGGGTAGGTAACTGGTAGTCTCTGCCATTGTGTGATTAGAGATCTGGGGGTGGGAAAGTGAAAAGATATTGAGGTCTGCATCAAAGTTGGTGTAAGGCAAAAAAAGAAAGACTACATATAAAGATGGAAATAAAACTGGATACTATGGAATGAGTAAGTCACAGGAATAAAAGGTACAGCATGGGGAATATAGTCAATGGTATTGTAATAGGATTGCATGGTGACATTTGGTAGCTAAAGTTGTGGTGAGTGTAGCATAACACACAGAGATGTTGAATAGGTTATACACCTGAAACTAATGCAATAGTGTGTGTCAACTACAGTCATATAGTTGATAGTGTATCAACTATACTCAATTTTTTAAAAAATAAACGTATAATGTATTTAAAAAAAAAACGTATAATGTATTTTTATCTCCAGGGATACAGGTTTTTGAATCACCAGGTTTATACACTTCACAGCACTCACCATAGCATATACCCTTCCCAATGTTCATAACCCCACCCACTCCCCCAAACCCCCTTCCCACCGGCACCTCAGTTTGTTTTGTGAGATTGAGTCACTTATGGTTTGTCTCCCTCCCACTCCCATCTTGTTTCATTTATTTTTCTCCTACTCCCTTAACCCCCTCATGTTGCATCTCCACTTCCTCATATTAGGGAGATCATATGATAGTTATCTTTCTCCACTTGACTTATTTCGCTAAGCATGATACCCTCTAGTTCCATCCATGTCATCACAAATGGCAAGATATCATTTCTTTTGATGGCTGCATAGTATTCCATTGTGTATATATACCACATATTCTTTATCCATTCAGCTATTGATGGAAATCTAGGTTCTTTCCATAGTTTGGCTATTGTGGACATTGCTGCTATAAACATTC
>NC_081562.1:101841225-101862080 GCF_022355385.1 Mustela nigripes
AGTCCCTTTAAGGATTATGTAGTGTCCTTCTGTATCTCTGACTACAGTCTTTAGTTTGAAGTCTAATTTATCTGATATGAGAATCGCTACCCCAGCCTTCTTTTGAGGCCCATTAGCATGAAAGATGCTTCTCCATCCCTTCACTTTCAGTCTGTGTGTATCTTTAAGTTCTAAATGGGTCTCTTGTAGACAACATATGGATGGTTCCTGTCGTTTTATCCAATCTGCAACCCTGTGCCGTTTTATGGGTGCATTTAGGCCATTCACATTGAGAGGGATTCTTGATATATACGTTTTTATTGACATCGAGTTACCTTTGAAGTCTATCTTTCTGTAGACTGTCTCTATATTTATGTTCAATGCTATTTTTTGGATTTTTCCTCTTTTATAGACCCCCCTTAATATTTCCCTCAGTGTCGGCTTGGTGGTTGCATAGTCTTTTAAGCCTTGCCGGTCTTGAAAACTCTTTATCTCTCCATCCATTTTGAATGTCAGTCTTGCTGGATAAAGTATTCTTGGCTGCATGTTCTTCTCATTTAGTGCCCTGAATATATCTTGCCAGCCTCTTCTGGCTTGCCAGGTCTCTGTGGACAGGTCTGATGTTATTCTGATGGGCTTCCCTCTGTAAGTAAGGAGCCTCTTTGCCCTGGCGGCTTTCAAGAGATTATACCTACAATTATAATTCCTCAATTTGACTATCAGGTGTCGTGATGTTTTTTTGGAATGTATAATCTTGGATGGAGACCGTTCAGCCTCTAGTACATGAATGCTGGTTCCATTCGTGAGATTGGGAAAATTTTCATGAAGGACCTGTTCCACTATATCTTCTAGACTTCTTTCTTTCTCCTCCCCTTCAGGGATTCCAATAATTCTGACGTTAGAACACTTCATGGCATCATTTATTTCCCTGATTCTGTTTTCGTGATTTCTAAGCTGTTTGTTCCAGGCTTCCTCCTGATCCTTTCTCTCTATCTGTTTGTCTTCCAGATCACTAATTCTATCTTCTGTCTCAGTTACCCTAGCTTTGAGAGAGTTTAGATTAGATTGGAACTCATTGAGAGCATTGTGAACCTCCTCCCTGGTAGCTTTAAGCTCCGCCCTAACATTGTGAACATCCTGTCTGATCGCTTTCAGTTCGGCCCTAATCAATTCTGTTTGGTCATCCATGGCTTTCTCCAACCTAGCTATTGCCTGGATAATTGTTAGCCTGAATTCTCTTTCCGACATATTGTCTATGTTGATAGCCATTAGCTCTGTTGCAGAAGGTCCATCCTCTGTATTTTTCTTCTGTTGGGCATTCCTCCTTCTAGTCATTTTGGTGGGAGATGACTGAACAGATGTAGCTGGATGTATCAACTGTGGTGCAGTCAAGGTGCACCCTGGAACACTTCTGAGCAATCAGGATTCCCCACCCAAATGAGAGGCAAAAGAAAAGAAAAAAGAAAAAGAAAAAAAAAGAAAAGAAGAAAAATAAAAGAGAGAGAGAGAGACAGGAAAGAAAGGGAAGATGAAAGAGAAGGTTCAGCCCAGATGGGCCCCAAGGTAAGATTTATGAAGTAGACAAACAAAAAGAGATAAAAAGACTGATACAAGTATATGACAAGAGAAAAAAATATATATATATGCAAATAAAGAAAGAACCTCGTCAAAAAGAACCACAGGTGTAAAATTTATATGATATCAGGACAAACACAAAAAACACAGAAACACTGGTGGAAGAAGATGGGAGAGTTCTTATAAATTCTCAGTGTGTGCGAGGAAGGTTGTTTTGATTCTTCCTGGGTGTATCTTGATATCTTTGTTAAAGGACTCAACTTTCCTAAGATAAAGGGGATTAAAAATTGGTTTACCTATAGGGGTAGTATTGATTGGGGAAAAGGGATTACTTTGAAGTTTGACTCTATATGAATATTAGAGGATACAAATAAAAAGGAATAAGCTAGACTAAACTAAACTAAAATTTAAAAAAAGGAATTCAAAGAATAAAAATGCAAAAGAAAAACATAGGTGTATGTATCAAAAAGTTCAGGTTAGAAAGGTATTATGGAATTTGATGTACTGTACAACTCGCTGTGCTGGTAAATAGGTTAAAAAAAATTACCTATGTGAATAAAAAAAAAAAAAAAACCGGAATAGTGGGAACTAGTGAACAATACAAGTTTTCCTATGAAGTAGTGGTTGTTCTCTTGTAGTCCTTTTTTTTTCCCCTCTCTTTTTTTTTCTTTCTTGGTTTGTTTTCTTGGAGAGGGGCCTGCCACGTGGGTTGTCAGTCAATGATATTTCCTGAGTTAAGTCCTCCCGCCCCCCTCAAGGGGGTGGGCTCTGAGGAAACTGGTTTTTTTTCCAGGCTTTTGTTCTCTGGCGGTTTTTATGCTTGTTCACTTTTTTTTTCTCCTACCTTGACCGCCTTTGATGGTTTTTGTAGTTTTAGAGGAAAACAAACCGCACCCTGACCTCCCTCTCAGAGAGAAGCCTCAGTCTGGGTGCAGAGCCTAAATAAGTCCCCCCTTGGCCACTGGCAGAGCAGGTTCCAAGTTGCAGACCCTGGGGGTGCAGGATCTTTTGCTTGTACCCAAAGCCAAGGCAGTGGCAGCTGTCTGGGAGCTCCCGACCACCAGAGAGGTTCTAAGCAGTGATCGCACACTGAGATTTTGCCGCTGGCCCGGGCTGGGAGTGCCCGGCTTACGCGCACCTCTTTCAGAGGTGGCTATGGGTCGGGTGCGCGACTAGGGCACTGAGAACGGGGCGCTGGTCCGTAAGCACCAGGCTGGGCTTTTGCGCACCTCTGTCGGGAGAGTTTGGGGCGCGCGGCTTAGGCTTTGAAACAATGGCGCAGGTCAAAGAGCACCGGCCGGGCCTTTGTAACTCAGGGGAGCATGAGGGACATGCGCGCGTATCTCAAGCTTTGTGGTAGGGCTCACGCATTCTGCCCACCAGCGTGGCTCCCATCCCCTCACAGGAACTACAACCCACGCATTCTCGGGCGCGCTGGCGGCTTAGGGACCAAGAGCTGGTTTCTCTGCCGCACTCTCTCTGCCTCAGCGCTGGGGAGGCTGTCCTGGGACCGTGGACTTAAGCCCCTGTCCCTAGCCAACCCGATTCCCACAATTTCCCCCCGTGAT
The DNA here is from genome assembly GCF_022355385.1 of Mustela nigripes. Taxonomy (NCBI): domain Eukaryota; kingdom Metazoa; phylum Chordata; class Mammalia; order Carnivora; family Mustelidae; genus Mustela; species Mustela nigripes. Next base: position 101,844,348 of record NC_081562.1, read on the forward strand.
CCTTTGCTCTTTTGGAGTGCTTTCAACCAGTCTCCAAGTTAATGCTGGTCCCTGGATGCAGGGCACTCTTGCTCGTATTGGGGTATTACTTTCCAAACAGTCACCTCTGGTGGCTCCCTCCCTCTTTTGTTTATCTTCTGATATCAGTCCGCCATTCCCATTCCGCTTTACCTGCCTACTGGCGTCTTCTGCCCCTGTAGAGATCCAGACGTGTAGAATTCTGATCTCAGGCTGATTTCATGGGTGATCAGAGTTCTTTGGTAGGTAATCAGCTCACTTCGGGGTACTGGCTGAAAAGGCGCCTCCTCTTACTCCCCCGCCATCTTGTCCCCCCTCTCTTGGATGCCTTTAATTTCCTTTTGTTGTCTGATTGCTGAGGCTAGGACTTCTAGTACTATGTTGAATAGCAGTGGTGATAATGGACATCCCTGCCGTGTTCCTGACCTTAGCGGAAAAGCTTTCAGTTTTTCTCCATTGAGAATGATATTAACAGTGGGTTTTTCATAGATGGCTTTGATGATATTGAAGTATGTGCCCTCTATCTCTACACTTTGAATAGTTATGATCATGAAGGGATGCTGTACTTTGTCAAATGCTTTTTCAGCATCTATTGAGAGTATCATATGGTTCTTGTTCTTTCTTTTATTAATGTATTGTATCACATTGATTGATTTGCAGATGTTGAACCAACCTTGCAGCCATGGAATAAATCCCACTTGGTTGTGGTGAACAATCCTGTTAGTGTACTGTTGAATCCCATGGCTAGTCTTTGGGTGAGAATTTTCACATCTGTGTTCATCAAGGATATTATTCTGTAGTTCTCTGGTTTTGGGATCAAGGTGATGCTGGCCTCATAAAATGAGTTTGGAAGTTTTCCTTCCATTTCTATTTTTTGGAACAGTTTCAGGAGAATAGGAATTTGTTCTTCTTTAAATGTTTGGTAGAATTCCCCCAGGAAGCTGTCTGGCCCTGGGCTTTTGTTTGTTTGGAGATTTTTGATGACTGTTTCAATCTCTTTACTGGTTATGGGTCTGTTCAGGCTTTCTATTTCTTCCTGGTTCAGTGGTAGTTTATATGTTTCTAGGAATGCATCCCTTTCTACCAGATTGTCAAATTTGTTGGCGTAGAGTTGCTCATAGTATGTTCTTATAATAGTTTGTATTTCTTTGGTGTTAGTTGTGATCTCTCCTCTTTCATTCATGATTTTATTTATTTGGGTCCTTTCTCTTTTCTTTTTGATAAGTCTGGCCAGGAGTTTATCAATTTTATTAATTCTTTCAAAGAACCAGCTCTTAGTTTCATTGATTTGCTCTATTGTTTTTTTGGTTTCTATTTCATTGATTTGTGCTCTGATCTTTATGATTTCTCTTCTCCTGCTGGGTTTAGAGTTTCATTCTTGTTCTTTCTCCAGCTCCTTTAGGTGTAGGGTTAGGTGTGTACCTGAGACATTTCTTGTTTCTTGAGAAAGGCTTGTACCGCTGTATATTTTCCTCTCAGGGCTGCCTTTGCTGTGTCCCACAGATTTTGAACCGTTGTATTTTCATTATCATTTGTTTCCATGATTTTTTTCAATTCTTCTTTAATTTCCCGGTTGACCCATTTATTCTTTAGAAGGATGCTGTTTAGTCTCCATGTATTTGGGTTCTTTCCAAACTTCCTCTTGTGGTTGAGTTCTAACTTCAGAGAATTGTGGCCTGAAAATATGCAGGGAATGATCCCAATCTTTTGATACTGGTTGAGTCCTGATTTAGGACCAAGGATGTGATCTATTTTGGAGAATGTTCCATGTGCAATAGAGAAGAATGTGTATTGTGTTGCTTTGGGATGAAATGCTCTGAATATATCTGTGATGTCCATCTGGTCCAGTGTGTCGTTTAAGGCCTTTATTTCCTTGTTGATCGTTTGCTTGGATGATCTGTCCATTTCAGTGAGGGGAGTGTAAAAGTCCCCTACTATTACTGTATTATTTTTTATGTTTTTCTTTGATTTTGTTATTAATTGGTTTATATAGTTGGCTGTTCCCACGTTGGGGGCATAGATATTTAAAATTGTTAGATCTTCTTGTTGGACAGATCCTTTGAGTATGATATAGTGTCCTTCCTCATCTCTTATTATAGTCTTTGGCTTAAAATCGAATTGATCTGATATAAGGATTGCCACTCCTGCTTTCTTCTGATGTCCATTAGCATGGTAAATTCTTTTCTACCCCCTCACTTTAAATCTGGAGGTGTCTTTGGGCTTAACATGAGTTTCTTGGAGGCAACATATAGATGGGTTTTGTTTTTTTATCCATTCTGATACCCTGTGTCTTTTGATGGGGGCTTTTAGCCCATTAACATTCAGGGTAACTATTGAGAGATATGAATTTAGTGCCATTGTATTGCCTGTAAGGTGACTGTTACTGTATATGGTCTCTGTTCCTTTCTGATCTACCACTTGTAGGCTCTCTCTTTGCTTAGAGGACCCCTTTCAATATTTCCTGTAGAGCTGGTTTGGTGTTTGCAAATTCTTTCAGTTTTTGTTTGTCCTGGAAGCTTTTAATCTCTCCTTCTATTTTCAATGATAGCCTAGCTGGATATAGTATTCTGGGCTGCATGTTTTTCTCATTTAGTGCTCTTTCTGGCCTGCCAGGTCTCTGTGGATAAGTCTGCTGCCAATCTAATATTTTTACCATTGTATGTTACAGACTTCTTTTCCCGGGCTGCTTTCAGGCTTTTCTCTTTGTCACTAAGACTTGTAAATTTTACTATTAGGTGGTGGGGTGTTGACCTATTCTTATTGATTTTGAGGGGGGTTCTCTGCACCTCCTGGATTTTGATGCTTCTTCCCTTTGCCATATTGGGGAAATTCTCTCCAATAGTTATCTCCAGTATACCTTCTGCTCCCCTCTCTCTTTCTTCTTCTTCTGGAATCCCAATTATTCTAATGTTGTTCCGTCTTATGGTGTCACTTATCTCTCGAATTCTCCCCTCATGGTCCAGTAGCTGTTTGTCCCTCTTTTGCTCAGCTTCTTTGTTCTCTGTCATTTGGTCTTCTATATCGCTAATTCTTTCTCCCTTTTTATTTATCCTAGCAGTGAGAGCCTCCAATTTGATTGCACCTCATTAATAGCTTTTTTAATTTCAACTTGGTTAAATTTTAGTTTTTTTATTTCTTCAGAAAGGGCTTTTATATCTCCCGAGAGGGTTTCTCTAATATCTTCCATGCCTTTTTCGAGCCCGGCTAGAACCTTGAGAATCATCATTCTGAACTCTAGATCTGACATATTACCAATGTTTGTATTGTTTAGGTCCCTAGCCTTTGGTACTGCCTCTTGTTCTTTTTTTTTTTTGTGGTGAATTTTCTGCCTTGTCATTTTGTCCAGATAAGAGTATATGAAGGAGCAAGTAAAATACTAAAAGGGTGGCAACAACCCCAGGAAAATATGCTTTAACCAAATCAGAAGAGATCCCAAATCGTGATGGGGGAGAAAGGGGATAAAAAGAGGTTCAAAAAGAAAGAAAGAAAAAAAGAAAATAAAATGAAAAGAATTAAAAAATGAAAATGAATAAAGAAAAGTATAAAAAAAGAAAAAAATATATATTAAACTAGTTAAAACACGTTAAAAAAGAAAAGGGTAAAAATTAAAAAAAAATTTAGCAGAAGAAGAGAAAAAAATGAAAAAGAAAAAAATTAAATTAACTGCCGGACTAAAAAATCACAGGGAGAAAGCCATGAGTTCCATGCTTTACTTTCTCCTCCTCTGGAATTCTGCTGCTCTCCTTCGTATTGAAACCGCACTCCCTGGTAAGTGAACTTGGTCTCGGCTGGATTTCTTGTTGATCTTCTGGAGGAGGGGCCTGGTGTAGTGATTCTCAAGTGTCTTTGCCCCAGACGGAATTGCACCGCCCTTACCATGGGCCGGGCTGAGTAATCCCCTAGGCTTTGCTTTCAGGAGTTTTTGTTCCCTGAGCGCTTTCTGTAGAGTTCCAGAGGACGGGAATACAAATGGCGGCCTCCTGGCCTCCTGCCTGGAGGAGCCGAGAGCCCAGGGCCCCACTCCTCAGTGCGCCCTCGGAGAACAGTGCCCAGTAACTCCCGTCTGCCTGACCTCCGGCCGTGCTCCGAGCTCACCGAGACTGGGACTGGTTCAAGGTAACTCCCAGCTGTGAGCTCACTGTCGGCTCTGTCTCTGTAGCTGGCTTTCCCGTTCCAGTACCCAGAAGCTCTGTGACACTCAGACATGCCCGATCCTTCTGTCACCCTGCACGACCTGAGGTCACGCTGACTCCGCGTGGGCTTCGCCCCAGTTTAGCCTCTGGAGCGATGTCCCTCAGTGGAACAGACTTTTAAAAGTCCCGATTTTGTGCTCCGTTGCTCCGCCGCTTGCCGGGAGCCGGCCCCTCCCCCGGGGTCTATCTTCCCGTCCCTTTGGATTCACGTCTCCGCCAGTCCTACCTTTCAGAAAGTGGTTGTATTTCTGTTTCTAGAATTGCTGTTCTTCTTCTCTTCAATCTGCCCATGGATTTGCAGGTGTTTGCAATCCTTAGATAAGCCATCAGCTGATCTCCCGCTAGCTGAAGTAGTCCCAGCCTGCTACTTCTTCGCCATCTTGACTCCTCCCCTACCCACGTCTTCTTTATCTATTCATCTCTTGATGGACATCTAGGTTCTTTCCATAGTTTGGCTATTGTGGACATTGCTGCCATAAACATTAGGGTGCACATGCCCCTTTGGATCACTAATTTGTATCTTTAGGGTAGATACCCAGTAGTGAAATTGCTGGGTCATAGTGTAGTTCTATTTTCAATATTTTGAGGAACCTCCATGCTGTTTTCCAGAGTGGTTGCACCAGCTTGCATTCCCGCCAACAGGGTAGGAGGGTTCCCCTTTCTCCGCATCCTCGCCAGCATCTGTCATTTCCTGACTTGTTGATTTTAGCCATTCTGACTGGTGTGAGGTGATATCTCATTGTGGTTTTGATTTGTATCTCCCTGATGCTGAGTGATGCGGAGCACTTTTTCATGTGTCTGTTGACCATCTGGATGTCTTCTTTGCAGAAATGTCTGTTCATGTCTTCTGCCCATTTCTCGATTGAATTATTTGTTCTTTGGTTGTTGAGTTTGATAAGTTCTTTATAGATCTTGGACACTAGCCCTTTATCTGATATGTCGTTTGCAAATATCTTCTCCCATTCTTGGTTGTCTTTTGGTTTTGTTAACTGTTTCCTTTGCTGTGCAAAAACTTTTGATCTTGACAAAATCCCAGTAGTTCATTTTTGCCCTTGCTTCCCTGGCCTTTGGCGATGTTCCTAGGAAGACGTTGCTGTGGCTGAGGTGGAAGAGGTTGTTGCCTGTGTTTTCCTCAAGGATTCTGATGGATTCCTGTCTCATGTTGAGGTCTTTCATCCATTTTGAGTCTATTTTCATGGGTGGTATAAGGAAATGATGCAATTTCATTTTTCTGCATGTGGCTATCCAATTTTCCCAGCACCATTTATTGAAGAGGCTGTCTTTTTTCCATTGGACATTCTTTCCTGCTTTGTCAAAGATTAGTTGACCATAGAGTTGAGGGCCTGTTTCTGGGCTCTCTATTCTGTTCCATTGATCTATATGTCTGTTTTTGTGTCAGTACCATGCTGTCTTGATGATGACAGCTTTGTAATAGAGCTTGAAGTCCGGAATTGTGATGCCACCAACTTTGGCTTTCTTTTTCAATATTCCTTTGGCTATTCAAGGTCTTTTCTGGTTCCATATAAATTTTAGGATTATTTGTTCCATTTCTTTGAAGAAAATGGATGGCACTTTGATAGGAATTTGCATTAAATGTGTAGATTGCTTTAGGTAGCATAGACATTTTCACAATATTTATTCTTCTAATCCAGGAGCATGGAACATCTTTCCATTTCTTTGTGTTTTCCTTAGTTTCTTTCATGAGTACTTTATAGTTTTCTGAGTATAGATTATTAGCCTCTTTGGTTAGGTTTATTCCTAGGTATCTTATGGTTTTGGGTGCAATTGTAAATGGGATTGACTCCTTAATATCGCCTTCTTCTGTCTTGTTGTTGGTGTAGAGAAATGCAACTGATTTCTTTGCATTAATTTCATATCCTGACACTTTACTGAATTCCTGTACAAGTTCTAGCAGTTTGGAGTTGAGTCTTTTGGTTTGTCCATATATAGTATTATATCATCTGTAAAGAGCGATAGTTTGACTTCTTCTTTGCCGATTTGGATGCCTTTAATTTCCTTTTGTTGTCTGATTGCTGAGGCTAGGACTTCTAGTACTATGTTGAATAGCAGTGGTGATAATGGACATCCTTACTGTGTTCCTGACCTTAGCGGAAAAGCTTTCAGTTTTTCTCCATTGAGAATGATATTTGTGGTGGGTTTTTCATAGATGGCTTTGATAATATTGAGGTATGTGCCCTCTATCCCTACACTTTGAAGAGTTTTGATCAGGAAGGGATGCTGTACTTTGTCAAATTCTTTTTCAGCATCTATTGAAGCTGTCATATGGTTCTTGTTCTTTCTTTTATTAATGTGTTGTGGATGTTGAATGATTTGTGGATGTTGAACCAACCTTGCAGCCCTGGAATAAATCCCTCTTGGTTGTGGTGAATAATCCTTTTAATGTACTGTTGAATCCTATTGGCTAGTATTTTGGTGAGAAATTTCGCATCTGTGTTCATCAAAGATATTGGTCTGTAGTTCTCTTTTTTTGATGGGATCTTTGTCTGGTTTTGGGATCAAGGTGATGCTGGCCTCATAAAATGAGTTTGGAAGTTTTCCTTCCATTTCTTTTTTTTGGAACAACTATACTCAAATTTTTAAAAAAATGTGAAGTAGGGCACCTGGGTGGCTGAGCCAGTTAAACCTCTGTCTTCAGCTCTGGTCTTGACCTCAGAGTCCTGGGATCAAGTCCTGCATTGACCTCCCTGCTCATTGGAGTGTCGGCTTCTCCCTCCTCCTTTGCCCCTCCCACCTGCTCATGCTGTCTCTCTCTCTAATAAGTAAGTAAAACCTTAAAAAACAAATAAATAATGCAAAATACCAAAAAAAAGACCCCTTGGTACAATATTAACAATGTTTCATAATCTAAAATAGAAATAAACCCTATACTAAAATCAAGATAAAGGAACTTGCTAAAGATATCTTTTTATATTCCATAGTCAGTATTATTTGAGTAAGAGGGTTGAGATGTTCCACAAAATTCTGTTGACTAGTTGACTTTTCCAGTCCTTCAGAACTGAGAAACCCATCAAGGGCTTCCAAGCACAGTTTTTCTAGATGCTCTAGAGATGTCCACGGGATGTCATATATGAATCACTTGAATCTGAGCACATGTTTTCATTGTATCTCAGTTTTGGAAAGGTTTGATGGACAAATTTCCACTCTATCTCTTTGAATAAAAGGAGGAGAAAGACTGAGTGATAATGGAGCATGTTAAGTTCAAAAATGGCATTTTTGATGATTTCAAACAAGTAGAATGTACTAGTCAGATACTTAATGCTAGTAGCCGATGGAATCAGGTATAAAGAGGAAAAGACTATTTTTACCTTCTACAAGGTTGTTCTATACCCTATAAAATATTTCTCTGTTTCAAAGAACACTACTTTACATGATGTAAAAAGGTTTCAAAACCCAAATAAAATTTTAAAAAATAGTGTAATTTGCTCTTAAAGATTAATAATTAACACTAGAGATTAAATTCATACTATGTTCAAGGCTCAGAAAGTCCTGCAGTAAAGAAACCCTACTTTGTAAAAGCTAGTGCTCCCAATCATCTGGCCCTTCAAGACATTTTTCAGTATTTCATGAAATTTCTCAGAACACAGTTTGGGAAATGGTGCCATAGAAGGGTGTGTTACCTGCAGTAAAAAAAAAAAGTATTTTCTTAGTGTCCAATATTTCATAGACTGATACTTTTATTTAAAATTACAATAAAATGAACTGCAAGAAAAATGAAAAAAAAAGTGGCCACACAGAATAGGAGCCAAATATTTTATTATTGGAGTCAATAGTCAGAAAATTACTGTGTCAAAATGCTGAGAAGTTTCCACCTGTTCACTACAGAAAATTCTGCAGTTATTTCACTGTGAACAGGCAGCAAACAGTTGGTGGACTTGCTCCAGTCCACTGACCAGGTGGTATTAATGTACCTCTGCCATACAGCATCCCCCCTTCTCTTGTATCTTTCCTAGAGTAAACCATTCCTTACCTTCTAATGCATGTTTTGCTGCTTCTTATGAGAAAAAGGCCAATGTTGCATCAAAATATGACCTATGATCTTGGGTTTAACTCAGAGAAACAATATGAGAGAAACCCAAGCTTGGCTTTTGAAATTCAGCTTTGGCTTTTAATAGGAGAGAAAGAAGCTGTACTTTTGCATAACTGAGGCTAGATCCAGAGATAACTAGGCCCTTAAATGAAGAGAGAAAATAGGCAACTTCAGTCTGGAGTTAGAGTCCTTCTTTGCAATCCTATTGATAAGTCCACCTTCTAAGCCTTGATTCCCCACTTGTCTGACATTTTTCTGGTAATTGCCATTGATACCACCTGTCCCTTCTAGTCCATCTACCTCTTTGCAGGCAGTCTAATGTTCATATGACTTAGAATACCTGCTATGGTCAGTTTCCTGGACTTTCAGGATACTCAATCCATCATATTAGAAGGGTACTTCAATTTAACCCTACATCTTTGGAATATGAAAGTGCCAGATTCACAGAAATAGATGAAAGTTCCTGAGAAAGTGGGGTTTAGAGGATTTATCCTGAGAAGGAAAGGATTGGGGATGAAAAGACACTTAAGTATCTAGGCTGAAACAAAGACAAAATTTGTCAACAGAGGAGTTTTTCAGGAGTGGAGCCTCTTAGCCCCTAAGGGGTGTTGAATTGGAGGTATAAAAGGGATAGAGACCAAAAGGAAAAAAAGCTAGCTTCTATCTTCTATATCATGAATACCTAACTTGGTCCTCCTTCAGATGAAGAACTTCTTTGAGATGGGCCAAATAATTAATGCCTTGGAATCTAACTAACTCACTATTTCTAAAGATGAGGCACATTAAGGTATCTCTGTTAGTGTCAAAAGGTTGACAGGGATATGCTTCTTGTGAGAATCTAGGGCTGCCTGCCAGAACCTCCTGCCTCAGTCTGTACTGGTTAGGGTTGACTAACTCTGTTCTACCAGCTAACATAACACACAACAGAAAACACAAACAAACAAAACTCCCTACAAAATTATCTCCAAGTATCCCACCAAAATAAGATGGTGGAAAATTCAGATAGAGGGAGCCATGTGTGAGGAGGAAATAAATATTCCTGCCTCTTGAACTTCCTTCCATTTGGAGTGACATCCATTAGCAGAATATTCCTGGCCTCCCTCCAACTACTTACTCGTTTCTCCCAAGGCAGGAGAGGTGATTTTCTAGTTGATGAGTTTGGGATGAGCAATTGAAACTATGGCTCCTTTCTTCCTTCTTTGAGATATGCTTGCAGAGTGTTCATCTGAAAAATTCTGAACTACTGCTGTGGAGTCTATCTATGTTCTCCAGTGGTGCTTGTGCCAGGGGGGAGATGACTAACTGAGAGTTAGGAAGCCCACTGTCCCCACAATTCTAAGCCCTGTTCCTTAATAACCATATCAATAATAAGGGAAAGATCTTACTCTCTAAATGTCTATTCTTCATTTTTAGTTTGTTTAGAATTCAAACTTGAAAAAGAGGACTATTATATATTGACCCCCCTCAGGCCCCCAAATAAATTATTGGTATTTATTTATTTATTTGGCAGAGAGAGAACACAAGTAGGCAGAGAGGCAGAGAGAGAGAGAGAGAGAGAGAGAGAGAGGAAGCGGGCTCCCTGCTGAGCGGAGAGCCCGATGTGGGACTTGATCCCAGGACCCTGAGATCATGACCTGAGCGGAAGGTAGAGGCTTAACCCACTGAGCCACCCAGGTGCCCCAAACTATTGGTATTTAAATAGTCTCTTATAGAGGCAGGATCTCTGACAGGATCACAAAACCTACCTGGTAGAGTTCTTACAGAATTTAATTAATCAGTGTTTAAGAAGGCACTTGTGAATTATGATATGATACACTAATCTAAAGGATTAATAGTGATGATGACGTCAATAACAATGACAACACTAAGTTGAATTATGAACTTCTCTACCTTCATCCTAGTCACAAATTCCCTGCTTCCTCTTAATCTCTTCCACACTGCACACCAGCCAACATGTATCAACTAGACAGTGAATGAACTTAAACCAAAACATTTAAAACTTGAGTATCTCTATAGAGCTCCAATGCTCTTTACTTTTCAATTCTAGAAAGTGTGGAGGGTAGTTACTAAGAAAAAAATTTGGTAGCATTTACTAACAATACTTGGGGCTTTAAAGATGGTGAACTTGTTTTCAACAAATAGGATTTTTAGGCAAATAATGAATGGGAAGCTGCTGGACTATTTATTTGCATTCCTAAGAATCACCAAACATTCTTGCTCTGACAGTCAAAATCAAAACAAAAGCTTCCATTTCTTAAACATTTCCTGGTATGATGAACATTTCCCTTTATTTAGAAGAAGAAAGAGTTTGAGTCATGAAGCTGCACTTCAATTAAATAGTGTTTAAAAGAACAAACATTTACTTAGGAATGCTTTTAAAAAGCAATGGGATAGAAATTTAATGCCTTAATTTCGCATCCTTCAAAATGGTGAGGAGAAGGATGTAGAAATAATATTTCCTTTCTCATGAGGTTTTTTGGAAATTAGTAAATTAGTGCTTATTAAGTGCTTGGCTAAAAGATGAGGTGAAAAATACCAAACATCATCTCTGTTATTCTGTTCCAAGTGTTCATCTGTCACTGATAAAAGCCTGAGCCCCAGGCACAGTCTTTTGTACTCTTGTCTTTGCAGAGAATTGCCTACAAGTTTCCTTTATTCTAGTGATAAATCATAATTAATAATTCATCCATTATGCTATCAGACACACAAGGCCAAGGATGCACTGCCTCGAGCACTGGCAGGCTCTCTTGCTCTGTGCCTGCTATTGTTTGCAGCACAGAGATGTGTCCATGGCAAAGACCTATGAGGCCTGAAGGGAAAGGCACCGTCTTGGTTGATTCAGATCTATGGCTTTGCAAGAAGCATTTGGCATCCTGTAGAGAGGCCACTGCTAGTGGAATCAGAAGACTGACAGAGACACAGAAGAGAAAATGACTAAGGGATGGGTCAGACCTTAACCATGCCTAGAAGTGGAAGGTAGCATTTTTTCTAACTCATTCCCTCTGGCTTCTGTTGGACTTATTTGTTATATCTGCGATGTCAATGAGCACCTATTGGACTCGGCTCATTACATGTACCCATCACTCAACAGAAACTCATTTAAGAGATTTCAACGAAAGGCATTGATCAATGGTCAGAACTCACGTTAAGAAATGACATTCTTCCTCCCCAGAATTTACAATATAATTTACAATATAATGGTAAATTCTAGAGATGCATCATAGTTTCCAACTGTCACCATGACCTTACATGTTTTGTCTGTACTCTACCATAAGCAAACTCGTGCTATTAGGCCAGGATTAACAACTGGATGTGCTAAGACAACCTAAAAAAGAAGTGGTCATAAGCTAAAGAAACCATGTATTAATCTAGGAACCAAATAGGCAACATTTAATCTGCCTGCTGATGGCTGTCAGACTTTGGTCAGTGGCCAAAACTCTCTAAACAGACCACAAGGCAAGCTTCCATCCCAGGGTTTTTTGTTCTTTTTTTTTTTTTTTTTAATAGTCCAGGGCATGAGTTGGTAATCAGAATAATGGGTTAGATCGGTCATGGGCTGATTTTAGAATGGTGTCATTTCAGAACACAGTCAGAGTATTTTAGGTTGTATGGGATCTGGGAGAGCATTCAGTAAACTTTTTGTTTTATGGATGGAAAACAAAAGGCTCAGAGAATGGTTCTATCCAGAATTGTATGTTTGTAGGTACCAGAGTCAAACTCCCAGAATAGGGGTCCCCCATTACCCCAGGTCATCCTTCTTAATTATGTCCTATTAAGCTGTTCTCCTTCCATAGTAGGAAACTGCAGTTTTTGTCTTCCTGGGTCTAACTATCTCTGTGCAAAGAACAAATGAACTCTCACCTTGTAGATTTCCCCTCAAACCTTATCCCAACACCTCTTTCATAACACTTCTCACTCCGCAGATTTGTTGTTTATGTGTCGATTTGAGAAGAATTCTTAGATCAAAATCAGCAGTATTTGGAGTGTGAAATAATCCTCTTCTTTACTCAATGTGATGCATGTCAGAAAAATACCTAGAACTAAGAACTAGCACCCTGTCTCTATACAAGCATCAGCCATGAGAAATGTGGGTAAAGGGTGAAGCACCTACCAAAGCCCCTAGGGATGTGTGCAGATGCTCTGTGCTAGAGGATATGTTTTGACACGGTGGCGAAGAGCACAGGCCTGGGACAAGACCTGAGAATGAGCCTCACTTTTTGCCAGTTCTGGATCTATGACCTTGGAAAATGTTGAACACCTTGAAAGGCCAATTTCACACCTCATAGGCTTATGCTGAAGATAAATTAAGATCCTAGTCTACATCTAGTATACATACAGCAAACACCCAATAAATAGATGCTGTGGTAGTAGTGGTAGTTGTTTTGAATTGTGAAAGAAGATCAAGCTTTGTATTCTTTCTCCTTGGTCTTCCCGTACCCTGTCCTATCATGCTCTTTTTCATCTTCCCATCCCAACTAGGCAAAAATCTCTCATAGAAACAGCATTGGTGGACTGTAGTGGTTATGAGTTCCAGTGCGTGGCAAACCACCAGACTTTAAGTCTTGGCTTTGCCTTTGACTAGCTGTGAGACCTTGGGCCACTTACTTAACTAGTCTATGCCTCAGTATCCTTATCTAAAAATGGGGATACTAAACCTACTTTATAGTGTTGTGTAATAATCACCTTGATCAGTGCACATAGAGTTTTTTGAAACATGCTGCACACAGGATAGGCTCCTCAGTAAAAGTTAGCTATTTCTCCTCTCTTAACTCTTTCTGAGCTATGACAGTCTTCTCCCAATACATGCTTCTCTTTCTTCGAGGCCCCTGCCATCAACCTTTAATATGGAAGGTAGAGTCCAGACCCACAGACTACACAGAAGCAGGGGTCAAGACAGAGTCAGGAATCAAATCTGGGCCAGCACTCAGGATGCAAGGTCAGGCAACATCCAGAGGCCAAGAGAGGTTTCTGTGGTAAGCGTTCAAGGGGATGGAAGGCAGACCATGAAACAAAGAACATCTAAAGGCCCTGAAATTGAGGCAAGGTCACTTTTAGACAAGTTCTATTTTAAAGATTTCCATGGAGTGGGCCCCCAAAGTAGCTCTACAACCAGGAATAAGATATGCAATTTAACAATTTAATTTGTCGATAAATGTGTACTGAGTGCTTGCTACGTGCCAGGCCCTGTATTAGGCATTATGGATTTAGCAGTGAGTCAATTAGATAGAACTTCCTACCGTCATGGATTTATATTTATATTACTTTCTATATAAGACACATTCACATGTAAGGTAAGTTCCTAAGAGAAGGTCCTGATTAAGAGCTCAATGAGAAAGAAAAAAGGCAGTAGATATGTGCAAGGTATTTGAAACCTTCCCCTATCCAGTGTATTCTATCCTTCTTCATCACCTCCAGGACTAAATAATGAAATAGGACATTATTATAGAGGTAATAATGGATCTTCTCCAATTTATATCTAAAAAAAAAAACCCAATTTGCTTACGAATTTTGCTACTTTATCATTAATAACAAAATTTTATCTTCACTACTCACATCTGGTCCCTGATCTTCACCTACCTCGGATGTGCTTAGATACAAGGTCCTTTGGTATAGCAAATCTCCACCCTGGGCAGATTCTGAAAAATTACAAAGCCAGTCAAGAGAGGCCAGGTTAGTGAGAGTGTAATGAAGCTGGGGGACAGTTAAGGACCCTGCAGCATTGTGGAGGCTTGAGGAGTCTCCTGTCCCCAACCTGATCAGTAACCAAGGATTCATTCCAAACAGCTTTCTCCAATGACTCAGGCCTGTACTGAGAAGCCCAAGGCTAGTGCATCAGCCCTGTGCTGACCAAACACTTTCTTGCCCAAGTTTGGGGCTGCCTCCTCAGCATGTTGATGTCACTGTCCCAGTCTGACCCTTGGCTCCTCAGAATATCAAAGTGATAGTGTGAAGCTGTTCTTTGGTAGAACTGGTGGGGATTTCTGTTGGTCCCCTGTTGCTATGAAAACTCTTTCCACAAATAAATATTTAGATACGGTTGAGGAATAAACTCCCTTCAAGAGTGAGTGTATTTTATTTAATTCTGAAAGTATTTAAGCATGGTTCAGTGCATGACTCAACTGGCAGCAGCCAGCTCTTTTCAATTAGAAATGTTGCTTCTCTTTGACCATGCACTACCCATTCCTAACTTCTTCTCTCTCTCTTCAGCTTCCTGCTTATTTTCTCTTGGTTCTTTTTCTCTTTACATTTTCTTTCTCCCTTTTGTCCTCTCAGATTTTTTCTACATTACTGCATGTGTGTCTCCTTTTCTTCCCTTTCCTCCTATTTTGCCTTCTCTCATAGTAAAGCAGAGCATATTTTGGACAACTAAATCTGTATGTAGCTGGTTTTGATCAGCTGTGGTCCTCGAGACCTGAGTGACAGAAGTCCCTATCCCTTGGCCGCCTGTCACAGTATAGGCCCAAGGCCAAGACCCACTTCCAGTGTTTGCTGGAGAGATGCTGAGCGGTCCTCCTGGCAAGTGCACAGATGGTGGGTGATGGAGTCCGGATGCCGAGACTTAGGACAGGTCAAAACAATGATTGCTCAAGTGTAAACTGTGCTAATTGCTGGGGACAAAGGGAGAGCCAGATCCCACTGGAGTTCATGTTAGGGTGGAGTACCATAAACAAGAGGAGGCTTAAATTGTTCACAGATTAATATTAAGGCTGCTGGCCTGAGCTCCTAGACTGCTTTGGCTTTCGTTGTCACTTTATTGATGTGGAGACTGAGTTCTGCCATTTCACTCCAGGACATAAAAATTGGTTTTGATCATTTGTAGATCCTTCCGTAATGGTGGAGATATTTTTCCTTGAAAGACATCTCATGTAAAACATTACAGTGGATAGAATGACAGACACAAAGAAACACACACACAAACTTCATTCCAGAAACAACACCATTCTCCCTCAATAAATAACTACTTTACAGTAACTAGTTTTACAGTAATCCTTTATTGCTTTATTACTTTATGGTTTTAAGTGCATCCCTAAATGCTATAGTTAAATCTTGTACATTTTAAATTTTTGGTCTCTCTACACTCCCTTTAATTTATAATTCCTTCCTCCTTCTCTCTTTTCCTTACAATTTGTATTGATGAATCTGGGAATTTGACCTGTAGTCTAGATTTTGCTAAATGCATACTCATGGTGTAGTCTAACATGTTCTGTCTTCTGCATTTCCTACAAATTAGCAGCTAGAATTTGAGGCTTGGTCAGACTCAGTCGCGAACCCTTTCCACAAGATTATGGGTGGTGTTCATTCTATGTGTTCATTCTATGTGTTCATTCACCGCATTAATGTCTGGTTTTCACTCCTTTTTTGATGTGAGTAGCCATTGTTGCTCAACACCTAAACTCATTCACTTGGGGGTTGGTGGCATCTTAATCTATAATTTCATTTGTCATCAAATAGCTTGACTACTTGTATAAGGAAACGCTTTTTCTCATCCAATATTTTGTTACTCAGGGGAATAGTTTATATAGCACAGGCAGAATAAATGCTCAAATCACACTTTATTTACCCAGTTTTCAAGAAAAAATGGGTTAGCTTCTTGTCACTCTCTAGAGGTAACAAATTGCAAATATTGTTATAAATCTGTGGGTTTATTTATTTTTATTTTAAAAGATTTTATTTATTTATTTGAGATATATGTAGAGAGAGCACAAGCAGGCAGCAGAGGAAGAGGGAGAAGTAGGCTTCCTACTGAGCAGAGAGCCTGATACGGGGCTCTACCTCAGGACCCAGGTATCATGACCTTAGCTGAAGGCAGATGCTTAACCAACTGAGTCACACAAATGCCCCATAAATCTGTGGATTTAGAAAGATTTGATGGGTTTCAATTCATTACAATTCTTTTCCTTATTGAAGCTCCAATTGTCCCTCTTTGGCTACTGAGAGCACACTGGTTCCTCAGTTCTTTTAAAAAATTATTTTTTTAAAATTTCTTTTCAGTGTTCCAGAATTTATTGTTTATGCACAACACCCAGTGCTCTGTGCAATACGTGCCCTCCATAACACCCACAACCAGGCTCACCCAACCCCCCAACCCCTCCCCTCCAAAACCCTCAGTTTGTTTCTCAGAGTCTCTCGTGGTTTGTCTCCTCCTCCAATTTCCCCCAACTCACTTCTTCTCAGTCCTTTTGACTCTGATATGGCAAGATATTCTAGGGTCATCGTGCAAATTTCTCTGAGAAACCCTGTTTGTTTGTTTGTTTGTTTGTTTAAATTGGGAAAGAGTAATTCAAGATGATAATGTTGTCATTAGAGATGCTTATTGCTACTGGGTTGTATATAGATAACACATATACAATAGTATCTCTATATAATTATATAAGAAAAATATAACAATACAGATAATCTTCTATACATACCCACCCATATAGTGAGTTCATATGTTCATACTGATATTTCCATTTCTTTTTTTTTTGCATGTATGAAGGTGATTCATTACGTCAATTAGAATTTTAACCATTGTTCATAATTGGTATACCCTAATTATATAAGAATCTGTGGGTATAATTGAATTTTTAAAAAAATTATTTCATTAAAAAAATTTTTATAAACATATAATGCATTTTTATCCCCAGGGGTACAGGTCTGTGAATCGCCAGGTTTACACACTTCACAGTACTCACCACAGCACACCCCCCCAATGTCCATAACCCTACCACCCTCTCCCAACCCCTCTCCCCCCAGCAACCCTCACTTTGTTCTGCAAGATTAAGAATCTCTTATGGTTTGTCACTCTCCCAATCCCATCTTGTTTCATTTATTCTTTTCCTACCGCCCCCAAATCCCCCACATTGCATCTCTACTTCCTCATATCAGGGAGATCATATGATAGTTGTCTTTCTCCAACTGACTTATTTTGTTAAGCATAATACCTTATAGTTCCATCCACGTCATTGCAAATGGCAAGATTTCATTTCTTTTGATGGCTGCATAGTATTCCATTATATATATATACCACATCTTCTTGATCCATTCATCTGTGGATGGACATCTAGGTTCTTTCAATAGTTTGGCTATTGTGGACATTGCTACCATAAACATTCGGGTGCATGTGCCCCTTTGGATCACTACATTTGTATCTTTAGGGTAGTTACCCAGTAGTGAAATTGCTGGGTCATAGGGTAGTTCTATTTTCAACATTTTGAGGAACCTCCATGCTGTTTTCCAGAGTGGTTGCACCAGCTTGCATTCCCACCAACAGTGCAGGAGGGTTCCCCTTTCTCCGCATCCTCGCCAGCATCTATCATTTCCTGACTTGTTAATTTTAGCCATTCTTTTTATTTTAAATTTAATTAATTTATTTATTTAATTTTTTTTTTAATTTTTTATTTTTTATAAACATATATTTTTATCCCCAGGGGTACAGGTCTGTGAATCACCAGGTTTACACACTTCACAGCACTCACCAAAGCCCATACCCTC